>NC_050448.1:79654420-79967288 GCF_903995425.1 Onychomys torridus | reverse complement strand
TAGATCTCACGCCATCCGTCACAGCTGATCTTGCCCAAACCACAGCCTCTACACTGCCAAGCCTCTAAGTTATAGGAAGGACTGGAGCCATCCTGCAGGGCCAGGCCTAAGGGCAGTGAGTTGGAGGGATGCCCAGGGCCCTTCTGTTTTCTTACCCAAAGTGTAAGGTGAAGGTAGAAGCAGGCAAAGGAGAGGTCAGCATGCTTGAAAGATGGGATGAGTAAATGGATTGGGCAAATACGTACATGCACATACACACACACACACACACACACACACACACACACACATATATATATATATATATATATATATATATATATATATATATATATATATATATATATATATATATATATATATTCATAATAGTAAGAATCAACTTTCTCACGTTTGGAAATGGTCCCAACAATGGGAGAGTCTACAACTCAAAAATGTAGGCTTGTAATTTGAGGAATCACTGTGATCCCATTCTCTCTCTCTCTCTCTCTCTCTCTCTCTCTCTCTCTCTCTTTCTCTCCTCCCTCTCTTCCTCTCTCCCCACGCCCAACCCCCACAAATTGTATGTACATATATACATACATATGCTTCCTATCTCTATCTGCTGAACATGTCTTGACGCCACGTGTTCTAGTTAGGTTTCTATAGCTGAGATAAAACACAGACTAAAGCAACCTAATGGAGGAAAGGTCTTATTTGACTTCCATGTCCCAGTTGCAGTCCTCTGCTTAAGGAAACCAAAGCAGGAACACAAGCAGGGCAGGAATCTGAAAGCAGGAACTGAAACAGAAACCATGGAGGAACACTGCATACTGGCTTGCTCTTCTGGACTTACCTATATTGCTGTATTATACAACCTAAAGCCACCAAGCCATGGGTCATATCACCCTCCCTGGGCTAGGCCCTCCCACATCAGTAATTAACAATGAAAATGTCCCCCCACAGAGTTTCCTAAAGGTCAGTTTGATGAAGATGATTCCTCGGCTGAAGTTCCCCCTTCCCAGATTAAACTAACCAGCATAACATGACACCACAGCAAACCATGAGCACATCATAGTTCAGATGCGCTTTTCAAATTTCACTCATCATTAAAAGAAACCTGTACTCCTTGGAGAAAAGATTGATTGATTCCAAGCTGGGATGGGGAAGATGAAAGACGATCTGAGCATGAAAATAAATAATAATAGTATCAGATACAACTCAGTGAACAAAATAGGAACCTGGGGGCCTCACACTGATAAGAATATTAAATTTGAGAAAGCTCTTTTAAAGTATGACAGCAGGTGCTGGAGAGATGGCTCAGCAGTTAAGAGCATCTATTAGTCTCTCAGAGAACCCCAGTTCAGTTCCCAGTACCTGTGCTGGACAGCTCATAGCTGTCTATAATTCCAGCTCCAGAGGATTCAACATTCTCCACTGGCACAGGCACCTACACTAATATGTACAAGCCCACCCACCACACACACACACACACACACACACACACACACACACACACACACGCAAACTAAAATAAAATAATTTTAAAATACTAAAGCATGACACCAAATAAATAAGGATAGGATTGTGGAAATAGAAATTCACCAGTCAGTATCATCTGGGGTATCTGATTCAGAAAAGAGTTAGCCATGGAGGCTAGGCACTATAGAACACTAAGAAGTGGGATGACTCTCTGCTAGAGAACTTAGCAATGTGACCAGGGAATCAACCCGGTTTCTGCCAAGAAACCCTAACCTGTCTCTACCAGAAAGTGGCTTCCAGCCCACCCACATGGAGAGGCACCATAGAGAAGGCAAGGCCTGTGTTCTTGAGAATGGTGATCCATGAGGATGACTGGGAAGCCTTCTGGTAGAGGAGGCTACAGTGATATCATGCCCAGGGGAAAGCATCCCCAGTGGCATCCTAAGTCCCAAAGGAAAGAGTCATTGATGAAGGCAGTTTGTGGGATTGGGTAGAAGTTGGGACATGGTTTGTGCTTGTCTCTTAAGGGTTCATAAGAGTAGAGACTTACTTAATATGACGGTAGTGTTTTAGCTGTGAGGCTTTTAGCAGATGATGAGTATTAAATAAGGACCTAAAAATTGAGTATTACTAGCTATACAAGAAAAGGGAGAGGCCAAAGAATATTTGCATTTCCAGACTTTGTGTCTCACTGTGTACTTCCCTGCGTGGTCTCCTGACTGCCAGAAGGCAGGCTATCTCCAGATGTAGCCCGTTGACCTTCCACTGAAATTCTGAGCCAAAGTGACCCTCATTTGAACATCCCCCTTCTGTGGTTATCAACAACTGAAAACAGACTGTTGTGATGCTACTGAACCAGCGTTTACTTTCTGAAAGCTAAAGACATACAGTGGCGATGTGCAGAAGGCTCTTGTTCTGGGCCAACATGGAGGGGTACTTAGGAATGATGGGACATGCAGTCTGCAGCTCAGTTTCAAGTGCCTCAGTAAAAAACTGCTGATCCACAGAGCAAATGCAGCGACTGTTAACAATCAGGGTGTCTTGGTGGGGGAGTATGGCACAGGAATTCTTTGTTCTGATGACTTTGCAGGGCATTCATCTTATTGCAAAACAAACTGTTTTTACAAACTGTATGAAAAAAAAATCAACTTTCTTCCTCAGGGGAATTTGAGCTCCATTTTAAAAACAAATACTTTTTTTTGGAGATAACATCTTACTGTGCCGCCAAGGTTGGCGTCCCACTCTTGACCCTCCTGCTTCAGCCTTCCAAATGCCAGGGTTACAAGGGTGTACTACCACATCTAAAGAGCTCCTGGAAGATAAGGTTCTGTCTTGTTTTTCTGGCTCAGACCAAGGCACACAAGCAGTCCCCAGACTTGCCAGCAGGCAGAAGATGGCATAAAAACAACATGTTTACCCTTGCAGATCCCAGGGCCTCCCATTTTGCCTGTGTTTACAGATTGTGCTGAATGTCACAAGGTTGGTCAAGCAGGAATTACAATTTGCCTCTCCAACCAACATTGATTTCATCATCTCGGCTGCTGTTAGGGGCAATCATACTGGGTAAGGGACGGCACTGCTACCAAAGGGCATGCCTCTCCTGTCTCAGCTGGCTGCTTTACTGGCCTTGCAGCTGACCATCTGTGACTAGGAGCCAAGCTGCCATATACTTTGATGATCTAGACAGGCTCTTGTTCACTTGGATCTGGCTGTACATGTTTTTGGTATTCAGTGACATTTGAAGTTGATGTTGTCAGTTTTGATTAGCCAGTATATTATTTTTGGCTCTCAATGACAAAATACACACCTAGAGGTTTAAAACTACTTTTGTTGTTGAAATTCTTGTAGAAGTAATTCCTTTCTGAAAGTCTGAAATTATCTGACTTCTCATCCCCTTTTTTCTTCAGAAATAATTGTTTATGTAACACATTTTTTTAAAATCTTTTTTGTTTTTTAGTTTTTTCTTCTAAAGTTTAGATCTAGTACTAAAGCATTCTAGAATCTCTGGCTGGCAGGGGATTTAGAGGTTGTCTGATGCATGGTGTTCTCTCTGGCTGTGGACAGGCTTCTTTACCATGGGCAGGAAGGGAGCTGCTAAGGAGGAAGAGGGAGAGACAAGGCTTAAGTCTTTCCCTGCAGAAGGAATGGGACGCAAGTCAGTGTGATTTCTTTTTCTTAACAATAAGTAACAATAGAAAATGCTGACCTGCTCACACCTCCAAGCTCGTGCAAGGCATTCTACCAGTGTGTCCTACAGGGTCCCCTGCTTCTGTACAACCCTTCCAGTGTAGAAATCTTAGTCCCCCAAATTCTTGCTGAAGCTTTTAAATCTAATACTCAACTGAGATCTTGGCGTGTTTCTCCTTCTTGAATTCTCTTCCCCTTGTACCTTGCCATATCCTTCCTTCTTTCTCTGTAAACCCACCCTGAGCAGGCCACATCTGGAAGCACACTACTGAGACAGCTCAGCGGGGTGGGAGGGGCTCCCCGCTGCCCCCCCCCAAAGGGTGCTGTGGCTGTTGCTTGCCTGTAGTCTCTTTGACGCTTTGTGTTCTGTGCTATAAATAAATGATTTTGAATGCTTATCTGCTTCCCTCTGTCTGCTTTTCAAGTTATTTTTGGGTAACAGGCCTCTTCTGTGTTAGGTGGGGCCTGCATTATTGAAGACCACGCACATCTTGTCAAAGGAAAAGAAGGTCAGGGAGAGGATGGTGGAGGCTGCGGTGGGTGGGTGGGTGGTAAGATTCACAGTACTGATCCTCTTCCTGACATGCCTCAGGAAGGCCTTGGGGTCCTCAGTCTAGCCCAGGCTCCACTCAACGATAATCCTCACTTGACTTTGCATTCATAGACACGGCTTTCTTAAAATGAGCAACATGGACTGGGCCAGGCACCCTTGATATGGGATTGAGACCCTTGAATGCCTACCCAAGCCTGCAGCTTTCTGCTTGGGCAGCCTTGAGGGAATCACTATTTTGCTCTGTTTCAGATGCTATTATCACTACCTTGCCTGAGGGACTTTTGTCTCCCTCTCCTGAAGCCCAGAACACAGGGTTCACACTGTTCCCCCTTTCCTCCCTCTCCAAGCATTCAGTGGCCAGAAGCCAGGGCCAAGGAGTGAGGGGGGAGCAGGAGGTGGAAGGAGTGTTGTGTTCTAGCTTGGCCAATTAAGCTGTCTTTTTTTTGACCCAAGTGACCACAAAAGAGACTCTAAAAAAGAGAAACCTATTTACTAGAGACTCACTGATAGGCACACAGCAAGCTTGAGGCCACAGCCCCTCCCAACAATGATGCCATCCTCCGGTGCCTATTACACCCTCTCTGTAGATCCCTCAGAGTCCTGCCTCTCCACTCTGGATTCTCCAGCCCTTTACATTTTTCCAGAGGATCCTCCTTAGCCTCTTCTTTCTCAGACGCAGCCCTGCTGCTGCTCCCAAAGCCCCAGAGCAGCTCTCTCTCAAATGCCCACTGGCTTCCTCCATGTCCATCAATCCTCCGAGACCCACAGGCAGAGTTTGCCTTGAAGGCATGCAGACCTTCAACCCACATTATTACCTTTCACTCAGTCTAATGAGGGAAGAATTGATTCATCCACTCAAACAGTCTTTGGAGGAAAAGCCCAGCAACAAGCTGCTTAGTGCTTTAGGAACACACCTGCTGCACTTGGAACTTGCCCTTCCTTTCTGGAACATTTACTTCATCTGTCATGTCATGTCCCCCCAAAAGAACTGAGTTTGGGTTTGCGTTTCGGCTCCTGACTGCTAGGGTTTGCTCCCAAACCCTGGAAACTTAGTTTCTCTTGCAGGTCCTGTGCTACTAGGCTCTCCCTGGGACATGGCCTCAGGTTCCCTGGCAGGACTCCCTGTTCCCAGCAAGGAGGTCCCTCCTCAGTCCATTTTTACCAGCTGTTTCCCTGCCCTCTCCTCCTTCCCCTCCTCTTCCCCTCTGTTCATCATCCAGGCCCTTTCTGCTTTTCACCCTCCACTGATTTGCAGCAGGCTCCAATTAATAATTTTAAATGGTCACCAATTTTCCTCCAGCCTCGGGCAATAATGGAGATTTAGGTCTAAATTAAAATTTGCTTATTTAAAAGCATTTTGCCTGCTAATGGCTGCTGAAGCACTATCTCTGCATCCAGAGATGGGTCTGCATCCAGAGGCATCCTCTTCTGGCCTCTTTTCTCTGTCTCTGGAGGGATTAATGCAATAGGAGATTGTGTTGTACCTTGAGGCAATGTCTAGTTGGACATGCTTTGGGATGCTACTATCTGGGGTGGTGCTGTTGGCTTTAGTGAGTAGAAAACAGGGATCCTGCTGAACATCTTACAACACCCAGGACTCCCTGACAAGGAATGAGCTAGTTCCTAATGTCAATACAGCTGAGGTTAAGAAAGTCTCCCTAGAAAATCTCCAGGCTGCTTCTGCCAAAATCTTTCCTTGCATGGCCCTTTGTTCTCAGGAAACATGTTTTTCTTCCTATAGTACTAGGGATCAAACCTAGGGCCTCATGCATGGTAGTAAACTGTCTAGTGTTCAGCTGCACCCTCACCCCTCAGAACAAGCCTTGAATCTTTTGTTTCTTTGGCTTTGCAATGTTGTGCACATTCTAGATCTGTTTTCTTTAGCCCATATCCTGCTTGTTGCAACAGACCCAGTTGTGACTTGTTCGTTTATGCTGGGGATCTCATTCATGCTACCCAAGCGCTCTGGCCTTTGCCTGCACTGCTCAGTGTCTAGAGCCAATATTTCTTGATCTTTCAAGAAAACCCCTGTTTACAGGTCTCCAGGCTTTCGCAGCAAATGTGCACACTGCTGTTTGAATGTAACAACAGTGACGACTCGCATATTCCCAGCAGTTCAGAGAACACTTGTTCGATACTCCCAACAATCCAATGACAGGGTCAAAGCAAGGAGGATGGGAGGTAGGAACAAAGAGTTCTGGATGTTGACTGGGTTCCGATGTTAGTCTTCCATATGCATTTCCTCATAGCAACCTTGCAAAGTGATACAGACTCCTAACATTATAGGCACTCAGAGAAATGGGCCTGAGGTCACCCACATCTACCCATCTGTCTGGCTCTAGGGCAAGCAGTACCTTGATCAGGGACAGTTATCTTGGCTGTGTTTCATGTAGGAGACACCATGCCCGGCTGTTTCCAAGGTTCTGCATGGACCCACCAGGGCACAACTACTGGACTGCTTGTTGCCTTCAGGACCCTGGACCTCCCACTGGCAAGAAGTGAGTGGAGACCAGTCACCTCAGAGCTGTCCTGCTGCCCTTCAGTCTGGCACCTTCACCTTGCATTGCCAAAGGTGTAGCTGTCCCATGGGCCCTTATTACTGAACTAGTACTGCCAGGTGGAGGTAGAGAGGCTATGAGTGTGCCAGTCCCTGAGACTTCCTGACCCTGAAGACTGGTGGGGACAGAAGAAGGAGCCAGAGGCCTGAGGGGAAGAGACTAGAAAGGAGGACAAAGGGAGGGGTCTGCACTGAAAGGAACACAGCTCGAATGGCCACACTGGGGATAAGGGCCAAGGCATCAAGGCAAACAAAAGGCAACCGAGTGTTTCATTGCAAGCTGTCCAGTGGCCTGTGAAGGGGAATAGATTGAAAGCTTCAAGGAGCTGTAATACTGCCTGATAGGACAGGCCACACAAAATCTGCATGTCTCCGTGGAGTGATGTACGCCACATTAACTGCGTGCACTTGGACCCTTTGTGCAACCGTGTGTGTCTTGGCATCTGTGTTTTGTGTGAGCAAGCAGGGCGAGCCAAACCCAAGGGACCAGTAGATGGTTTCCTGCTTTGGAAATGTAGTGAAACACAGGGAAGGGATACTGACCCCTAAATATCTTTCTTACAGGCCTGCCCCAAAGCCCTGCATTTTTTTGAGGATAGATGCATAGGTGTTCAATGTCAACCTGAAACCAGCCTTCATGTAGGTCATACATTTAAAGATATTTCCGTCAAATGCAAAGTCAAAAGTTTTCTATTCTTGTCATTATAATTATCAATAAAGATCAAGTGCCTACACGGTGACTTCCCTTTTTTATGATGTAAGAACATGTTGGCAGAAGAGATACTAGTAAAATGGCCAGATGGATAAGTGCAGCAACTTCAAGTTTTGGTCATGAGAGATGAGGCTGTCAGATGGTAGTCAGTTTTCTATTGTTGTATTTTAAAAAAAGAAAAGAAAGAAAAACGGAAGGAAAGAAACCCAACATAAAGAAACAATGGCTTACCTTGTTGCATTGTTTCAGAGCTTTCAAAGGTCTATGTGGGGGTTTGCTGGTACTATTGCTTAGGGCCTGAGGTAAGGCAGGAAGTCATGGTGACAGCAACATGGGGGCCAAGAGACTGTTCTTCATGGCCTCTAGGAAGCAAAGAGACAGAGGGAACAAGAGGCCAGGGACAATATGTAGTCACCAGAGTATGGCCCCAAGAACCCATTTCTTTCAACTAGGTCCTACCTCCTAAATCTCCAACACCTTGGGATAGTCCATCAGATTATGAATCTATGAATGCACTAATCCACTAGACATGTCAGAGTCACTAGGATCCAGACTCTTCTCCCAGAAGCCTCATCTCTGAATGTTGCTACATTGAGAACCAAATATTCAGTATGTGAACCTTTGGGGAGCACTTCAGACCCAAATCGTAAGAGGAGAGAAGATGGGGACCTTAGAAGGGGGGCTTTGAGTTCCAGACTGGGGACTTTGGACTTGGTTCAACAAGCACTCCAAAAGGCATGTAGAGGCAGGAAAGATGGCTCAGAGTTTAAGAGCACTCACCGGCTGCTTTTCCCCTGGTTTCAAGTCCCAGTAACCTCATGGCAGCTCACAGATGCCTGTGACTCTAGTACCAGGGAGCCTGGCACCCTCACACTAACATATGGGCAGGCAAAACACCAACGCACATAAATATAAATAAATATTTTTTTAAAAGAAAGGGATGTGGCCAGTTGAGCACAAACAAGAAAGGTGAGCATTTGGAAAAACAGTTAGGCAACTGTCCTCAGGGAATTTGTAGGATATAGTTGAGAGTGACCATGGTCATTATCTCAATTCTTAGATCTTTCCTGAGTACTCACATGTGTTCTCTATAAAGCCCTCAATGCTTTCTCCAACAGTCTTCTTCAACAAGCTGTGCAGTAGGTCTTTCTGCATTTGCTGAAGAAGGAAACCGAGGTTCACGTCCAGGGAGCTGACAGGCACCTGGTGGACTTGGTGAGATGCACAGTAGGAGATAGAGCAGAGAGTGGCTGCATGGAGCTAGCCCAGCACAGGAACAGAGGAAGGGAGACAGCCGTCTGACTCCAAGCTCTGGACCTCAACAGTCTCTCCTGGAGGAAAATCAAGACCATTTGTAAGCTCCCAGAATCCACAATGGCTCTGATGTTTGAGTCAGGGCATCTGAGGGGACACTGTGTGCAGCAAGGTTATGATTTAATGACAAAGCAAATCATCTTCTTCCCTGCTGATTGGTATGCAAGGCCATAGATTGTGCTTCAGCCTGAGGTTCTCTTTGCCCTTTGAAGGCAATGTAAGCCCACCACTTCCCCTTTCCCACAACACATGCTTTACTATGGAATGTAATGAAGACAAGGTGTGGGGGCAAGACTCTTGCTTCCAGCTCTCTCTCTCTCTCTCTCTCTCTCTCTCTCTCTCTCTCTCTCTCTCTCTCTGGCAAGATGCCATCCTTGTACTACTCACTTAGCTTTGGGATCCCCACATGATATAAACCAAAATAAAATGAAACAGCTTCATTATCTACCAGAGAAAACTGATTAACCTGGTCTACTTTGTATCCTGATGAGCTGTCTGTGAACCATGTGTCCATTATCGTGTTCTGTCTGTATTAGAACAACAGCATGAACTGTCTGTGGGTTAATTAGTTTCTTGGATGGTTTATTCACTTCTTCCTCTCCCCATTCTGAAGGCAAAGAGCCATTCAGGCCAAGTTAAAGAGCTATTCAGCTTCTAGTCCACATTTGCACGCATCAACTTGGTGTCCTATCACAGCCAATGCCAATGAGCAATTTGTGGGGGTCCCTTCTGCATCCTTGCCACACTCTATCAGTGGTGCCTCCACCAAGCCAGGCATCACCTCAGGGTGCCTGATTTACAGCTACTTCCCCATGGCTCCTGGAAAGACCAGAGTCACAACAATGGCCTTGCCTTCCTCTGCTTCCCATTCAAATACATTCTTTCCTCAGGGTTTGACAAAGTAGCTGCTCCCAGGAAGCCACCCTGGATTAGCTGTGTGTCTGTTCTGATCACAGTTGATGTGACATTCACCTGTCTACCCCCACCTCTAGTTCTAACCACAGCATTGTTCTGCTTAGTCATTAGGGCCAGGGGTAGACTGCAGGATAGCTCTACTTCCTGAGATCAAAGGCAATGAATATATGTATTCAGTTTGTTTATGTTGTGGTCCTTTTTCCTTACTTTCGAGCCACTTTGCAGGTGTTTCTCTTGCTCCAATTATATCACAATTTCCTTTGAGGCAAGACCCACATCTAATTATCTTCCAGTTCCAATACCTTGTAACATATTTAGCACACGATGGAGTAGGCAGGTGCTGGGAAGTGTTTGCTGGCTCCTAAGCTTGGTGCTGTCAGGTGGAGGTTCTGAGGAAGACACTGAAGCCAAGCCCTGGGGGCAAACCCTGGCTCTACCACCCTCTTAGCCATGTGAACTGGTCAACCTGCCTTACTTCTGTCCGCTGTCCCCTTCGCATGTGTCTAAAACAGAGGCGACAACGGCAATCTCACTGGTTCCTCTGTGTTGATCACGTGGTACAGAAAGTACCTAGAAGATGACCTGGGGCCAGGAGGCAATATGTGCTCTGAGAGGTCTTAAAACTCCACAAGTAAATGGCACTACATTCCTTTGCTCTTGGTCTCCCATTCCTCAGGCTTTCCCAGAGCAGCACGGCCAAGGTGAAGAGAGCACAGGGCTAGTGGCTATGGTCTTCCTTCCCAGAACAGAAGTCTTGCCTTAAAGACCTAGGAAGGAGACCTGGAGGCATGGCGGGCTCTCTGGCTTGTGCCTTGGTGTGTGACTTTTCTATTGCTGTGATAAAATACCATGACCAAGGCGACTTATAGAAGGAAGGGTTTGTTTGGGCTCATGGTTCCAATTGGATAGAATTCATCATGGCAACGGGATTAACTCAGAGCCCACATCTCAAAACACAACGGGGAAGCAGAGCGCAAGCTGAGAATAGTTCATAGTTTTTGAAACCTCAGAGACAACATCCAGTGATCTACTTCCTCCAGCCAGGCCACATCTTCAAATCCTACTCAAACAGTGATACCAACTGGGGATGAAATATTCCAGTTCAGAGCCGATGGGGGCCACTCCCATTCAAAGCAGCACTGCCCACTAGGCCAGGAGCCTCCGCTCCATGGTTACTATTTCCATTTCTACTCTTCCTCCCTCTGACCCCAAGTCTGCCCTACCCGTGCCTATGAAACTTTCATTTATTGAAAAGAACCATGATTCAGCAATGGTGGCCCCAGAACCTGATTGAAATTCCTGGCAGATATTTATTGCCAAAACATCTCTTTCTGTAACAATTTAATCAAACCGAGGTGTGATAAGCGGTGAGGCAGCCATTAAACAAGGCTGTTAATTCAGAAGCGGAATCGGCTCCTGCTGATGGATGTGGCGTGGGCATGGCCGTTTGCTAGAAATTAAAGCGGAACCAAAATCCATTTGCGGCCTGGTGGCATGGAGCGCTGTTGTTACAGCTTAGCACAGCCACCTCCCCAGGCATGTGAGGCTGACACACGTAAAGCAGCTGCCCCTCCTGCACCAGCTGCAATTCAGAGAAAATATCACTCTGCATGCTTCCTCTGCAGTCATGGACAATTGGCCTTAGAGACACTAGATTTTCATGGAGCCACAGGTTGGAGGCAGCAGGAAGAAAGGTAGGAAAAGCAGATGAAGACAGTAAAAGCATGTCTCTTCTAGGGATGAAAGGGAACTAGCTTCTTGTGTCCCCTGTGCTTAGAATGACTTTCCATTCCATAATACCAAAGTGGTCTCCACTCTTCCACCAGATCCTTCCTAATCCTCCTTCTCTGTGAGCCCTTCTGCTTGCCCATTGTTATCATGAAGGGGCAGGGTGAGAGGGGCAGGGCGGGAAGGATGCCAACAGAGCAAGAGAGACACAGCTCAGGCAGATCTCAGCAGCAGGCCCTGAGAGGTAAGGAAATTATTATTGCTATACTGGACAGGACTGGATGAGCTTGAAGGTGTGGTCCTTGTCAGTTCTCACATACACAGATACCTGGTGTAAAAGTATGTATCCTGGGACATCTTAAGTCCCAGCACATTCCCTACCTACAAAAAGTATAGCAGATGGCTTGTTTCTTTGTCTCTCTGGTGGAGTTGTAAGTTCAGGGATGAAATACTTGCTTCTCACACAGAAAGCCTTGAGTTGGATCCCCAGCTACAGAGAGAGATGGGGGCAGGAAGGAGGAGGAGAGAGGAAAGACAGTAGGGAGAAAGAGAGGAGAGAGGAGAGAGAGAAGAGGGAGAGAGGGGACAGAGAGGAGAAAGAGAGGAGAGAGAGAGGGAGGGAGGGAGAGAGAGGAAGAGAGGGGGAGAGAGGGGAAAGAGAGGAGGGAGGGAGGGAGAGAGGAAAGAGGAGAAAGAGAGAGAGAGAGGAGAGAGGAGAGGGGGGAGAGAGAGAGGAGAGAGAGTCAGTCCTGTAGTGTTGCCCATTATTTGTCTCCCTATCACTCATCACCGGAGCACTGCTGAGCACACAATGGGTTTGCTTTATGATGAAGTGAATGGATGTATGAACCAAGCAGAATTTTCAGGCATGCATTTTTCTCTCTGTAAGATTCCCACTCAGCATCGCCCTAGGGTTCCCTCAAACACTCAGAGCCTCTAATACATTTTAAATCCAATTTGACAGAATCTGCCTTCTCTCCCCCTGAACACAATCAGGTTTCTGTGTGACTCTGTAGAGCAGCGGTCTGATTTCATAAAGTCATAGGTTCTTGTCCTTAAGTTCTTGGTAGAATTTCTGCATTTAGAAGCACAAGCAGTACATGACCCTCTGTACCTCCGTGGTGCTTTGAGTAAGGGTGGGGTGTGCTTTCCTGAGTCCTCCAGCCCAGGGTCCAGGGCACTGGCTGAAGGACAGTCTTTCAAACAATTCCCATTGCCAGACTGACATCAGCTTCCTGAGCTTTGATCCAGGGCCAGGAAGTCTTTAAGAAAAAAAAACCAAAAAACAGAAAAGGAAGGCTGTCGACATTGCCTTCCCTGTTGAAGAATCAAATGTCCATTCTAAGAGTCTGTCAGGAGCCACTCATTAACCCAGAGGCAACTGCATCGCTTGCAAACAACAATTCATTAGTTTAAATGGATCTGAATGTCATTCCCATCCAAAGACCCACCAGACAATTAATTATAGTGCAAAGCTGAAAGAAAGAAAGAAAAACCCAGCTTATAAGCTAGTCAAGTTTTCTCTAGCTTTCAGACATTTAGATTGAAGAGCAATTCCAGCAGACATGAATCCGCAGAGACCTTACATGGGGATTGTGTGTGGCAGGCTTCCATTTGTCCATCTCAAAGGAGTCATTGTGCTGAGTCCTAAGCGACAGCCAGGTGTCGCCCTGCTTTTGAAGTGTGGACTTGTGGTGTTGCACACAGCACAGGTAAGGACTGTTGGGGGCAGTTTGGAATATTCTGAATTGGAAGATCAGGGAGATCTTGAGCAGCAGAAATCTTCTGGCTGTGTCTTTGTGCCTGGCTCTTGCGGCTGCTGCTCCACACAACACAGGAGGCAGAGGATGGCTGCTAGTGCTGTTAACTGTGTCCAGGGCTGCCTCGGGCTCACAAGTGCCCAGTGCTCTGGCTTCCTTTCCAGAAGGCTTTTCCCTCTCCCCTGTGCCTGGCTTCTGACAGCTTCTAGATTCACTGTAGGTTTCCTCAGAACCAGGACAGGCTTCTCTGGAGGTACAGATGAGCTAAAGCAGAAATAGTTCTCACATGACCACCAACTACAAGATATAGTGATATTGTACAGGTTTTTAATGCATATAACTCTGAATTATTGTGTTCCCCATCATATCACTTTAAGTCATTTCTTAAATACCTTACCTAGCCAGCCAAAAATACATTTGGTTTGGTTTATCTTTGGGTTTGGGGGTCATTGTGTATTATAATAAAAGTTGGTATTTTTTCCTCCTCCTCCTCCTCCTCCTCCTCCTCCTCCTCCTCCTCCTCCTCCTCCTCCTCCTCCTCATCTGAGACAGGTCTTACTGCAGCAGCCAAGCCATGCTCTGGACCTCATGATATAGCCCAGGCTGGTCTCAGACTCACACGACTCATCCTGTCTCATCTCCTGAGTGTTAGGATCACAAACACAAGCCACCATGCTTGTTTGGATTATCCTTTCTCTCCTTCCTTCATTTGTTTTCCCCTACTTCCTCCCTCATTTCCTCTTCCTCCTCATTCTCTCCCTCCTTATTCAAGTATTTCTTAGCTGCTTAAAGAGAAATTTCATTCATCAATGGCAGGGGAGGTCTAGACTAGATAGACAAGCTTTTCTTCTGCTGTATCTTTGCTTCCCGAGAGTCCTACCAACACACGAAAAGCCATACTTGGCCAGACCCCTCACTGGGTCCAGATGTTAAAGAGTGAAGCTCTGGCACATCCAAAGGCAGTAGATTTAAACATATGATAGTAACAAGGCATTGCTAGCAAAGGAACATGAAGGTGTGTATCAAATGTGAAGGCATCTGTCAGGGCAAATAGTCATGCGAAAGAAAAAATGGTAGTTATGGTTAGGGAAGTGAAGGAGGCTTTGAGACCTGTCAGACAACAACACAAATCTAATACAAAGTGAAAGAGGGAGAGAGAAGATTAGGTGGAATCTATCTTAGATGGTCCAGCACTGAGGGCCTGGCAAAGGCATTGAGGAATACTTGAGCCTCGTTGGTTGATGAGGGAGTCTCAAGTCCACAGAGGGGTCAGCTTCTGCATCCCTGTTGTGCTCAGTCATGAAGCAGGGGCAGCCAATGGAGTGCATGCCCTGCAGCAGAGATGGCTGTAGATTTCAGAGTGTAGTGGCTACCATCCCAGTTAGCTCTTCCTGTAGCAGGAGGCTTGTGCGACTCAACCTGAGGCCCTCTTAAAGTGAGAATTATGCCTGAATGAGGGGCTATTGATGGGAGTGCAGACCACCCTGCAGCTCCCTTTGGGGCACAGGAAGTATCTTCAACCCAGAATGCTTTCAGGAGACCCTGGTGGCCTTGCTGTCCCCTTTCATCTTCCAGTATGAATGCCTTTAAAACCCACCTAGCAATCACTCCAGGCAATTCCCTCTTCTCAGTGCAACTGCCCTTGGAAGAGACAACACATCGAACTGTTTCAGCTAGTTTTCAAGATTAAACAATCATCTAAATGATTTCCTGATTCCATATAATGGACGAAGGGAGAACACAGGGTGAAAAATCTGAGATTGTCAAGTACCCTAAGGAAAGTTGGGTGACTCCTGAGTGTCTGATCTGTGCACCCTTCACTCCACCTCTTCCCCACACCCACGGTCATCCTGCAGATACACTCTCTTCCTTCCTAGGCTCAGCCCAGGGTATCTACCTAGTAGCCTGCGTTACTCAGATGTTGGCAATGGCAGGTGCCCTCCTACCCACTCCACAGCAGTTCTCCAGAATTCCCTAGGAGAACTAGATGTCTAAACTTGGCAACTGGCACTCGCCTTGCTACTAAAAAGAGTGCCCACGTGCTCTGAGGCGCTGGCGAGAGACCACAAGGTTTGGCCTTGGATTCAGGTTTCCTAACTCTGCCTGAGAAAGCCACGTACTCTGCTGTGGACTTATTCTAGAAGGCATGGGTTCTGGGGCGTTCTGAGAATGTCTCTGGTGGCTCTTGATGAACAAGAGGAATACTGTAAATACAGCAGCAAGTCGTGGGGGGAGGTGATATAGAGCAGGCAGGAAAAGGCCTGCTTCCAATAATAACATAGGCCAGAAAGGGCTTTGTAAGTCACACTGAGACATGTATTAATGCATTCCAGGACCTTAAACACTTTCTTCTGGAATGGAGGGATCACAGGAAGAGTCACATGATGACCCCTCTCAGGTGAGAAATGACCTATTCTCTCCCATGCCTGTTTCTCACCCATACCAGCCTGACTCTCCATTTCCCTGTCTGTCTTAGGAAATGTCCAAGTCTCCAGGTAAGCTCTTATCTTTGAGCTCTGGACTCCAGCCTTCCTGACTGTTCCTCTGGTGTACCTCAGAGATGCTATTAAGTGGATATACTATAAGCTTAACTCATGGCCTTTCCATTACAGCCTTGTGTCCTTTATTCCAAGTTCTGTTCTCAGGCAACATTTACTCTTCCTTCGGTTGTTCCTTCCAGAGATGGGTACCATCCAACACCATCACATGCTCCCCACGTCCAAACCATCACCTTCTACCCATCTGCCTCCTAAATATTTATCAGAGTCCACTGTTTCCATCTCCACTCACCACCTAAACTGTGGCAACAGCCTGCTCATGTGTCTAATTCCAACATATTCTTGCTAACACCTTTGGGAGAGAACCTTTTAAAACCCCCATAAATTACCTCCATACTTCTGATTCAAATAAGACTTTCAGTGGCCCTCAGTGCTCTTAGGATGAAATTGCACATTTTTACTGTGTGATCTACAGGCAGCCCTGGCTTGATCCTTGCCCCTGGTCTGGAGTCACCACTCAGTAAGTATTCTCTGCCTCACTCTCAGGCCCCAGCTATACTGTCCTCCAGCCTCCCTGCTGAGTAGTTCCAGTACATACTGTTTCCCTGCTAGTCTTTGCAATCTAAAGGCACAAAGACAGCAGAGCACGTGTTCCCTGAGTACCTAACAAATGGTCGGTTTCGTAAGTGCTCTACACACATCCACAGAATAAACATTGTGAGGCATGGGCTGCAGTTTTGAGAGAGGCCAGAACCCCTCCAAGAGCTCTCGACTCCGCAGTATGCTCACCTGAATAACCATCCTCATGAAAACAACATAGAAAATTGGATGGATTGTATATATAAGAACACCTTCCTCTAGGTATTGCTGAATGAGGAGGAAAGTGAGGCTCCTAAAGGCCAAATACAAAGTGAAAGCCAAGACCTGGGAGGGAAGTGAGAGCCTCAGTCAGCTGTGGCCCTCAGCAGGTCTGCCAAACCCTGGGGACTTGAAGCTTCCATATGGATGGGCTGCAGATCAAAGCAGGAAATAAAATCTTGGTTCACTCACCGTGAGGAAGTTAATGCTGTACATTTCATGAAGCCGAGAAAACAAAGGAGCCATATCTCAGTGAAAAAGTGGATTAAAAACAAAGCTGTCTGTGCTCTCACTCCTAAACCCATTCCAGTTTACTCATGAGGAAGATGTAAGGCAAATCCCAGTAAAGGACATTCTATGGAATATCTCATCAATATCATTCCAAATGGCTAAGGTAGGACCAGGGGTGTGGCTCAGTGGTCAGTCTTGCCTAGCACAGGCCTTTCATTCTGTCTGCAGTGCTGTGAGCAATTCCAATGACAAATATATGTATGTGCCTACATACACACGTAGGCACAATGACAAGAACAAACTAAAGAAATCAGAGTAAATTATAGACATGGGTTAATAATAATCTATCTATAGTGGTCCTTAACTGTGACAAGTATACCAAATAGATATAAGAAGTTAGCAAGAGAGGAACTAAGTGAGGGATATATGAGTATGAACTAGTTTTTAAACCTTTCTGTAAATCTAAAAGAGTAATTATATTAAAAACAAATCCATTATACAGGAGAGGACATAGAAAATTTGTAAGTCTTAACTTGATGTTGGAAAGAGGGCAATGTTTTTCACTAAGATTCCTAACTATTCATTTGAGTTTGTGGTCTAAATCATCAGGCAAACAGTTTGATTGCACATGGCCTTGGGTTGTTATAACTCCCAAACACCTGGCAGATACCAATACAAACTTTCTCTGGAAAAGAAATGCAGCTTCTCTGGAGGCCTCTGCTGATTTCAGAGAACATGAAATTACCGTGGAAAGTTTCAAAACATCGAAGGGGACAAACTGTTTGAAGTGAGAGTCAGCAAAAATAAAAGCTACCAGAATCAGAACCCAAACATTTCAGAAGTAGAATATGAGCTTTAATCCCAGCACTTGGGAGGTAGAGGCAGGCAGATCTCTGTGAGTTCGAGGCCAGCCTGGGCTACAGAGTGAGTTCCAGGAAAGGCGCAAAGCTACACAGAGAAACCCTGTCTCACAAAAACAAACAAACAAACAAACAAAAGAATATATCATAAAGATTCAGCTGTGTATTAAAGCTGAACTTTGACCAGCCAAGGGTCTGTAAAAGGCAAAGCCATTTATTATGAATATTTGGTGTTACCCAGCCTTTAATATTCCAGCTGTCTTCTGCTATGAAATCTGTGCATGTCCAGACCAATAAACATGGAAGAGATAAACAGTACAGCATAGTGGAGGAGAGGTAAAGGTGTGGTAAGAAAGTTCAGCATTTACTTGTTTGATTGGAATAAGGAGGAAGGAAGAAACAATGGCAAGAGTTAGTAGAAATGGCAATAGACCTTACCTTTGGAGGAGTGTTTGGTCACTGAGAGAGGTGCCTTCACTGCTCACTGGTTTTTATTTTAAAGAATCTAGATGGAAATGACATGGGTATTCACTTTGCAAAACATCATGGTCTGACTCACATACACCGGCATAAAAAATACACCCTAATTTTTAAATACCAGAGAGAAAAGACAGATTACATTCAAAAGAATAGTAATTAGGACAAACACTGGCTTTTCAGCAGTAGTAGTGGAAGCCAAAAAGTAACTGAATGATACCTTCAGTGTACCAGGAGAATGACTTAACTTCCTTCCCAGTGAAATCATCATTTGAGACTGGGAATGAAGAGAATACAATTCCGAATAAAGGACCGTCACTAACACAGCCTAAAGAATGAATGTGGATTAAACAGAAGGAAAACATTAATATAAAAATGTCAGCAATCACAGTAAAATTTTTCAGGCTAAATTTTACTTTAATTCAACCAAATAGTTTTTAATAATTTGAGAACAAAAACTGGAAATAAAAACATGAAAGCATGAGAAAAAGATAACACCAAGAGAGAATGAACAATTAAAAGCCAGCAAGGTTAGATTAATATTAAGTTAAATAGTATATACAGCAAAGATGAAGCAATGCAAGAATTAATAGGTGATAATAAAAGCTGCATATTGCCAGAAAGATTCAATAATTCTAAATTTATATTTTTTAAAATAATATAACCTTAAAATTCACAGAGCAAAATGTGATGGAGTTGCTATATATTGGCAAATCCATAGTCAAATGTGAGATTTTGACACATTTTCTAGGTAATTAGTAGGTCTGAAAAAGAGAATGCTCAGTAACAACTGAGCAATACAAGCTTCAGATTTACATAATAGACGCATCCACATGCAGCATCCATTGATGGGAGTATGCATTTCCCAAGGACCTGTGCAAGTTTTGGATTTATATACTAGACACATACACGTGGCATCCATTGAATGGGAGTATACTCTCACCAAGAACTCGTGGAATGTTTACAAAACCCCAGTACTTGCTGCTAAGCCACAATCAAGTCTCAAGAAAAATTAAACATATAAGATTTGCTATCTGGGAATTGTACAATTAATTTAAAAATAAATAGGAAAAAGGAAGTAGTGACAAACAATAGATAAACGGAAGCAGGGAGACACAGAAACACAACAATCGATGCATCAAAAGGTCAATACTGAAAATTAAAATTTAGAACTGATTGGTAACAGAAATGCCATGTGCCAAAACCTGTGGGATGCAGCTAATTTAGTGATTAGAGTCAAGTTTGTAGTCTCATAACTTAGAAAAGGGAAATAGCAAAGGATGACAATGAACTATCTTCTGCTTTCAACTTCAGCACCAAGAACACTGTATTGCCCTCCTCCCTGAGATAGTTTCCAGGAGAAAACTAGCCTCTAATGAATTATTCCAAAGCCATTAATTTTTTCCTTATGGAGCTGGTCTTGGTAGTCCATGGTCTCATGTCTGTGCTTTAAGACTGATGATGCACCTGTCTGTGGGACATCTGCCAGCTGGATCCTTTGCCCTGGCTGTAGAAATTCGCTGGTCCTCTAGTAGGCAGAAGTGTTGAATGCACCCTCTGATAGTTGAGTGAAAGCAGAAAGAGCATCATCCTTTGAGTCTCTTTACTCTCAGTGGGATTTTAAACAAACAAACATCTACCAGAAAGACAAGGACAAGGAAGAAGTTACCATACAAAGGGAATGCCAGCACAGAGCCTCTTTGGAGGCCAAAATAATGCATATTTGAACTCTCCCAAGGAAATCATTTGCCAGAGAGAGAAGTAATCCCCCACCCACCCAACAAAAGGAGAATGGAAGCCCAAGTTCTAGAGCCAGGAGCCCTGCAGTTTATATTGATTGAGTGTAGAGAAGTGTTTTCCCCAGGGGCAGGCCCAGCAGATGGCAGCCTGGTAGAAGCAGCAGGCACCCCTTCTTCTCCAACGTCAGGAGCATTGCCCTCTCTTACACTCACTCTGGCTATGAGTCTCTGTAGAATTCATTTAAGTATTTTAAAACCAGGGGAGAAAAATTAGCCAATATGTTTAGACTAGCCATGCACACATCACCAAAAATTAAATAAATAAGACAAAATTGGAGGGGGGAACAACAGAATTAACTAAGCTTTGAGTGAGTGTCTAATAAACTTGACATTTTTAAAAGGCACGTTGAAATTCTCCCCATGTGCTGGTGACAATGATAATAATTGAATGCAAAAGGGATAAAAAACTATTAAAAATAGTGACAGCAACCAAAGCTGTCGAGAGTTTTAACATTCAGATTTCTGTTTGAAATGCAAGATATGTGGCATCTCATCTCCTCAGCTAGCTTTGCCTCTGTGGAAGCTGGGAAGGAGGCTATGTGCCCCTGCAGGGAGGCACCCACCACATCCTGCTCTCAGGGGATCTGGGGCTAGGAATCTTCAGTGACAGGCCCTCTTGGTTGCAGGGTGGCCTTACTGAAGGGAATCTGCCCTGTATCTGCTTAAGGTCTGGAGGCAATCACATGGAACCTCTCTTGGCTGTAGGCTCATGCATGGTGGGATTATTCCAGCCTTGTCTGTGTTCTAAAAGAAATTGAAACCCTATTTTTTTAAAGAATGAATGTTATATAGCATACTCCATATCAAGTTCCAAAATATCTTCCATCATCCCCAAAATAAACTCTATGCCCACTGAACAGCCTTTCCCTACTCCCTCCAGCCACCCTGGGGACCTATCAATCTGTTTTCTTTCTCTGGGTTTACCTATTCTAAACAGTTCATGTATAATGAAATCATACAGTATGTGGTTTTTTTGTTTTGTTTTGTTTTGGTTTGTGTGTGTGTGTGTGTGTGTGTGTGTGTGTGTGTGTGTCCACTTCTTTCATTTAGCCTGTTTTCCAGATCCATCTACATTATAGCATGAATTTCGTATTTTATCCCTTAATATATTTCATCTTATTCCATTTTATGTTTACCGTGTTTTGTTTTGTTTATCTGTTTATCAACTGATGGAAAGAAGGTCTTTGAGAGGTGCTGTGGATTTGTATTATATAAAAGTCCGTATCATAAAAGTAATTTGAAATAGAGGAGATAGCTCAGTCAGTAAAGTGCTTGTCAGGCAAGCATGAGGACTGAGTTCAAATGCCTAGCACCCACATAAAAGTGGGGCACAGTGGCATACATCTGTAACCTCAGTGCTGGGTTTGAGGAGGCAGACATCCTTGGAGCTCACTATCTAGACAGTCTAGGCAAAACAATGGGCCTCAATTTCAATGAGAGACCCTGTCTTAGAAAAAAGAAGGTAGAGAGGAATAGAAGACACCTGATGCTGACCACACACACATACACACACACCACCACCACCACACCACCACACCACAAAGGTAATAATAACTATCAACCAGAAAGTTTATTAGGCTAAAATTCTTTAAGCTCAGGAAAAGGATAATGGATGATAGGTGGTGGATGGATGCATGCATAGCTGAGTAGAAAGATAGATGAATAGCTTCATTAAATGGAAGAATACTAAATTTAAAGTTCAGGAACCCAGGCTCCATCTTGGCCATTGTGTAATTCCATGAATACACATCATTTCTTGATGGGTCTTTGTTCTCTCACATGAAAAGGGAAGCCATTAAGGTAACTCACTTCTTGGTGATCCCAAGACCCCTCTCCCCAGCTTTCCCTTGGAGGATCTTAGCTAACTGATGAGTGAGGTTCTTCAGAGGCAGCTAAATAGGCAAGCTGATTCACAGACAGATTCACCCAGTGTGAGTGCTCTGTAGTTGCCTCCCAACTTGGGCTGGGCTCATCTAGAACCTTCCTTTTGACTTGACCAGGTCCTGTCTTCTCATACATACTCCCCATTACTCTTGCCCCTGGCCATTCCCTACTCAGTGACACACGGCATCCTTTACTTAGTATAGTTGTCTCCACTATAGCCTTTGTTTTCTCAAAGGGGGGGGGGGATCTCTACTTCTGGAAAAACAACTGAAGCCACAGGCTAGTCTCCTGAGTCTGTGCTCCCAGCTCAAAGCTAGTGAAGCCAATTCCCAGCCCAGATCCCCCCAACATCAGACACTTGTAAGTTATTTTATCAACAAACTTGTATGCAGCAAGTTGCCATGGAAATAGAAAACTGACTGTTGGCTTGGTATCTTGAAAATAAAGTGCGAGCCAAGCTGAAAAATACCAGAGGCAGGGGAGGGAGAGGCCGATGAAGAGGGAGACAGAAGGTTTCTTTGGGAAAGGTGAGAAGGACATTTTTTGCATTACCTACCCATGGAGAAATTCTAGGTAGCCATGGAAGAAGAGTAAGCCTCCAGGTCCCACTTGGGATGGATATTTGTACCCTGGTGTGGAGTAAAGAAACTCAGAGAGTCTGCCCACAGCTTTCCCCCCAGTAATGAAGATTAAAACCAGCAATTAAGTTAGGCCTGGTAATCTGACCAATTACTATGCATCTTTCTAGAGCAGGAGGCAGGATGCTGGGCCCGGAGCTGGCCTCATGGATCACTATGACAGCAACAAACCAGGGATGGTAATGGCTTTTGGCTCCCAGCATTTTCTTGGGGGTGTTCCTCCTTATGATCCACAGTCAGGTTCCTTAAAGACTGCAGCCTGGGATGACTCTGAGAGTCATCTAGGGGGAGCGTCCTCCTTATAGGCAAAGCCTCTGATGAAGAAATTACCGTGCTTGGCTTGGCCTCAACACCACTTGTTCAGTCTTCATGGCAAGTTTGATCAGAAAAGCAGCCCCAACCTGGTGCCTGAGATTCAACAGGGCCCCTCGCTGGGTCTGTGTACCCCACTATCGCATGTGCTAGTCCAGGCCTAGTACCTCTCATATTTTAATTAAATCATCAATCTCCTTTGTCTTTTGTGGCTGAAGACCTATGAGAAAGTAGCCAATACAATGTTGGTACTTAACAGATACACATCCATTTCTCCCTTGGAGTTCATTGCCAATCTAGTCTTTTTGCTGAGAAGTGGCTCCTCTGAGGCAACCAGATGTCTCTTTTGTGCCCATCACTGGAATAGAGCACCAGATTCTGTAAAGAGGTGGAAAAGGAAATGCTGGGGAACTGTTGTGGGCTGAGACTGTAGAGTGCTTCAATCCTGCCTTCACCACAAACATGCTCACCTAGCCTGAGGAACTCAGCCGCTTCCATAGCTAGTCATTTAGCCAATGTATGTCTTCACCTCAAGAGAGAGACAGAGACAGAGAGAGAGAGACAAAGACAGAGACAGAGAGAGAAGGAAAGAAAGGAAGGAAGGAACAAAGGAAGGAAGAAAGAAAGAAAGACAAAAAGACAGGAAGGAAGGAAGGAAGGAAGGAAGGAAGGAAGGAAGGAAGGAAGGAAAGAAAGAAAGAAGGAAGAAGCCCCTCCCTTTCTCAGTGTTTGGGGCAGGCTTTATATTCTATTAGAGGAACTTTGGATTTCCTGGGGGGAAATCAGTATAGTATAAGGGGTCCTTCCTTCCCAGAGCCTCAGAAATCATACCCAGAAAACAGCTTCTTCATAGCCAGAGCCAGACATGGAGGCCATTGGGTGGTGTGGGCAAGCAAAGACAGAGGATGAGAACAGACTGCTGGCATCTCTGCTGGCTTCAGCACCGTCTCAGCCCCTCACTGTCCCTCACACAATAACTGTTGACTTAACCTGGGCTTTCCTTAAGGAGAAAAGGATGTACAGATCTCTGAGAGTGGCCCACATGCCATCAGAGATTCAACATCCAACCCCGAGTGGTACCCTGCCAGGTGGATGGGGAGAACCAGACTTTAAGGAGTGTTTAGTTGATAAGCTTTGTTTCTTTGTGAGGAAAATCATTTTATCTTGGTGGGCTTCCTAGGTATTTTTAATATGGGGGTCTGGGTTGGCTAATCTTGGAGGCATCTTGTGGATTTAGAGAATCCATGACTATTAAAGGGGTTCACTCTTAGGAAACCTTCTCAAGCTGATAATGATCTATTTACTCTCACCCACAAATTGCCAACAGTTAATTGTGAGAGATGGGCCCGGAGTTAGACACTCACTTATTCACTCAACAGTTGTTAATTGATCATTTACATATGCTGGGCACTCACCTAGACAGAGCAAAAGAGGAAAAAGGCTGGCCTACAGAGTCTGCAGTTCAGCTAGGGATAGCTCAAGGAAAGGAAGGGAGATGTAAACAGTGGGTCTCCTCCCAGGGACACATTGCAGGAAACAGAAGCAGAGCAGAGCTAGCATCTCCCAGTGCTGGGAGTGGAGGAGGATTCTTTGCGGGGTGTTTGGGGAAGACCTGACTGTGTAGGAGATATGGGAGCAGAGTTCTGGAGGAAGAAAGGGCAGATACATAGAAGGGATGAAGGAGAGAAAGGAAGGCCCAAATCCTCTTAGAAAGCATCGTGTCAGAGAAGTAGCTTCCCTGTCTCCTCCAGGGGTCAATGCAAGCCTTAGGCCTCCTTCAAATTTCACCTCCAAATCAGTTTGAAAAGCATCCTTGGATGGTACCCTGATTAACTCTTCTGCTGCCTCATCCCTGTCTGGCTCTGGAGTCAGGTGTCCTTGTGATTTGTGTTTTATCAGTGCACTCAGCCTTTCTGGGCCACAACTCTCATTTGTGTGATAATAACTTTAAAACCTGAGGCTTTCTTCAGTGGCTGAGAACACTGGAGGAGTGCATGTACCTGTTTCCAGGAGCCACACAGCCCCTCCTTCTCTCCCACTCCAGGGCAATTCCAGCACCAGTGAGTGAGACTGTCCCTGATAGCAGAAATGGGTCTCTGTTTCTATAAAGAGCCACACAAGCATAGTGGCCAGGAGGCCAAGGTGGGAGAGGGCTTGAGCCACAAGTCTGCTGGGGCCACCTTGCAGCTCAGCGGTGCTCAGTGACTGGGGATAGGCTGGGGAGCTGTCTGCAAATGTGATGGTACAAGAAGCCATTTAAAGTTTTATTTTACAAAACAGAATAAATTAAAAATGCATTAGGAACGAGGCCCTTACTTAACTACAGGGTGTGCTAATGGGCTTGGAGCCTGCACTCCCTCCTCCTTTAAGCTCTTAATGACTGAGCTTTAATGTATTTTATTTCTTGAAAAACAATCCCACAAGCGCTCAGTACAGTCAGAAAAAAACATTTCTAAAATCATTAGGCCACTGCACGGTAAATATTCATCACAACCACAGCTCCCACCTGCTTGCAATGAGCCATCGATTTTTCTCCTTGCCTTGCTCTGCTCTCTCCCTTTTCATTCTCCCCCCCCAAACCTCATCTTCACTGGAAGCTCAGGCAAGACTCTGCAAGGCTCTCTCTAAGAGACACATCTTCAAAGGGGGCAGAAGAGTCTCTGTCAATATTTAGTCCAATAGAACTTCCCTGCCACCTGCTGCAAGGCCTCCAGGTATCTGTGGTGGGTGAGGGGCTTTGTGGCCCTGAGAATCTGCTTCCATCCCTCAACTGATGCTTGAAATATAGCAGGATGCGTGGTTGGCTCACACTAGGGAAATGATTAGTTTGTCTATTCAGGAATCTGGAAGGCACCCTCAGCCCAGGAAATATTACCAATTGACCCTGAGCAAGTCACATCACTGTCCGAATTCCTCAAGCTGTCATTTATAAGATGACCACGTTAGACAAATTGCCCAATAGCTGATAGTTTATAATCTCTTAGGTGAAGAGTTTGGTTTCAACTTGTCCATAGCCCAATATTAGCTATGTAACAGTGGGCAAATTAAGTTTTTGAGCCTGTGTTTCTTATTTTAAAATTATACAAAAGCATATATGTATAGCTCAGTGGTAAATAGCTCACTGGTAGAGAACATAGCACATGAGTGAGATTCTAAGTTCAATCTCCAGTATTATTAAAAAGTTACATATGTGTGTGTGTGTGTGTATGTATAAATATGTACATATGAATGAAACCTAAATCCAAAAGGGGTGTGTGAACTTTAAAGTATACATGAATGTAATTCATTAAGCATGCTATCTCACACCTATAGACTCAACAGAAGTAAGGTTCTCTTTCGCAGAGTCATTCTCTACCACCTGTGGTGCACATAGGAACCTGGTCCTATGCCAAGAGAGAATGGGACATGCAAGCTCTGTAACAGTAGTCCTGTGGACACAGTATGGGAGGAGGGAAGGACAAAGACTGCCCACTTGGCATCTGTACCCATGCTCCAAGATCACAAGCCAATGAAAGTGGCTGCACTGCCTCAGAAGGGATGAGAGTCTTCAGCCCCACCTTGTTCATTGCTCATCATACTCTTTCATTGAATCTCCAAAGCTTCGTCGGGTGATCAAGATCATTACACCCAATTAGCAAATGAACAAACAAATCCAATGAAGTCTGTTCTGAGGTAAATGACAGAACCAGTTTGCACACCCAGACCTACCAACCCTACAGTTGCATGATAACCATGTTTCTCTTTAATCGCTGCTTTTCAGGACACAATTATGACAGTTCATCACAAATAGCATGCCAAATAGGTGTGTCATTAAATTTTTGTGTATAATACTTATCACTGCTGATAGTTCCTTCATTCCTTCCATTTGCCATCAAAGAATAAAGATTAACAATGTAAGTTCTTAAAATTGAGCTGGACTCCAGCTAAATGAGAAATCCATAGACAACAAGACTGGAGTGAGAATCCTTGGATCTGCTTTAAATTGCATGTTTCTTTCCCTCCATAGCTATGTAAATTTGTCTCACACATTGATTTTTATTTTAAGGTTTATATTTTTTTTTATTTTTATGTGTATGGATATTTGGCTCCATGTATGTATATTGCATCCATGCCTGGTGCCCACAGAGGCCAGAGGAGGGCATTGGATCCCTTGTAACTAGAGTTATAGGTGGTTATAAGTCACCATGTGGATGCTGGGAACCAAACTCAAATCCTCTCTAAGAGCTATAAGCATTCCTAATTTTGGAGCAATGTTTCCAGTTCCTGATTTTGAAAAGCATGTGAAAGTTTAAGAAATGCCAAGCACTGTAATAAGTAACTATTATACATCATCTCAGCTAATCTTTGCAACAACATCCCCATTTTATAGATGCATAAAAGGGAATGTTTCTATACATTGAGTAACATAAAGTCATATAGATAGTGCAGGGTTTGCAATTAGTTTCTCTTACTAGAGATTATAAAGCTAAAACATAAAATGATGTAACTTAGTAAGACATGAGTTGACCTTTCTTGGAAATCTCCTAGAATATTGTTGTTTTTTTTTTTTTCATCTGATTGATTGACTGGTTGATTTTTGAAGGACAGATTCATCTACCATGCCCCTGGTTGTTCTTCCTCAGCTGAAATATGGTCATGAAGCCTGGAGCTTCAGTGTTCACTTTGGAGCCCAGAAGGGAAAACTCTACATGATAGCAAAGCTTCCTGGAAGATGAAGGAGCAGAGGGTCTCAGCTTTCTCCTGCCTTCTTTATGTGAGAAATGGTTAGCCTGTTTGCTTGTGAAAATTTGGCTTATTTTTGCTTAGAGATATTTCTAATCCTGTGTGATACACAGAGAGATAGTATTTGGTTTTTATTGTTATGGTTTCTTTTTAATTTGTTCTTCAAGTTTCTATGACAAAGAGCTGATGTAGCTGATCTTCAGGGAAGCCTACCATACATTCATGAACAAAATGTTTCTCTCAATCAAGCATTTCCAAAGCACAAGGAAGACAAAGCCCTATTGTGTAAGAAACAGAAGAAAGATTCTAAGGGGTTGAAGCTGCTAACTGGCAGAGTTGGTGGTGATGGGATGTCTAGAGGTGACAGAGAATTAACCATCTGGTCAGAAGGAATAGAATAAGAAAGACAACGGGTCATGGTATTATCTCAGATTTTAATTATTTTATTATCTATTGGGGTTGTGGATCATCTCCTTGAAAACACACAATTACATGCACACAAGTACATGCACATACACACACAGAGGCAGGAACTTATTTGACCATTAGGTTGCATGCTGAAGCACACAGAGAGGGAAGGTTTTAACTAGGCCAGTGGTGACAGGGTGTGATTTGTTTCAGATAACTTATGTACATCCTCAAAATGGATGCCATGGCAGCAATTCTATTAAATAAACTCATGGCAGGAAAAAAATGAAAACCCTAGGTTATTGGATTACAGATTCTAGTTTTTAACTACTATAGTATCTGACTCTTACCCAAATCTGGCTGTTTGCCAGTAAATGTTGGATAAATATAAGATTACCCAGAATTGATAAAACAAATCCCATTGCTGCCACATGAGTACCATATTCAATTTCAACCAGCAATTTCAAAGATCTAGATCTCAAAGGTCTTTCCCACTTCCCACCCTCTGGAAGGCTGGCACTCAGCAGACAACATGAAAGCTATTCTCCAGTCAAATGCCACTTTGTACTGAAGGCAGGAAGAGAGTAGAGGCTGTGTGGACCGAGTTTTACTTGTTAATTACGTGATGGTTAGAAGAGGACAGCTCTGTACTGTTGATTATTCAGAGGACCAAGAAATGACCAAATCAAGGCTCCGCAAAAAGAGGGCTGCCATTTCAGCACCTTGGAGAGTGCACAAGCTTTCTGACGGAGACACAACGACTATGCTAGAAGCCTAGACTTCATTACTGGAGCCTGGGGCACGGAATGCTGGCATCAGAGAGACTTATGCCCACATGTAAGGAGCTAACCCCTTTTGTTTTCACTGGGTCACTGTGGTTACACAACAAGTCTCAGAAGTCACTGAGTTCACCATGACCAAAGAATTCATTGGTTGAAGAGGCCTCCTGGCATATACTACATAGAGCTCAAAATGATTGTTTAGTGAATGAATCATGCAAAGATTATTTTAAAGTGCCTATGTGACTGAGACCGTTGTCCTTGGGAAGTAGTACATATTACAGTAGAAACATGGAACTGTTGAAAGTAAAGGTTAGGTTTAGAGAAGATAAGATACCTAATCATATACTGATGGAGTTGGCAAAAGTTGAATTGATTTGTTAGCTTTTTATTACATATAAAAGATATATAAAATAAAGAAAAATAAAGTGACCTTTTTAAAAGGGAAAGCAGTATTTGTGAAGAAAGTTTATCTACTCTTATTTCTTTCTATGGAGGAAGAAATTGAAAGAGTGAATCATATCTGTAGGAGGAAGTATTGTGGTCTAATCAAAGAATAAGGAGCAAGAACTGCTCTGGGTACCCTCTAGGTATTTCCTATACTCACTGCTGACACAGGAAAGCCATGGAGGAAATATGAGCATGGCAGGGATGCCAAAATTGGAGACAAACAGGAAAAGATTGGTCTGGCTCCTTCATCAGCAAGATGTGTTGGGTCCCCTGCCCATCTATACAGACCCAATGACTAAGAGCTAGACTGGTGCATTCAGTATGGTTTTGTTGGTGGTGGTGGGTTTTTTGTTTTGTTTTGTTTTGTTTTTTTTGTTTTGTTTTGTTTTGTTTTGTTTTTCAGGAGTGAGGACAATTAAGAGGCAGGGGTTATATAAGGAAGAGAGAGACAGAGAGGGGCTATGTCTCTGATTCATATTTACTTTCAGCTTTGAGATGCAAATCTAGCCCACCTCCATCAGGGTAGGAAATCTTTAGATCAATTAAACATAAGATTAATTTTTTAATGTGGAAGTTAATAAACATTCAGCATGATGTGACAGAAAAGGTAAAAAAATAGGCTGAGATGTTATCTGGGATGTCTTTTCCCCAATGAGAGAAGGAGATTGACATACTCAATGGATTCTCTTAACTGTCAACTTGATTAGACTAAGAAGTGCCTGGGAGATTAGCAGCACAGCCCAAAGGTGTTTTCAGAGATGAGTAGATTATGAGGGCTCAGAACTAATGAATGGATCAATCTCTTGATAGAGTCACAGTGTAATGCCATTACTGGGAGGGGGTGGAAAGTGGGAGGGGCTTGGTTGGAGGAAGTAGATCACTGGAGGCTTGTTTTTGGAGCTATATCATGCCCTGATCCCATCCTGTACCCCTTCTCTCTGCTCCCTGTCTGCCATGAAGGATGAGAAAGATCCTTTACTATGTTCCCACTGCTGTGACATTCTGCCCAAGTGCATGGGATCAGACAACCATGAAATGAACCCCCTGAACCTGTGAGCCAAAATAAATTCTTTCTTCCTTAGGTAATTCTTGTCAGGTATTTTGTCATAGCAACAAGAAAGGTAATGAATACAATGTATGCAATTATTGGAAAAATAAAAGCATCCTATATTTATAACTCAATGAATTTACGACATTCAGTCAAACTTGTTACATTTGTAATACAACATAAAGTACAAAACTCAAAACACAAAATTGTGTATGTGTTATGATTACATTGTGTAAAAAACATATGCAAAGAACTAAAAAATATTGGAATGACAGGACTAGATGAAATGATGAGTAATTTTAATTTTCTTCTCTAAGCCTTTATTTTTCAAATTTCCTCAGTGGATTTATATTACTTTCATAATCAGGAAAAATATTCCAAAAATTTTGCTTTCTATATGAGTTTTTTTCCCCAAGGTCCTACTTTTGGGTACAGGCTCTCCATCATCTTAGCTTCCTTGATGCTAAAGTTCCCTCCAAAGACAAAGATGTACATACAGCTCCAGTCTAGTGCCTATTCTATTTCAGAGGTTTATTTTGATATTTGACCTAGGCCTGCAGAGTCACAGCTTCTCAAAAGATGGACCTAGGGCTACATGGTCTTTTCCACTGGAAACGGAACATTTTTAAAGGAGCCATGTTCTCAGGGGGAGCTGATTACTACGTCAACTCCAATTGGTTTTCCTGGGACTGGAGGAGCAGAATAGCAAGTGCTTGTAGTACATCATGAGAAGCCTGGTGGGATTTTATCCGTATAAATAATCCACATAGTGTCAGCTCAGATTTTTCATCCTTTGACATAGAAGAATGCTTAGAACAAGGTTAGAGAAACAGGACTTTCCCAAAACACAGTTGTTTGACTAAAGATGAGACTCAAATGAAATAGTTTACACAAAACCATTGTCTCAAGCCCTCAACTGCAAGTCCAGCTATATTCATGATCAATTAAAGTGTCACAGCCATCCAGACACCACTGGCCTCAATAAAGGAGTAAAAGGAAAACCAGTGGGGTTTGGAAGAAGGCAGTAAAATAAGACTGCATTTCTACTAACAATCCAAGTGTTTACACTATTTCATCCACTTTAGACCAGCAGAGAAGTATAAAAAAAAAAAAAAAAAAAATGGAAAACTAACAAAATGCAAAAGAGGGATTTTCAAAGGCCGTCTCTGGGATGTCACTCAGAACAGTGCCTTGATACCCTACTCTGCTTCCAGAAGACATCAGGGGTTAGAAAATGAGCTGTGTGGAAGATGGACCTGCATTCTCAAGGCTGGCTGTTCATGGCTTATGCCTGTGGCAGACGGGACTCCAGTGGGTTTCATTTGTCCCACCGCGGAAAAAAAAGCTGCAGTTCCAGTGGAAGCCAGCCACTGCCCTGCTCAGAGGACATTCCTATGTACTAAGGAAGAATATCAGTCTCTCAGACCCTCTCACTCCTGTCTCTCAATGCCCAACCCCCTTTAATAGGAAGCAAAGGCCTTTAGTACAATGAAAAGGGAAGATTTTTGTGTAACCAGATCCCTTGGGAAATAAACACCATTCCTTAGATTTACATTAAGGGGTAGGTGACTAATATAAATTGTGTGCCTGTGCAAAAGGCAAGTTTTCATAGCCGCTGAAGGATAGAGATCCAGAGGTGGCATGTGTGAGGAAGAAAAAAGATCTAGCTGCCAAGGAAGGAGAAAAAAATTAAGGGGAGGGTGCGGGTGGTGAAGTTACTCTAACCTTGCCATCTGGCACAGAACTGGTGGAGTTTTCAAAAGGACACAGAAACCTTCTTATTGTGGGTAGGAAATAGATGCACACTGAAAAACCCTCTGGTTGTTTCTAATTCACATCTCAGTTTTCAACCCTAGGCTTGATCTACACATAGGACCCCCCCCCCCCTAAGAACAGGAGGACTGCTAAAACCAGGGTTTAACTACGGTGCATGCATAGTATACTTTCAATTATCCAGCCATGAAATGCCATTTTGCCAAATTTGCCTTTCCAGTTGTGTATTTAACCAAGGTTTGCTTTTACATGAGCTGTGCAGGAGATGGGAAGAAAATCAGGCGTATGAGTTGGGGAACTCTACGTGGCAATTACAACACCAGCTTCCATTCCAAAGCCATTTGTGCTTTCCTTCTGAAGCACATTCCATTACTGGCAGTGACTCCTCAACACCACCTCCAAGAATTATCCACAATCTTTGACCACAGAATTTGGCATTGTCATAGATGTGGGCCCCCAGCCAGGGCTTGGAACGCTTTTGTTATATAGCAATATCCATCACAATAATGCTGGGTCAAAGCGCTATAATGTGATTTCCCACAATTAACTCATGTTAGCCTCAGATCGATTTCATGTCCTTCCCTCCTCCCTCCCCCACGCTCATAATGGTCACTCTGTTAGTGGCCTTGCCCTTTCTCTCCTGCCTTTGAAGAAAAGCTGCCTTTCTCCTACCCTAGGCTACCACTACTCCTGTGCCAGATATTACCCTAGTCTACCCACTCTCACCTCCTCAGGGACCAGAAACTTTCCTCCTTCTGATGTCTCCTATCTTTCTGACATCCTTATCTTCTAAGCCTGGCTACCTACTGTGGTCACACAGCAGCTCAAATCCCTCTTACCTCAGAACAAACCAAGAAAATCGCCTTGAGGAATTGGGAAAATGCTTCAGTCAATAAAGTGCTTGCTGTACAAGCAACCTGAGTTCGGGTCCCCAGAAACTTCAAAAAAACCTGGGCATGGAGAGGTGGAGAGGTGGAATAGGTGGATCCTTGGAGCTTGATGGCCAGCTATTCTTGCTAAAATCATGAACTTTTGGTTCAGAAAAAGACCCTGTCCCCCAAAACTAGAGACTGATAGAGGAAGACAGCTGAAATCAACCAATGGTCCCCACTTACATATACACACACATATACACGTCAGTGTACACCAACATATACACATACACATACACAGACATATGCATCCAACACACACACACACACACACACACACACACACACACACACACACACACAAAACTTCATTCAATGGTCCTCACTTCTCTTTACAATTCAGTTTCTTTTCTTGTTAAGATAAACTTTAGCCAGGTGGTGGTGGCACACGTCTTTAATCCCAGCACTCCGGAGGCAAAGGCAGGTGGATCTTTTGAGTTAGAGGCCAGCATGGTCTATAGAGTGAGATCCAGGAAAGGTGCAAAGCTACACAGAGAAACCCTGTCTCGAAAAACAAACAAACAAACAAAAAGATAAACTTTAAATGCTGCTTCCCTTTCCTTCTCTCATTCATTTCTCAGCCCACCTCATTCTGACATCCCTCTGCTAGATCTCCACTGAGATCATTTCCACCAGCAGTTTCTTTTTGGTATCCACATTTTTTTCTCTGGGACTGGGTCTCATGGTAACTCAGACTTACTGGAACTCATGATATAGCCCAGGCTGGCCTAGAACTCATAGAAAATTTTCTGTCTCTATCTTCCAAGTGCTGGGATAACAGATTCTTCTGTTCGCTAAGCTACAAGACCCTTTCCAGTCCATAAGTTTACTTGACTCCCCTATAGTCAGCTTGAATGGCAACATCTCCTGGAATCCCCTACAGTCGGCTCTAATGACCACATCTCCTGGAATCCCCTACAGTTGGCTTTAATGACCACATCTCCTGGAATCCCCTACAGTCGGCTCTAATGACCACATCTCCTGGAATCCCCTACAGTCAGCTTAAATGACCACATCTCCTGGAAATGTGCCTTCATTTTTCTGACCCTGTCTTACCATTGCTGTCCTGAAATATTCTAGACATTCCTTCTCCATCTCTCACATGAGCTTCCCTTTTTCTCCTTACCTTGTGAATGTTAATGGTTCCCAAGATGTTGTCTAGAGCTCTGTCATTGACTCTACACGTTGCCCTGGGGGTGAGGGGTGTTGTCTTTTATTTTGGTTCAACCACTACTATGGCTCTTGCCTGTGTCTCTCCTCCCTAAAACCTTCCCAATTTCCAATCTCATATAACTATTTTGAATAGTTGAATTTGGGTATATCTACAATCAAGCATGTCCAGTCTGTGACCTATAATCACATGCAGTCCTTTGTGGTAAAGAGTAGCTATGAATATAGCATGACACAAAATCAGACTTAAAGCATTGTGCAATTTTTTTTTTATAATTTAATTACCTGGTCTTCAAATGTAAATTTTGTAGATAACAGTATCATGTTGCAATCTCCAAAGGTTGGATGTACCTAGAAGTTAAAGTTTATCCAAAATTTAACTTAAACCTTTCTCCTATAAAAGTTAAGTTCTTTATAAAGGATCTTTTATTGTATGCCCTTAACCTACCAAACAAAGGAGAAGATCTTTAGTGTGACCCACATGCTCTTTTGTGGAATTACAATTAGCCTCTGCCTTCCTCTTCCAGAGATTGCCAGAACCTTCTCCCCATCCTAAAGTACCTACCTCCGCTGGTCTTTGGATATACAGGACTTCTTGTATCCCATGAATGCATTATACTTGAGTTTTCCCCTGCAGGTCCTCTGCTTAGAATGGCCTCCATCTCATTTCTCTTTTCTTTTTTCAAAAATCCTACTACGGAGCAGTCCATTCTCTGTGGACTTTTCTTATGTCAAAGAGGAGGCTTTGCTCAGGTCTTAAGCCTTGCACATATTTAGACTATCTTATTTATCTCCCAGAGTCCTACATTTTTGTAGCATATTTGTCATTCAGACTGAGATCTAGGGTTCTTTAGGGACCAGGGTTTTGTTTTATTAATCTATAAATCTCCTGAGCCTTTGCCTGGTCTCTAGAAATGCTCGGTAAATGCTTTTGTATCAAATTGACTTTTCCCCTCATGGACTGAGAATTAAATGAGTATTCCTGATAAGTGATGAATATCTCTGGAATGTTCGATGCTACTGTTGAGAAGGGTCAGCAGGTTTTCCTCTCATTGCTTCCCCTTCCAATCTTGGTTGTCTTCAATTTCTTGATGAATCGTTGACACTCTTCTCAAAGTGACCAAAGCATAGAGGGTCTCCACATGTAGGAACCTTGTTAGAGTGAGTGATGCTGAGCAAGGATGTACATTTGTTTAGAGAGTAACTCCCAACTGAGCATGCTTGGAAAATCAATACCTTGCTGACTTTAATATAGAACAACAACTCAGAGAAGAAAGCTCTCGCATTCATGTTAGAATCAAGGTCATCAGTATCAATAGAAAGGCAAACAGATGCTCCCAGGTCTTAACTTTACTGATGAAGGAGCAGGAACTTGGGGTTTAGTTAATAAAGGAGTAGAGAGCAGCTTGAAAAAATTTTCTTTCTAAATCATTGGGAAAACTAGCCTGTGAATAATAGTAAGAAAAATGATGTAGGCTGATAATGCAGTTCAGTGCTTGCCCAGAATGTTCAAAGCCATAGATTCCATATCCAGTAATTAAAATTTAAAAAGAAACAAGGTCTGAATGGGAACTAGAGGGAAAACTAGATTCCAATGTCTCCACTCAGGACCTTCCACCTCTGTGGCTTAAGATCCTGGAAGACAGGTCAGAATGGCCATGAGAAAAGGAAGGAAGGAAGGAAGGAAGGAAGGAAGGAAGGAAGGAAGGAAGGAAGGAAGGAAGGAAAGAAGGAAGGAAGGAAGGAAGGAAGGAAGGAAGGAAGGAAGGAAGGAAACCAAGACAATGATTCTTGTAGATTGAGGGGAGTTTTGCCTGGATAAGAGGCAAATTGGGAAATCCATGTCTTTGACTTGGATGGAAGGTACAGCTCAATTCTTTAATGGCCTGGGGTAACTCTTTCTAACAGTGACCATCAAAGCCATGCTGTAACTTTTGCACATATTCCAAGATCTGTGTCAGACACGGTAGCTCACATCTATAATATTAGCACTTAGGAGGCTAAAGCAAGAGGATCTCTGTGAGTTTGAGGCTGGCCTGGGCTACAGAGTAAGACTCCATTGCAAATAATCATCACTACCGCCACCACCACTACCACCACCACCAAATTATCGACAACTCTTTAGGAGGCTCTTTTTTTTTTTTTTTTTTTTTTTTTTTTTTGAGACAGGGTCTCTCTGTGTAGCTTTGCGCCTTTCCTGGAACTCACTTTGGAGACCAGGCTGGCCTCGAACTCACAGAGATCCACCTGCCTCTGCCTCCTGAGTGCTGGGATTAAAGGTGTGTGCCACCACCGCCCAGCTCTCTTCCAGCATTTCAAACCCTGCAGATCCTGAATAATCTTGTCATCCATTCTTCGTATCACCCTCCATTCTACCAAGAGCTCCACTTCCTCTGACTTTCCTATTTCTGATATCCTGGGCTCACCCTTACTCCTGCTCTCTCTATATACAATCAAATGGCAAGTCCCATTTAACTTGCCAATGAAGTGTTTCTCATGTCCATCATTCCCTGACCATTCCCACTGCCACAGCCTTTGCTTGGACCCTTCTTCTGTACCTTGGAGCTCTTCCCAAGTATGTTGCCCTCTACAGGAGTTGTCTCACACCTCAACTCCTCTGCCTGGCTATTTCAGTTTCTTCTGATAACTTTTTCCTCACCTTAAGAACCTTCAAATACTTCATCATACACACTATGAAATCCACATTCCGTGCTCTCTAGTATTTATGCTTGCTTTGTATGGAAGGTTGGGGTGGGGAGGGACAAAGAGACATGCTGGAAATCAAACATAGGTCTTGAGCATGCTAAGTAAGAACTCTGCCACTGAGCCCTTTTGATTCATTTTTAAGTGCACTCTCTAGTATGAAAGCATTTTTCTGTGTTGACTTCAGTCTACATTTATACCCTATTTCTCAGGTTGACCTCACCAAGGTTGTTTTAAATAATTCCTTCTGTGTTGTCATTTTCAGGTTTTGGAAAACTTATCTTCAAAATAAAAACACCCTTCAGAGTCAAACTCAAATGTGACCTCTGACATTTGACCTGTTTTTCTTGTTACTAACCAAGGTAACGTCTTCTATATCAATATGTTGAACACTAACATGCAATTTGCCTCTTGTCTCTGTGATGTGTGTATATTACCAGACCAACTTCTGCAAGTACGTTAAGAGAAAAGTTTATGTCATATCAATTAGTACTTCTGCAGTTTTAATTCAGTGCCACACTCATGGATGGTTCATATTCATAAAAGAAGTGAATGAAATAGATGAAGGAAAATGTCTGGGACTTTAGAGGGGATGTGCCACCCTGGGTCAAGTAAAGCTCTGTTGCTTTCCCACCTACCTTTCCAGCCACTTCCCAAATCAGTCACAAATAAATCTGAATGAGGAAATATGCAGGAATGGATTAGACCAGAACATTTCTTGGAGTGGATAAATTAGGAACTGTTTTAGAAGAAAAGTGAGGTGATGTTTCAATTACAGTAGATGAAGAAGAGTGGGCGGTCAAGGAAAGAGGTAGCAGACACAGGAGAGTGGTATAGTAGCTGTTCTTGTAGGATCAAAGATATTCTAAAATAGACCCTGTGCTCATCCCTTTGTTGATCAGTCAGTTGAGCTGATAGAACACAAAGGAACTCTTCCCAGGAATCCTATGCTAGTCAAGGAAAGTCTGGAGCTGCAGAATCAGCCAGAGGGGAAGCTTGTCTCTAGAAAAACCATTCCCTGCAAAACAACTCACAGCACAGATGAGGGATAGGACCCGAGTCAATGATACTTCATTGATGAGCAGAACCAGACCTTGACCGGGACTGTTTGTTTATGAATACTGTTTGCTATCTCAGGATCCAAAAGACAGACTCAGGGGTCACTAGACCTCTTTGTTCTTCTTCTCAGTGTTGCCACATGAAATAATTCTCCTTTCTCTGTCTTTGGCTCTTGTTTGCCTGTTTAATTGGATTACTAGGGTTTGACTCTGAAGCCCCAGCTGTCCTGTGAGCTTATGATGGAGAATATAGAACAGAGTCTTCACAATGGTGAAGGAAGCTAAGAAGCGAGTGGGCAGAGCTCACACAGGTGCCTGAGGGCCAGGCAAACTACACTAACTATGTCTTCCTCTGGGTCTGTGTTCAACGTAATCCCAGAGAACTTGAAAGTCAAGGCATGAGAGAGAGGTTTACGGTCCTGGATCTACCACTTCCTATTTTAGTGGGTGTTGGGAAAGTGCTCTAACTTCCATGCCTCAGTCTCCTTATCCTAATAAGGGCTGTCCTCACACCTGGGCTTATTATATCGTCAAAGAAGGAAAGCATTCAGAACAGTGGCTAAATTATACAAGGTAATTAGTTGATTATTCCTGAGAGGACCCCCCACACACACATACCAATAACAGGTTCCAACACTTTATATCATAAAATTCATCAAAACAGATCAATATCAGAACTCAAGAGGCCTGCATTAGAACAGACTTCTATCTGTGCTCAATAAAGTTTTTCAGGACAGGTCCAGGGAGATGACACAGCCAGGGATCCTTTGAGAATTAGGCAGTGAGTTTCAGAGCTGCTGAAGCTGAGTTAGTAGAGTACTTGCTGTCCAAGTCTGAGGACCTAAGTTGAATCCCCACAATCAACATAAAGCATCAGAGAACTTGGTGGGACAGAGACAAGTGGAGTCCTACCACTGGCTAGACAGCCTAGCCTACTTGACAAGCTCTAGGCCAATGAGAGATTCTATCTCAAGGTGTGTGAGAAAGTTTGGAGAGGGGAAAGAAAAGAGGGAAATAGTGTGTTTATATTATAACCTTAAAACAATGAAAGAAAACAAACAAGCCAGGTGAAAAGTATGTAAGGAATGACATCTGAGGTTGACTTCTGGACGGACACACACACACACACACACACACACACACACACACACACACACACAAAGAAATTCTGAGGTCTGCACTGCACAGGAGACCCAAAGAGGACCAAGGCCAAGGTCAGAGACCAAGGTCAGCGTCCTGCAGAGGATGAGTCCAGGGGAAGGGAGGTGATGCGAAGCTGGGAGCTCCCCACCCCTTCAGGAGAGTGCAGGGAAGAGCACTAAGCCAGGTACTTCATTAGCAAGAAGAAGCTGCCTTCAGAGCAGCCACAGCCTCGAAACGCTCTGAGAAAGTCAGCAAACAGGCATTGGGGGAGGCTTTCTCAAAATCCCTGTGAACACAATCATAGCCAAGAATGTAAGTTGAGAGAGAGGAGCTGCCACCCTGTGCACGGGGTTGAGTATTAGGAAGCAAGCATTCCATCCCCCTCTGGGAAGGAAGACTGGCACAGCAAAGAAACTTAATGAGACTCAATATCCTGCTTCTTCGCTCCTCCTCTGCAAGGATTGGTACGCAAATCTCCCGAGCTGGGGAGGTTATTTGATGCAAAGCAAAAAGCAAGGCGGTTTGCAGAAAGTGTTTGTTAGGTTTTCCTTGGGCTTAAAAGGCCAGCGGGGACCTTTCTTTGCAAAACAAGAAGAAAGGGGAAAAAACAAAGCCTGTATGAGGAGGTCTTGCAAATTTTTCCTTTCATTAAGTCTACCAGAAAGGAGCCCATAGGTCTGATGTGGTGTCTGCAAACCTTTTTCTAAGCATCCCTCAAGGGGAGGGCTAGATCATCTACATGGCACAGTTCTCCAAACAGGAGAAATGCCACCAAGTTTAAGAGACAGCACCTCTTTCCACCATGTGGCTGGAAAAACAAACAAACAAACAAACAAAAACTATCCCATTTCTTCCTACCATGGAGGAGACAGAAGTAATGATCAAAACCAAAACCAAACAAACAAGAAGCTTGTCTTGAGGCTGAAGAGAGTGGAGAGTCACGTGACCCAATTACCTTTCAAGTGCCAAATATTGAGCTAGGCACACTGCATAAACAATCTATTGGGAACACTGAGTCTAACCTTGGCTGAAAAAAAAAAAATGTGTGATTAATTGGGAAAGAAACAGAGAGACACAGACTGGGAAATGGAGAGTTGAAGAAAGAAAGGGAGGGGGCAAAGGAGGGAAGAAAGACAGAAGGACCAAAGGACTTTGTAGTCAAATAAGGTTTAAATCTCAGGTCTGCCCATTGCTAACAGGTCAAGACTTCAGTCTCCTTTCCTTGAATCAAGGAAATCAATTACTGTTGCAGGGATGTGGAAGTACCTAGCATAGAGCCTGGTAAGAACCAGACAGGTGGCCTTCATTCACTTATTTGCCTTACTTAAATGTGGGTTGTAGTCTCGAGACAAGAGCAGGGTTTAGAATCTGCAGACATGCAGCTGAGTTTGACTTTGCCACTTGAAGTCACTCATTGTGCCACTAAACAAATCATTCAGCTTCTCTGGGCTCCAGATTCCTCTAGTGACTGCTACAAACAACCCATCTGACAAGACCATTGTGAAGGTGAAGAGAGATAATTTCTACAAAGTACTCAGCACAACACTGTGCCCTCTGAAAATTCTCTGTAAATGGTAGTTGTTAGGACCAGCTACTTGCTGGAAGGGCATTGGGGCCTGGGGTGCTATAAACAGCAGTTAGCTTTCCAGGTATTTAAAGTTGTATGTACAGATTCCCAGTGGCTCGACCCAATCTTGCATGAAAGTCCAATATGTAGCTAGGCTGGCTGTCACTGAAGTGAGAGTGAGCTTCTGTTATGAATGGTAATGATGTGGATGGTAGCGAGGTCAACATTAGCAGGGTTGAAATGCACTGAGAATAGACCTCTCCCTATTAATCAGCTTCTTGGAAGATGAAACTACAGGACTTTAAGTACTGGTTCTCAGAACAGGATCTGAAACATATTCTGGTTCTGGGTGGAAACATGAAACTTTGAACTACCAAGAAGACAATAAGATGGCAACCTGGCTGAAGATTCTCTGGTTAAGAACAAATATATACCATTGTCCCTTTTCTTTACAGTAACCCAAATGAGCTTGCCAATCAACTAGGCAGGAAAACACACTTCAGGGGAATCTGTCTGTTCTACAGACTTCAGGAATGGTCTAAAACCTGTTTAAGATGTAGCTGAGGCAATGGTTCCTTGGGCCATTGCCCACACTCACTTCACTTTTCTCCATAGTAAACTCTCCCTATCTTCTCTGTGTCTCTCATCCAAATTCTTTTTATGGAGAAAACAAAGAACATGGAGCCAGGAGGAGGGTAAAGTGAGACCCTGGTAACAGGAAGGGCCAGTGAGTGGACAAAAACGCAGAAAAGCTGCTTCTGAAGAGTTTGCAGGTATCTGCACAGGAGCCTGCTGATCTTCCTGGCTCAGGTGGTAAAAAGAGTTTGGGCATTTGGAAACTTTGTTACTACCTATTGGACTGTAGCATCCAACTCAGAAAGCACTGCTTACCTATCATTCACTGTAAAGAAAGTGTTAGATACCCCAGTCCACACACCAAATTACATTGTTAGAAAAAGGACAGCTGAACCTTCAGTAAACTTGGTGAAGATGCCATGGAGAGAGCAGTTCGGAGGAGGGGAGGAGAGAAAGTAGCTGGCGTTCCTGACCCACCCATGGGGTCCTGTCCCAGAGGGCGTTCCTCTCCTTATTCCCTGCTGTTCCTTCCCTGCACTTGGTGAGCTGGGAAGTTGGGATGCTCCAAGCTTTGCCAGACTCATCTCTCATCTTCAATGACAGTATGAGTTTATTAAGAAGTTAGATGCTGCGTCTTCCCTGCCAGGTCTTGAGAAAGGTTGATGATTAATGTTCCTGAGGCTAGGAAGCAGAAAGAGGGAGGAGCCTGTGCTTCTACCCTCTTGCAGTGAGGAAAATGAGGTCAAATAGGTACTTGAAGGGCAAGAGAAATGCAGAGTCAACCCTCATGAGCAAATCTCCATATTATACCCTGTTTGAAGGTGACAGAGTTAGCCCAAGGATTTTGTTGGCTTACAGAGACTCAGGTGATGTTCATTATCAGTCCCTTTGTTTAGGAAAAATATAAGAAACAATGTGTGGTTGTCTACTGACCTTCTATTGTTTTCTAAACCAAGTTCTAGAAGAAGACCCCATCACACACTCACACACACACATACACACACACACACACACACACACACACACACACACACACACACACACGGCCATATCTACTGAGAAGGCTCCTGAGAGTTAATGACCTTCAGCATGGCTAACAGGAGACCTAAGTCCCTGCTTCTGCTCTTCTATTTATTGAAGGTGTTGGGTTTATATGTCATTGATTCAATCCATATCTTTTTTCTGCATCTGTAAAGTGCGTAAAATAATGTAACTCATTCAGTTGATACTTACAGGCTTATTGATTGTATAACTGTGTACCAAGAATAATACTAGGACCCCTAAGATGAGTAGGACATGGCTTCTTGCTCCCTCTGAGGATCTGGTAGTTCTGTGTCCTTGTATCAGATGTTCATGTGTCACTTCAGGTCCTATGATTTCACTTTTCTCTTATCCCATTTCATTGAAGCTTTCAGGTTTATGTAGGCTCCACATTTCACATAGGGAAAATATGACAGTGCCTTTTCTCTTAACCCTACTTCACAACTCTTGTCTCCTAGCTCAAGGGTTACTTGTTGACAGGAAGGCATAGAACATCTCTGGTCCTTGTTTAGTATCTACACGTAGACAACCCAGAAATGTAATGGAGGTAATAGCCCTTAAGGTAAAACTTCAACCACCATGTAACAAAATCCATAGACAATTCTTCCCTGGTTCTTTCCTTGGATGGATTTTGGTAAGTAAAGTTTGCGTGACTTCTTAAAGAATGTCTTGTGACATTCTAGGTAATTTAGGTAATCAGTCACAGTTGGCTAGCTACCAGTTCATAACCCATCCTCACAGTAGCTCTCTATTCTTCCTCACTTCCCTCTTGATCATGTTGGTCCTGGGGATGAATTTTTTAAAAAACTAAAAGTTACTGAATCTTTTTATCAGTCTGTTCTGTGAAGAACACAGATGAAGACAGTTTATCTCAGGAGTGACCTAGAAGGCAGACTTTCAGGATGAGATTTTGGAAGTCGATTAACCAGGCTCGGGGAGCAATAACAAGTCCATTGGTAAACAAGAGGAGGGTAGTAACAATCTGTAGCATATACGTCTCAGGTATAAAGTCGAAGTCTAAATACCTGGTGACTCAAAATGAAGTATAGAACAAAGTATTGGAATATTTAATAGCTATGATACTTGAAAAGTATGGTAGTATCAGTGATAAGTTGGAGTGTGTTAGCCACATTAGAAACCATAACTAAAGACTTAGGAAAGCTAATTGACAAACCAGGGCAAAATGTGAAACTTAGAGGTTCTCTGTGGTAGCTTTACAGAGACTTTCAATTCCTAAAGTTGCAGGACACACAGTGCTGAAAATCAAGCCCCGAATCTAATTGTAAGAATGTTCTGTCCTGCCTAGACAATTCTGTTCACAGCCACTGCTCTCTGACATTTGGGTCAAAGCTCAGCTAGGAAAAGAGAGGAAACTCAGAGTGGAAGCGTTTGGGTGAATAAGCACAAGAATTTAGAAACTTTAGGTTTATCTGAAACCTGCAAGTTGGAAAAAAAACCAACTTACTTCCTCTTACTGGTAGAATTATCCCCTTGCCTGAGGACTATGTGGTAACTACAAGCAAGGCAGGTACCTAACGAAATGATGACTGTTCTCTGCAACATCTTCTCCTACTCATTATGACTCCAGGAATGATTTTTAAGATCGTAAGATGTCAGCAAACCACAAATACAGAAGTGTAGTTCTTGGTTCACGAAGCAATAGTTGCATGATGAACAAATTGTGGAACCACTCTTCCATGTGCTCATGAGAACCAGAGTAGCATGAAGCAGTGGGTCTTGGAAGGAGTAGGAGTCAAGTTGGAACCTAGATAAAAAATACTATTTAATGTAGGTGATTCCACCTATATTCTTACAAAGAACATATAGCTTGTCATTAGAGTGTGTCAGGACAATGGCATTAGGAAACAGGATGGAGACTTTGGGGACTCCTTTTGGTACCAGAGAAGAAATGAGAAGGCTCAAGAAAGCAAGAATGTTAACATAATGTGCCAGGTGAGAGCTGAGAGTCCATTAGCCACCCAGATCTTCCAAGACTTCCTAGGGTAAACCTCTTCAATGGAACACTGATGGACACCTGGATGGGGGCGGGCACTAGTCACTTTGAGAAGCTTTCCTCCTATAAGCTGAAATGATGGCTTTTCTCTATAAGCTGAAACTGTTGGTGGGACCAGGATTCCTAGTAGCAGTGACTTTGATAAGGTTGAGGAATGGTAGCAGTTGGGGACTGCACTTACCAGCAGAGACATGGCAGATATGATCACTGTAATGGAGAGCAAGAGCAGAAGTCAAGGTGTCGTGCACATGGGGGCACTTTGTGGTAATACGCTGATAAATGTTTAACGACCACCCTCAAGTAAACAGGCAATCCTTCTTTATAGTCACTTGCCAATTACCACAGTATAAGTACTCCCGCCATAACCATTTTCAAGCTACCGATCTGACTCCACTAAATATTGATGTGGGGAGAGATATGCATTATCAACACTCTGGATAGTGGCTAACATCTCATGATGTCCCTAGAATCACCTGCCATTTCTCAAATTTATATAAATATACTTATATGCAGTTATATACCACATATGGTGTGTTTCTCAGATTTATACACATATACACACATAAAACATATGTACATATGAAGCTATTTATCTGTAAAATGTATATATTTCATTCAGCCATCAAAATGAAAAACCATAGTCACTCATTTATTTCATTGATCTTAGGTATCAGATAGCCCCAGAGGCCACCAACGTAAGAGAAAAGTGGGTTTCCCTCAGGAAAGACCCAAAATGTCGCTAGAGTGATACATGTGAAACATTTCTCTGGTCATTCCCAATGGGAACATGTGGCCATTTGCCACTGTCTATTCTGTGAGTTTTCAAGAACTGTTGGACATAGGTTCTGACAGTGTGGTAAGCGTTCTGATCAAGGTCCTGCAATGCCATCATAAGTTAGAGAATTACTTTATTTTATGAGCAGAAGCCTGGCCCTAGTCCATCTTCAGTTAGTCCACTGAATCTGCAGGCACATCTCTGATTACATCCATGGTCTGCAAGTATATATAATTCAGACAGATGAGGTTAGCAGAATGCTCACGTTGGTTCTCTGACCTGTGAAATAAGGGTCACAGAGCTAGCAATGACCAAGTGGAAGACTCTGAAATTGATCAACCTTCCACTTTCTACACTTAACGAAGTAGTAATCAGAAACATAGTCTAGGAAAAATCACAGAAGTTAGTACTACTGTCAAAGGCTTAAACAGCTAAATGTTCTCATCTTCATTTCATTTAAATGGAATAAACAAAAGTGCATTAAGGCAATTTTATGGTAGTCTACCATAACTAAGGAAGTAGTTCTAATCATAGTTATGGTGGATATGATATCTTAATGAAGATAAATTAATTTCACTTGGAATGTAGCTATTCAGCTTTCAAGGACATAGTTCTCAACCCCCATCAATAAGATCAAATGTAGTTACCTGAATATGGCAGAGACAACAGTATACACTCATTGTCATTCTCCAGGGATATATCTACTTTCTTTTATTCACACTGCAGAGATCTTTACCATATTAGATTCCTGTAGAATACCATTATGTATCACAAATGAGATCTTACTGTACTCGTTATCTTTCTGTTGTAATAAAGCATTGACCAAAGCAACTTGGGGAAGGAAAGGAGTGTGATGTACAGGTTACAGTCCATCATTGAGGAAAGCCAAGGCAAGAACTCAGGGCAGGAACCGGGAGGCATGGATTGAAGTGAAAACCATGGAGGAATGCTGCTTACTAGCTTGTTACTTCGCTCACCCACTTTCTTGAACAACCCAGGACCACCTGCCCAGGGATGGCACCCCATATCAATATGGGCCCTCCCATCTTATTAATCAAGAAAATGCACCCACAGACATGCTCATAGGCCAATCTGATGGAGGCAATTCCTCAATTAAGGTTCCCTCTTCCCAGGTGACTCTAGTTTGTGCCAAGCTGACAAAACTAACCAGCAGAGTCCATAACTGCACTAAGTATACAGGAAGGGCAAGCACTCTAGATGTCCTAGAAAACATTTGTATATTAAAGTGTGAGGAAGGAAGCATAGAAAGATTTAGGAATCTCATACATTGGTGAAGTTTTAGAGGTTTAATGGTGCTGTGGAATAATCATTTTGTACACTGAAGATTTGACACTCTGATTGGTTTAATAAAAAAAAAAACTGATTGGCCAGGAGCTAGGTAAAAATTATAGGCAGGACAACCAAACTAGGAGAATGATAGCAGAAGTGTGGAGAGAGGGATGACACCAGCAGAATCAGGAAGAAGCAAGATGACATGTCATACTGAGAAAAGGTACCAAGTCATGTGGCAAAGCATAGATAAGAAATATGGGTTAATTTAAATGTAAGAGTTAGGCAGTAAGAAGCCCAAGCTATTGGTTGAGCACTTATAATTTATATTAAGTCAGTTATTTGGGAAGTCAGTTACACCTACACTATGGTTTGAAGTTTACTAGATACTAAGATACTCTCTTTAATGTAAAGGATATGTAAAGTGATGGCAGACTTGAGACTTTGGGGTAGACTATATCTCACAAAGGAATATTACTCTGACAAAAAAACATTGAGTGACTCATAGCCAAATTCAAATAGGGCTATGAGTAAGAAAGAACTTTGCACTAGAACCTAGCTTCTGCTGGGGATGTGTGACTCAGCGGGTCTGATGTGGTTGAGATGTCCCAGTGGGTAAGGTTGCTCCTATTGGCAATCCTTAATTGGAGAGTGAAAGTATAGAAACCAAAGTTCTGGAAAGGGGATATAACTTTTGTAATAGAAAAGTCATTTCCATTTGAAAATAGCTCCTGGTTATGCTACTCAACTCCCTAGCAGAAGCTAGATGTCTGACAACAAAGGATTAATGTGACTTGAGCTGTCCCTACCTGGTTATTACCAGACCCACCGAGTCATGAAGTCTGATGGACACAGCGACATAGCGACAACCAACTAATGGAAAGAAGCTATATTTTTGGAATCAGGCCCACGTTAGCTCAAAATACACAAATGAATCACATGAACATGTAAACCAGCATCCCATTTCACATGTCTATGGCACACTGTCTCTCCCAGATTTCAAACTCATAGTTCATGACTGTTTGGTTTACAAATAACCTAAAACAGTATATTGGGGCTGACAGTGAGCTTCTGCAGCCACAGAGCGGAGTTGTGGTGAATGACCTAGCTGAGTAGTCTGGGGTTGAAAGGGAGTATGACTGAAAAGTTGAGAACAGAAGCCAAAGGGGTGAGAATGATCTTTGTGTTGAAGTAAGTCCCTCATCCTGGGCTGCTTCTGAGCATCTCCTGAGCCACTCCAGACCTAGCGCAATAAGCCCATTAAAAAAGTGAACATTGGAGCATGAATGGAATCATGGATGGATGAATGATGTCCCTTCACCAAACTGAGATGCAGACTTCTACTGTGCTCTCTCTTTCTCATGATTTTATGCATCAAAGAGACTCATTAGGAGGCCAGAAATCCTTTATTACCATTCACTTTCGTTCCTCCTGATCCAGAGCTGAGAGGCTAGGCACGCCTAATTTACCAACATGATAACCCACACAAGATCAAAGGACTTCTTTTTCAGTTAAGAAGATGTGACAATTGGCACATAAACATGGGATTCTTTGTTCTTAGTATGAGTGCCATTATCCCACCTGGCAAACTGCTGGTCTAACAGACTGAAAGCATAAGGTGCTAAAATTCCATCTACAATTCTAGTCTGGGAACAATATTTGGGAGTTCAGAGTAACTTCTTCAACATAATGAAACAGAAGTCACTGCCCCCAATGCCGTGGCCCAGGAGCTGGAACATTTGGAAACATAAACAGGACTGGACCTCTCTCACTCCAGTGTTCCACTCTGCCTACATTCAGAAGTCCTATCAAGTGACAGTGTGATGTGTTTCTTTCTGGAAATATATTCAATCCCACACTAAACTTGAAACTGGTGGTAGGAGATATGTTGAAACCTTGGGGTCTTTTACTAGAAGATTTCAAGTGTTTCTGTGGTAATAGTGGAAAAGTTTTAGCAGACATAGCTAAGACTTCTTGGGGACAGAATTGGGTGTCCCGACTGTCAAGCAATCCAGACCAGCTGAAGAGCTGGCCAAGTTATGAGAAGAGTCCAGAGAAAATAGATACTCATGAATGTCTGATATGGTTTGGGGCTGTAACTAACAAATGACTAACAATGGAGAATACAATTTATCTCCCAAACTCTCACTCTGTAGAGGTTGCTCCTGCAAGCATCTTGAAAAATACTTTGTGACTCACTAAACTTGTACCTCATTCTTCTAATAGGGGTGGTTGAGGTCATTTTGCTCTCACAAATATGGAGGCTCCAAAGGGAAACGAGGTGTCAGATAGCATCAGGAGAATGAGACCGCAAGGAGTGGACTGTATCAGACAAGACACCTTCCATACTCTACTGGGGTCCTCTTGGGTCTGACTCTTGCCTCAGCTTCAGACATCCTGCTAAACAGCTGTGTCTGAGCTTGGACTGACTTTGATTGTACCAACAGGCAGTCTTACAGAGCCTTGATTTGCTCTGTACCCAGATCGCCCTGCCTTACAACAGTTTGTCTATTGTCCCCTAGGTAACATGCTGGGGCCTGGGATCCTGCTTAATATCCACACATTTGTAATCCCCCAAATGTGAGGGTGTCAACACTTTTAAAGGGCCAATATTTGACTATGGATAAATCATTTCTTGTTTCCTCTCAGATGGACCGTTATGAGCAGTAATTTATATAGCCTCTTAGAGGGTGACACCAGGAAATCAAGCAATCAGTCACAGAGCAGCAGCCAACTCGATAATTCATCCATACATTGGTGCTTTCACTTCCTCCCAACTCCTCTTACCTCTGTCCCTTGGACTTGGTGCCCTAATAAATTAACATTGCATAAGCTATTACCTTAGATTCAGTTTCCTGAGAGACACAGACGAAGACACCACTTGAAAAGTTGCTGTGAGGATTGGATTTTTCTAAAATACAAGATATCAAAGTACTTTGCAAGCATATTATGTAACAGCTTGGGATGTAAATATCAGCTTCTAACTATTTGATCTATTTCAAGTTTATGTTATACATATAATGGAACAGAAAAATCCATAAGCAGTAGAGCAAGTAAACAATCATTTTCTTGGCTCCTCTCCCAGTCCTTTTCTTTGAATCATAGTTGTGAAGTACAGAGTCCTTAACACTCACTCTACCTACTCTTATTAAATTTCAAAGAGCACCTCCTCCAGGAAGTTTCCTGGGCTTATTTAGCTCCATATGCCCTCCAAAGATGACCACCACCAACAGCAGTGAATCATCTCAGATGACATCTTTGCTGACTAGAACTTGTTCTGTGTGTTTTGAGTTTCCTGAGAATTGTCCATGTTAGTCCTTTACTGTGACTCTAGGGTAGTAGAAACATTACCTGATTCTCTTGTGGAATGCTAGGCTTTCCTAACACAGTGGGCTCTTCAGAGCTGCATGAGCCAATTCCTTATAATATGTTTGTCTCTCCCATATGTATGTATGCATGTATGTATGCGTATGAAGTCAAATAAGCTAGAAGCCTAAGAAAAATGAAGGTCAACATTGTATTCCCTGTCTAAGGCTGAAGGCCTCTGAGTCTTCCTTGGAGAATCACCTGTGTGAGCTCAGGTGAGGAGGCTGGAGTCTGATGCCTGTTGGTGATGGCAGCAGAAAGACACACTTGTTCCGGAAGAACTGACTGATACATGCTGGCTGGCTTTCCTTTTCTGCTGTAGACCTCTTCAGGTCCCTAATCCACTGGACACTGCCACTCACTCAGGCTAAGTCTTCCTTTGCAGTTCCTGTCCCACAGATCAGTCACCTCGGGAGATGTCCTGGCATACATATCTAACAGGGTGCTTTGCTAGTATCTTAAGCATCTCTCAGCACAATAAGTTGACAATCAGAATTAACCATTCAATTGCCTTCTAAATATTTATGTTTTTGTATGCATAGACCTGGGATCCTCTCAACCTCGATTCCAGCAGCTTTTGTTTGTTTTACAGGGAGCAGCAGTCAATACAAAGATGCATAATTGGCCAAAGTGCTGAGACCAAGAGACTAAGTGCAAAGCCCTAAGTAGAATATCTTTATCAGTCCCTTTCCTAGTCAAGGCTCAGGAACACCTGGGAAAAGGAAGCAAGAAGAATGTATGAGCCAGCAGGTGGAAAACATTGCTATGAAATGTTATCTTCTGAACATGACACAGCTGTCACACTTGTGAACTCATGGGAGCTGTGGTTACCTACATCAGACCTGTACACTATCAAGACAATCAAAATTCTGGTACAGATGGAGCAAATGATCTCCAGGCCCTACACCTTGTTGAGGAGCTGTTGGCAATTCAAAGTTTTGGGGTGGAGTGAGAAGTATTCTTTCTTGAAGGTGTTCCCATGGGTAGGTTTCCCATGCTCCAGGGAATGGCCTTACAACTGTGCACATCTGGGCAGCACTAATTGGACTTTGTAGGCTACAAAAAAAAAAAAAGACTGTAAAGTTGGGAGGGGAACATGATGGAAAGATGCAGGGATCGTTGGAAGAGGGAAATGGGAGGCAGATATGATCATACTTCATTGTATACATGTATTAAAAATCTCAAGAATAAAAATATAATAAAAATTCATATTATTCATATTATATAATATATAGTATGGATTTTTATATAATAAATAGAAATAAATAGATCCATTGGTTTATACATGCAATTAACATTAAATAAATAGATATACTACATAATATCATAAAATATATCATATAGATAGATGGTTTACTATGCAATATTATATAAGTTGTATAACCATATATATCTTATTGGTGAAATATGCACATAAAAGAATACATAATTACATGAAATAGGCTTTATTTATATAATAGAATTTGCTATTGCATAGCATAGATAATATATGTAACATAACACTATTATATAAAACATGCATAAATATATACTGTCTCTTCCATTGCCTATATATCTTTGGAGAGTCCAGGCTATGTTTCCTTGTATCTGAAGAAACCTGAATCCAGCTGGAATTGTGCTGCAGGATCATGGCAAGGCACATGAAAGGAAGCATACAGAAAGGAGATTTTTTAATATTTCCTAATTTGCTTATTTTAGGAACAGCTGTCCTGAGACATGGTTTGCACAACACAGATTTTACTCCTTTAATGTGAACACTCCACTCCACTAGTTTTTCATTTTCTTCCCAGAGTTGTGCAACCATCTGTACCATCAACCTGCAAAAATCTTGGCGCACCTATCAATTGTAGCTTTCACTGCTCTCTGGGGGGGGGGGGAAGGGGAAAGTGAGAGAGCAAGGAAAGAGAGAGAAAGAGAGACAGAGAAAGAGAGAGAGAGAGAGAGAGAAGAGAGAGAGAGAGAGAGAGAGAGAGACTCTTTAGCTTGAAGGATTTGTTTTGCAACCCACAAAGCACAGTGGGGACCTTTTCTGACATTTGACTTCAGGGCGGAGAGATTTGCCCTAAGTCGCTGGGATCAGGAGAAGTGAGAGGAATCTAGCAAACAAAGCTACAGTCTAATATTTCATTTTAACCAAAAATAGCTTCTATTTGTGAAGTCTTAGCATTTGCAGAGGACAGCTCACAAAGCCCATCTCATTTGACTTTTACAACCCTGTGAGGCAAACAGAGTTGCCCCCATTTTACAGATAAAGAAACTGAGTGTATTAGAGCTTGGGATCTAGTCTGAGGCCTCATAGCATAAAAGCAGCAGGTAGAGAGCCCACTTAGCACTATTTAGTCACTATTGCAGGTTTTTCTCATTAAAATCTATTCAGCTAAACTTGGCCTAAACCATCTTGCATGCTTTTGTTTGTTCAGTTCTGAACCTGGCAGCGTATCTCAGGTACATCAACCCTTTGGAAAACCAGGCTGAGCAGCAGTGTCTTCTCAGCTCCCAATACATAGCTTAGATGCTAACGCCATTAAGGAAACAATACACAACATATTTGATTTCTATCCTTGATGTCTGTTGAAGCTAAAATTAGCTTTTGGAAAGAGTACCATCAGGAGACCATCCAAAGTTCAGTCTCCCATTAGGTTGCCCATGGATCTGGGATTGAGGAGAACATACCCACTCCATCCCATGCAAATCTCAGGCCACCCATTCAGGTTGACCTGTAAGCACAAACTTTTCTGCTAGTGCATCCCTCCTTTGGACTCTGAGTCCTCAAGGTTGTAGTAGGAAAAGAATGGTCTAAGTAGGAAATCACCTCTCAAGAAAAGAAGAGAAGTAGCATATGGAAAACAGAGTGACTTCCTTTTAGTGAGGTTCTCAGGAGGGAGGAGAGTAATTTACCAAATGCAGGGCAATTTTTGCATCTGGCTGGTGCAGTAAGACACCATGGGATCATTGAGACTGAATTGCAGAGACTTTGATTATGAGACTGGACTTTCTGTGAGCCCACTCAGCTGATAGCAGCCACGTGCCTCGTCTTCAGTGAGAACCAGAAGAGTTCACATTAGCTCCAGCTTGGCAATGGCTCTTCCCCATCATTAGAACCCCAGGATGAAAGAGAATTTGTGGTAAGATTCTAATGAAGTTAAGTATTACAATCCTTCAGTGCAGCCAATAAACGTTATCTCTCTTCATCAGGACCAAAGGAAGGACAACAAGATCCTTCAGGGGTCATCTACCCAGGGTCCTGACTGTCTTCCTCATAGGTCTCTCTGGAGAGCTGCAGAAGCAGAGCACATGCTGAGATTTCCTAGTCTTAGTCTATAAACAGTCAAACCTGTAAAAGTCAGGGCGGGAGAGAACTGTCTAGCATGTGACTTAGTAGTCCAGGACAATGAAATGATCAATATAGCATTAAAAATGTAGTCAGAGCAGGATCAGCAGTGCATACCTATATTGCCAGTATTTGGGGACAAAGAAAGGAAGATCAGGAGTTCAAGGTCATCCTCAGCTACATAGTAAGTTTGAAAGCAAGAAAGAAAGATGACTGCCACCTAAAGCCAGAGCAGCTGGGGACCCTTTTCCTCCTACTGGGTTGCCTCACCCAGCCTTGATATAAGGGTTTGTGTCTAGTCTTATTGCATCTTGTTGTGCCCAGATTGGTTGATATCCCTGGGAGGACTGTTCTTTTCTGAAGAGAACAGAGGAGCAGCGGATCTGGGGAGAGGGGAGTTGTGGGAGGGAACTGGGAGGAGTGGAGGGAGGGGAGGCTGCAGAAGGGATGTATTGTATGAAGGAAGAACAAGATTCAAAGGGGAGGTAGAGCAGCCTCATCTGGCTGTTGCCACTTCTCTTCTGCCTTTGTAGTCATTGGGGCATTATAAGCTCTGTGTACCTTGACAGTATACCGTTGTGGGATATTTGATCACACTATGTGAAGATGTCTCTCCTGCTTGCCTAAGGCACCTTCTCTTCCTCACCTGCCTAAGGTACCTTCTGATTGATTTAATAAAGAGCTGAATGGCCAATAGCTAGGCAGGAGAGGATAGGTGGGAATTCTGGGGAGAGAGAGGAACTTGGGGAAGAATCAGAGAGGTGGGGATTTGCCAACTCGGGGGAAGTTGGACATACAGTATGGAGGAGAGGTAACAAGCCATGTAGCAGAATGTAGATTAATATAAACTGGTTAATTTAAGTTTTAAGAGCTAGTTGGAAACAAGCCTAAGGTAAGGCCAAGCTTTCACAATTAATAAGAAGTTTCCATGTCATTATTTGGGAGCTTGAGGTCCAAAGAAAGTCGGAATATAGCATATCACTGAGCAAGTTACTCACCAAAGCAGGACAGAGTTATCATGGAAATCACGGCCATTGAAACTTCTCTCTATCTCTGGCCTTCAATTTCCACATTTCAACTCTCTTTTTAATTTAACATATAAATTGTTTATTTACTTAGTGCATGCCATTGTGAGGGCACACACTTGCCATTGCATGTGAAACTAGACCAATGGACAACTTCATGGTGGAATGCACATGGAAATCTGCTCATTAAAAGGCAATCCAAATTAGAAATTTCAAAACCTTGCCAGATTTAACCTCATGTCACACTAAGGTTTCATCTCACTGGGAAGGGCCTGCTAGTGCTCACTAACATTTGTGCTAACCTCTACTTCCAGGATCTTAGAAAAACTATGTTCTGCAGTCTCCTTTACAGCTCAGTGTAGCCACACGTCTGAATTCCATTCAGTCAGTAGGGTAAGAAAACAAGTGATGTGGTCATCTCTAGAGCTAGTCCATAATACTCCCCAGGCATGACCTTCCATACTCTTTCTTCACTCACAAAGAGCATCAAGAGAGTAGAGACCAAGACAGTGGGAGCTCAGGTCCCTCTGTAAGCATTTCAGTGCCTAGCCTTGGCCTCTCCCCTACCCCCTTGCCCCACACCAGCAGACACTGTATGAAATCATTAGAATTTTTGTCTTAAGCAGAGAGCAACTAAATACAAAGTCCCACAGCTGACTCAAACATTCAGAGAAACCTTGACATACTCTTGGTTATTTTTAAAACTGAAAAGTACATTTCTCTTTCAAGATATCCCTCCAAAACCTCTTTTGGTTTATGTTAGACCGTGTTTCTATTGTGTGCAAATAATAATCCAAGAGCTACACTACTAAAATCAGATAGTGGTAAACCTAAATATACACCTACAAAATAAATGTGGTAAAATTCCTTTCAAAAGACTCATTTCAAGTTGTGTTTTAATGTTTTGGAGGTATTAGGAATTGGACCTCATATATGATAGGCAAGAGCTCTACTACGAGGGGATATATCCAGCCTTCTTTTCACTTTTATTTTGAGATGGGATCTTATTAAATTGCCCAGACTGGCCTTGAACTCACTTTGTAGTCCAGAGTCTTGAAGCTGCAATTCTCTCATCTCAAGCTCCTGGGTAACTAAGGTTATAGGCCTGTGCCACCAAGCCTGGAAGAATTTTTAAATTTTATTAATATGTTGTTGTAAGAGAGACATCTACATAAAGTAGTTCATAGAGACTAACAGTAAAAAAAAAGGTTTGGGGCTGGAGAACGGCAGAGCACTTAAGAGCATCTGCTGCTTTTACAGAGGACCCAGGTTTGGTTTCTAACACACACCTATCAGGTGGCTCCCAACCACTTATACTTCAAGCTCCAGGGGTTTCAATGTCCTCTTTGGGGCTCCAGAGATATCTGCATGCATGTGATCCACATCTATATACACTCAGGCACATACGCATAAAAGAAATAAATCTTTTCTTTAAAAAAGTACAAAGGATGCCTACCCAGGGCTCTCTGTCCTGGGGCCAGAAAGAGACAACACAGCCCGCCTGGCACCTTGTGGCACTGACAGTTGGGCTCTATTACAGTGGACAAATCTAAGATGAGATATGGAAGAGTGAGACAGAATGATTCATGACCTGTGGAGAGAGGCATATCTGAAGAGGTGAAGATAGTGAAGAGCAGGCTGAGGTGGGTGGCCTACATGCCACCCAGGGCCATGGTGATGTCCATGCCTGGGCTGCAATCAAGGGCCTTGTCTGCACCTGTGGCCCTGTGGCAGCCAGGATTTGTGTTGATGTCTGTGCTCCTGTTACCACCAAAGGTCGAGAGTGTAGGGCTGCATAGAGTTGGCCCTGCCCCTCACTGGCTGCAGCACCTCGCTTGGGCAGCACAGTCCTGCCTGAGAGCAGGTCCTGTACCTCTCCTAGACAGCACAGTGGAGCTGACCCTGTTGACAGTGGAATAGGTGAGCCAACCCCAAGGGCATGAGGGTAAGAGAGCCGGCTCTACAATTCATCTGTCATGCAGCAGCATGGGCAAGAGAGCAATGCCCCTCTTGGCCCTCATTCCTTGCCCCTCGCTGCCTGCGGCAGGTAGGAGAACAGGCCCCTGGGTTATGAGAGTGAAAGAGCTGACCCTGCCCTTCAGCTGCTGCAACACTCAGGAGAGCACAAGACCTGAGGTCACAAGACCAAGAGAGCTGGACCTGTCTCTCACCAGCTGCAGCACTCAGCAGAGTAGCCTCTGTACCTAGCCTGGGCAACACAGTAGAGCTGGCCCTGGGGGTGTAGGTGTAAGTGAGAAGACCCAAGGGTGTGAGAGCAGGAGAACTGGCCCACCCCTTCCTTGCTGCTTACCTACATAGGGTGAGCTAGTGGGGCAGTGCTGGAGAGCTCACCTTGGTGTTGAGGATGAGGGCGAGCTGGTGGACTGACCAACCCAGCATCTGCCCAGGCACAGAACCAGGGCTATGAGTTGGCCCATCCCAACATCCACTCCCATCTGTGATCTGCTGGAGCACATGAAGGGACAGGTTCAGCTGACTCAAAATCTTAGGATTCTTATGACACAGAACCACAACAGGATATCCAAGAGGAGTCCCAGTGAAGGCCGAGTGTCGACAGTGTTGCAGAAACCAGAGGCCTTGAACCAGACCAATGACTCACTGCAGTGAGCACCTGCAAGTAGGATTTATGAACTAAAGGGTGTACTACATGACTGTGCCACACTACAGTCCCACAGTGGGATTTTTATATCTTTTAAATTTTATTTTATTTTACCTTGGGAGGAAGGTTGTAGGGGCAGAGGGTGGATGCGAAGGAATGGGGAGATGAGTGGAATAGAGATACATGATGTGAAATCTACAAAGAATCAATAAAAAGTTAAATAAAGAATAAAAAGGATGGTAAAACTTCACCAATCAAATGCAAGTAAAAGAACGCAAAAGTGGACAGTGAATACAAATTAGTGTAAAATTTAAGAAAGTGATCAAATGGCACTCAAAGATTATTGTGCATGTTTATTTGTTTTTAGTCATAGAAATCACCATAAGCACAGATTATAATTTTTCTTCCATTTTTTTCTAATATTTCTAACAAGAGGCAATCTCTGTTAATTATTTGGTGTGTGTATTTTTCAGCCTTTGTATATGTGTATACTCACATTCAGATGTAAATTAAGTGATATCATAGATTCTGTTCCATCATAATGTGTATGCATGGTTGTAGCAGATGAGGTACATTTCTAAGAGTTGGTGTTTCATCCAAAGTCATGCCTTCTCCATGGGTAGCAATCAGCCAATCACTAGCATAGTCCTTCCAGTGTAGGACTTCTCTGTATTTTTTTGTACCAAATTTCCCTGTTTACAAGCAAACTTTCCATGCAGCCCTGGGCTCTTCCTATTCCCTCTGTCTTCCTTTTCTTTGTCCACAGTGTCAATCCTATATTGAGATGAAGGTTCTTTATGTATGCTTCGGGTTTCTTTTTCTTTGATATGTCATGGTCATACTTCCTGTTAAATGGGTGCACTTCTTTTTTTCTTTTCTTTTTTTTGTTTTTTTGTTTTTTTGTTTTTTTTTTGAGACAGGGTTTCTCTGTGTTGTTTTGGAGCCTGTCCTGGATCTCACTCTGTAGACCAGACTGGCCTCGAACTCACAGAGATCCACCTGGCTCTGCCTCCCGAGTGCTGGGATTAAAGGCGTGCACCACCACCTGGCTCAAATGGTTGCACTTCCAATTCATCTCATTTTGCCATTTAAAAGACATTGATGCCAGGAATGTTCCAAGTGAACAAGGACAGACATGGAGTGTTAAGACTGGATCACTGCCTTCTCACACTGTTGAATGGTATGTGGGACCATGGCACAAAGCAGTGGTTCAAGTGCTGAAAGTTTCTTCAGTGGTCACTTACAAGAACATCTCAGGACTGGAAAACATCTAGGCATCTTTTATTATTATTATTATTATTATTATTATTATTATTATTATTATTATTATTTTGCATCCTGGCCACAGTTTCCCCTCCCTCCCTTCCCCCAGTACCTCCTTCCACCCCTCTCTGTCCCCACCCCCCAATCCATTCCTCTTCTTCCATTTCTGTTCAGGAAAGGGTAGGCCTCCCACGAGTATCAACAAAACATGACATATTATGTAAGACTAAGCACTTCCCTGTATATTAAGGCTGGGCAGGGTGAGCCAGTACAAGGAGTAGGGTCCCAATAGCCAGCAAAAGAATCAGAGACAGCCCCTGTGCCCACTGTTAGGAGTCCCACAAGAGAACCGAGCTACACAACTGCAACATATATGCAGAGAGCCTAGGTCAGTCCCATGCAGGCTTCCTGTTGTCAGTTCAGTCTCTGTGAGCCCCTAATGAGCCCAGGCTAGTCGATTCTGTGAGTTTTCTTGAGATTTCCTTGATACATCTGGCTCCTACAGTCCTTTCTCCCCTCTTCTGCAGGATTCCCCAAGCTCCACCTAATGTTGGACTGTGGGTCTCTGTATCTGTTTCTATCAGTTGTTGGATGAAGCCTCTCTGATGCAGTTGGGCTAGGCAATAATCTATGAGTATAGCAGAATATCATTAGGCATCATTACATTGACATTCTTTTCTCCAGTTGTGTTTGGTTCTATCCTAGGTCTCTGAGTCATCCAGCCTGTGGGTCCTCATGCTCCAGGCAGTGTCAGGGGTGGGCATACTCTCCTGGCATGGGTTTTAAGCTGGACCAGTCAATGGTTGACCACTCACTCAATCACTAGGCCACTTTTAACATGGCACATCCCATAGATAGACAGACTGTAGATTGAAGGTTATGTGGCTGGATTGGTGTCTCAAATAACTCTATTTGAAGTCTTTCCTGGTCACAGGAGATGGCCAGTTCAGGCTACATATCTGCTATTACTAGGAGTCTTAGCTGGGGTCATCCTTGTAGGATCCTGGGAGATTCCCTTGCACCAGGTTTCTATCTGACCCAGAAATGCACCTCCACTTTCCAGTAGTCTCATTCAGTACTTTCCCTTAAGAAAGGCCTTTTATATTTACTTAGGGTGTGTTGAGGGGAAGAACTGTAGCATGCATGTAGAAGACAGAGGACAACTTGCAGAAGTCAGTTCTCTCCACATGGATTCTAGAGATGGAAGGTCATATCATTGGAGTTGACAGAAAATGCCTTAAATCACTTAGCCATCTTGCTAGCCCTATTTTGGCAACTTTAAAAGTAATTGTTTTGGATTGTTGTAATAGGAGAGAAGGAAACAAGACATACTATGCCAATGGAATTGGCTAGTTATTACAAAGTTAGATGAATGTCCTGCAAAGGCACACTAAATACCTAATCATGGCTAATGGTTAAAAACCAAGCTTGAAGAGCAAAAGGGCCTCTTTGCTACATGTCCTCATCTTCTGAAGTGATAATGTAGAGGTAGACATAGCTCTAGATCTCATGGCTAAATGAAGGTTTTAAAGACGTTTTAATGGCTTAACCAAAGCACTTCTGAGTGTTAATGTAAGGACCCTTAGGAAACTTTGGGGCTCTGAAGGGTGGTTCTGGATGTTTGGGTTAGTAGTTTAGATGGCTCTCAAAGTGCAACATAGTCCACCTATTCTCTTCTAATGTCAGAAAATACTACAAAGAACTCTCTCACAAAGACAAAAGTGCTACCCTAGGGGAGATGTCCCTACCTCACCCTGACTGGCATTTTGATATTTATGTGCTAGTCCCTGTGTAACCAGTGAAGGAAGCGCTGGACTTGATAGGTAAGGAAAGAGATTAAATTCTAAGAGAGCTATGAGAATTAGTTTTAGGTAAGAGCCAAAAGCATACTCATGGGATTGACTTTTTTAGGATGGACAGTCAAAGAGATATAAGAGTGGGTAGTCAAAGGTAGTTGACTTGGGGATAGTCTATTAGGAAATGAGATTTAACACCCTGGTAAAGACACCAGAGAAACAAGACCCTTATCAGAGTGGCTTATAAAGCTTGGAGAAGAGTTATGTCCTGTGCCAAGCCAAACTGCAATTCCTAAATTTCAATGGCAGATGGAATTGGGGCATTTAAAAGGCTCAGGAAAGTAATGCCAGAAGTCACTTAATGACTTACATAACTTGGGAAGGCACGGATCACCAGGAGTGCCCTAGTAGGATGGATACCTGCATCACTTGTGGCTGCCCTCTACAGCAAGGATGCTGGTAGTTATCACAGAGCTTGGCTGCTTATCATTGAGGACAATGACCTAAATACCCCTACATGAAGAAAGAGAAATTGGGTGATAACATTCAACCACCAGAAGTCAGAAAGTTTCCACATCCATAATGACTGGCTGAGTTAGAGTGGCACCCAAGGGAGCCTGACCTGTCCAGAGTTATGGAGCTGATTAATAGAACTCTGGGGTCCTAGCAGCGAAACAGACAAGCAGCCAACACAAGCTCTCCTTATTGCAGACAAGCACAAGATGCTGAAGATTTAGCTCAGTGGTAGAGCACTTGCCTAGCAAGTGCAAGGCCCTGGGTTCGATCCTCAGCTCAAAAAAAAAGAGAGGAAAAAAAAAAGAATGGATGACCAGGAGGTCAGTTACCTAATAAAAAAGAACACAGTTCTCTCTCTCTCTCTCTCTCTCTCTCTCTCTCTCTCTCTCTTTCTCTCTCTCTCTCTCTCCTTCCCTCCCTCCCTCTTCCTCCATTCTTCCTTCCATTTTTTCTCATAGGATCTCGTGTAACCCAGACTGGCCTCAATTTGCTATATAGCAGGGGATGACCTTGAATTTCTAATCCTCCTGTCTCCACCTCCCAAGTGCTGGGGTTAAAGATATGTGCTTTCCTCACTTAGCCCCATTGCCCCTCCCCTCTACTTATTCCTCTACTGCATAAGAGCCAACTGAGCACAAAAGCTTTCCGCTCTCTTCTTCACTGCTGCAGATGCCATGTGACCAGCTGCTTCAAGCATCTGCTGCCTTGACTTCCCTGCCATGATAAAGTCTGTCTTCCTTTTGCTGGTTTTGTCATGGTATTTATCACAGCAGCAGGAAAAGTTATGGAGACATCACTGCCCTTACTATGGCGACAAAATGCCTGAAAGAAACAACCTGAAAAAGGGGCTCTTTGGCTCACAGTTTCAGAGACTCCAGTCTTTCAGCCTTGGTTCTATTGAGTCTCAGTCTGTTATGAGGAAGGACATCATGGAAACAGGAGCTTGTGGGGGAAGCTGTTCATTTCAATGCAGACAGAAACATGAGGAAGAGACTGGGATCAGCTATAACCATAAAAGGTTTGTCCCCAGTGAGCTCCTGAAAACCACTGGTCAGGACAAAGCATTCAATACATGTGCCTGTGAGGGACAATTCACATTCAAACCATAACCAGCACAGAGGAAAGCTAAGCCAAGCAACACCTGTGATTCTACAGTAGTAAAAATCCTAAATGCAATGCAAATCAATGAAATTTAAAATCACATCGTGTTTAGATGAATTATGACTAAATAAATCTTGCTTTAAAAATGTAAGTAGAGTTGCATATTGAAAAATATATTATGATAATTTACAGCATGAACAAATCATTGATTGATCCATTAGAAGACGGTTCCTAATAGATACCCATAAATCAAATATAAGTCAAAGTCTTTTTTGGTATATACATACATACACACATACATACACACACACACACACACACACACACACACATACACACACACATACACATATATATATATATACATCCATACATGCATCCATACATATAAAATGTGTGTGTATATATATATATATATATATATATATATATATATATATATATGTATTTAAAGTAAAATTTAAAAATATATATATTTAAACCTCTGAGGAAACATTTAGAAAAGGATATTTTCTTAATACATGATTTTTTTGTCTCACATAATAGCTAACACCATACTTGGTGCATTCTACATTCTTACTTAGTGCTAATGCCATACACATATTCCCATTAATTTAGAAACAACATAGGATCCCTGAAGTGATCGGCACTACCTATTACTGTCCTTAGCACTAGCTAAGTAAATAAGGCAAGATATATAAGTAATAATGGCAATGACTGAAATTTTATTGTGCATTTACTATGCTCCAGACACTGCTCCAAGCCCTTTGCAGCATTTTCTTAATTTACAGGATCATTCTGTGAGATCATATCATTATTATGTCAATTTTTCAAATGAGGAAATACAGTTCTGGATGTTTCCATAACCTGTCAAAATAATAAATATTGAAAACAAGAACACAATAATCACAACCTCTGTGCATCATTCTTGCCTCCCTAGAAAAATCTGGAAATTAGCTAGAAATTGCTTTTTTAAAGTTGTACTAAGAAACCATCTACCCCATTCCTCTCAGTCTTCTCTGGGATGCTACAGGAGCTATTAGGCAAGGCAGATGTTTAATTTAGTCCTGGCAAGAAGAGATGTCTGTCTTCCCATTTACTCATCTTAATCCTTAATTGCCACCTGTCCTCCCAAGCAGTCAGCCTCATTTTCTTTGCTCCTACTTGCAATCAAGGGTTGAGCCCCAAAGACATCTGGAGTCTTAAAACCCACTAATGATAATCAGAAACAAACACAAAACAAAATAAACCCCTCTAGAAATCTCTGGCTATGGGTGCTGTGTAGAGTCCTGAAAGCAAGAGGCCCCATGCTTAATTGCAGTGGAAGGAGAGGCAGGGTTGGCAGAAGTGCATCCCTTTTGAGACCCAGACTCAGATTTTGACCCTGGCTCTGACTGCCAACTGGCTAAGCCCTGTATCCCAGCCAGCACCTGCATCTGAGTTATCTGAGAGTCTGGTGGGAGCCCAGCTGGGACAGCTTAGGAAAGGCTCAAGGCATCACAAAAACCCATGGACAGCTGTGTCAGTGGTATCAGTGGGGAAGAGGAAGAAGGAATGGAGAATGAACACACTAGCTAGAGCTGGCCAACATTTAGCCTTGTGTCCTACATGGTCCGTAACTGTTTAGGAAATGGTATAGCTGGGTAGAAAACCCACTATACGTAGAAGACCCTGCCTCACCAGGCCACTGCTAGCCATGTGCCTTTTGGTAAACCTCTCTGTCTTCCTGAGCCTGCATGCTATACCTACCAGAGAGTGTGAAAAGCAGGACATTAATTAAGCAGGACAGACTAATCAGAAAAACATGAGAATTCTTTCTGTGTTTGCATTCTGGTATTTTTTCATTTCAACTTTCCAGTCTTTCTCTGGGATGTGAGGCTCCATCAGTAGTTGGAGCCTTTGGATGCTATATTCATGAGCCTTTATTACAGCAGTTACCTTCATGATCTATGGAAAACAACACTAACCCAGACTCCTGGGTACAGTGGGCAGTCAAGAAACATGCTTTAATGCATGAAATGGGAATGCATGTCACTTCCCTGGTTGTCACATATTTCCTAGGTCTGAAAAACAAACACACACGTGTTTTGTAAACTGCAATGTACAAAAGTGAAGGAATACTCATCATTTGGCTGATATATCCTAAAACCATCCCTCAATTGTCTCTACTCATTGGCCAGTCAGCTTCGCTGGATGACGCCTTTCTCAGACTGTCTTTGTGAAGGGCAGGGGAGACAGCATTTCAAAAGCATGTGTGGAAGGCCTGGTCAGGCAAGATGCTCATCAGGTTCCAGGGTTCAGACACATACTAAGCTTCCTTCCTCCCCACCATCCCTTTTTACTTATCCTACATCCCAAATGCATTTGCATCTGATCAGTTCTGATCCTGGAAACCAGTCCCCAACACTTGCAAGTTCTCGCCTCTCTTCTTGCCACCTTTGCATCCCCATGCATGTGTTCACAACTTGGGAGATCCTACATATTTTCACCTTCACTATGAGCACCATTTCTACATGATCAACAGAGTCCTTAAAAAAAAAAAATAAATCAGAGCCACTCACCTATTTGCCCCATGCCTGGAGAGTGCTTTCTCATTTCAAGTCACGGTTGCACCTTCTACATTTCCCCCACCTCCTTCAAAACAACAATTAATGCATTTTGTATACAGCATTTAATCCAAAGGGTCAAGAACCATGAGAAGTTAGTAGCCATACTTCCCAGAAAAACTGGAGCAGACAAAGCAGTGAAAGCAAACAGGAGAGAGGAAGAAAAGAAAGGAAAATAAAAACAGGAGGAAAACTCTTTCCTTAGCCCTCAAACCATAGCACTTTCTGAGTCCCATAGATGGTGGAGGGCTAAGGGAATTCCAGCCTTTGCTGGACCCTCTAGCAGAAATACCCACTCAGATGTGGGTCATTTCCAAGATGCCTTGATGGATTTGGAACTCTCCATGGTGCTGACCAGGAAAACCCAGTGCTTTCTGGCTCGTCAGAAGGTGATGTAGAAAGGAATCCACAAAACAAGGCAGTCAGGAGAAGCTGAGCTAGAAAACCAAGGGAAAGGTGGGCAAGACATGGTCCCTGCCAGTCGGCAGAAATGTGAGAGGCAAGCTGAAAGTTGAGGACACACAAGCTCATGCTCTCCAGCCACCTCTCTGTGCACCAAAAGCATGATTGGTAAGGCATTAGAAACATTGCCTGCTGGGAGAAATTCAGCTACGTGATGTGGAGATTAACAGTTGAATTATGGCATGAAGTGACTCACCTCTCAGGGACCAGAACAGTAGTTGAGGTTCTTTGATGTGTAGGGTAGAGACAAGAGGGGAATCTCTTTTCAAGCAATCTGTCTTCAACTGAGTCCCTGTGGTGCCTTCACCAGCCTGAAGATATGAAGGTAATGTCCCATTTAATTCCCTTGGTTCAAAATGATAGACACAGGGTTTTTTTTTGCCCTGTTCTCTCTTCATGTTCCATTTATTCTGGGCACCCTCCAAATGGGTCTGAGCTTTTGAACACTCTTGTTCTGGGGCCTGTGGACTCAGAACTCTGGCTTCCCAGATGAAGGTGATGGTCAGCTGTCCCAGAGTTGCCCCCTGTTACACTGTTACTTGTTAACATTGAAACCAGGGGACAAATAGGATTAATACTGTTTCCAGGCACAAAATTGGAAGTATCCCTAGGCTGTAATAATCTTCTACCATGGGAGAGAAACTGAGCTCAAAGTCTGCCTTCAAGATCCAAAAGGGACCACCTCTGAAGCATTCTGTGTGATGAAGACTACCAGAAGTGCTGTTCTTTAGAGGCATCATTTATTTGTGTTTGGCTGCCTTGAAAGGTCTGAAGCACAGCTAGGTGGAAGAAGTGGACCTGTTCATCTTTAGCTTATATTTGTTAAAAACCTGTGTGATCTGTAATTCCTCTTGAAGACCACACAGTAGGTGTTCTCCATCCCTCCTGAGCAAATCTCTCCCCACACCCTCAACCTCCTGATGTGTTCTCTAGACCTTGTCTGTTGCTAGTTTTTCAGGACTTCCTAGAATTGAACACATCTTGGACTGGCCTTCCAGGTAGCTGAAGAAGAGAATTGCCTGTGCTGTGAGCTTTTATAGCCAGTAAAGCATTCATTTCTTGGTAGCATTTCTGATAGAAATTGCCAGTGTGTCTGAAATCTTACCAGCAAAGATGCATTCCCATGTGATAATATATCTCCAGGAGTTCTCCATTTAAAAATGCCTTCACCAGAAATAAACATATTGACCTGTCACTTATATCCCAGTGTTATCCACTTCTCTCCAAAACAGCCCTTGATCATTTCCAGGTGAGTTAATGTTATGACTATATGTCACTCTGAAAGCAAGTTGCCAAGTGATGGGAACTGTTGGGTAGGAGTTACATCTATTCTTAGCTGACGGAGTTTAAGCAATCACTTGTTAACTTGTTTGGACCTCAGTCCCCATCACAAATAGTCTCTATGCTAATACACAGGGAAATCATTCCAATTTAATATGAGTGCTCTGAGAAAAAAAAAAAAACACATTTCAACTACCATTTTTTGTTCAATGACCATGGACCAACCCAAAGATGGTAGCTAGAAATTCTCAAAATACTTGATACACAAGTACCACTATCTACATTATACTTTGGAGAACCAATCTTCAGTGCAATTTGAGCAAAGGAGGTGAACCTTGGTTTATATTTCACAAAAATCATCCCAGAAAGGTTTTATGTAACTGAAATATTCATCTTGATTACAGATCCCTCTAAGTAGTATAGCAGGTGGATCAGAAAGAGACAGAGAGTAAATGTGCTCTGTCAGCTAACTGCAGTGCATCTCCAACAGTGTGTCCAGCCTTGCTAGCCCATGCTCATACTAGGATGCTGACTGAGCCCTGTCATCATCATGACTGCCTGGCCCCACACTGGGGCTCCTTAAAGGGCTTCTTACATGACTGATGGAAAGTTTTTCAATACCTTCTGTAGTCTCAGATATTAAAGGCACATAGGATCACCCTAAATGGATGTGTGGAATAGGCTATCACAAGTGTCCCCTGCACCACATAGTCAACAATATGAATGAGATGTAAGACCTCACTGCTAAACACAAAGCTAATGTGTTATTTGATAGACTAAAGACCCTAAAAATATTCCAATAGCATAGAACAGTGGCAAAAACCAATCACATGAATTTAACCAGATAAATGTTAGGCCCTGCTTTTAGATTTCTTCCAAGTCAACTGCATAAGACTAGCTTTGGGATATCTGGCTTGATGGCAGAAATAATTATGCACTCATAAAATGCTTGCTGAGAACCCACCAGATGCCAAGCTTCCAGCTCCCCATGCTCACGTCTGTCACCACATAGGGTAGATTTCATTAAAACTAGGTCTGCTTATTTTCTTACATGATTGGCTTTTCTAGTAAGGAATTAAGCCTCATCTTTATGTCCCAGGAGCCTAGGTCAAGTCTAGGGAAAGACAGCTCATCATGTGGCCTAGGCTATCCTCAGACATTCCATCTTCTGCCGTACCCTCTCCAGGATTACCAGTGTATGCAACCACACATGGTAGCAAAGGCTACTTGAGGGCCCACATAAGCAATTGTTTCCATTTATAGCCTGTTTAATTCTTACAACAAACAAATTACAATCATTTTATAGATGACACATTTAAGGATTAATGATGTTAATTCAATTGCCTGTGGCTTGGTTGCTGGTAGATTTCAGAGCACCCAAACCCAAGGGGCTCTCTTTCTACACTCCGTACTGACTCCATGTTTGCATACAATGCCAACAACATGGGCTCAGGCTGTAAAAATGCTTACCTCACAAGCATGAGGACCTGAGTTTGATCTCCAGCACCCACAAAAAGAGCTGTGTATGATGACATATAAGTGTAATCTCAGAGCTGGGGAGGAGACAAGAGGATCCCTGGAGATCACTGGCCAGCCAATTTAGTCTAATCTAGTTCCTAGGTCATCGTAGGAGACCCTATCTCAGAAACAAGTGGCTCCTGCAGTGTGACACCTGAAGTCATACTCTGGCGTCCACGTGCTTGCATACTACACATGCACACACACACATGAGCCTGCATTTTGCGCACACACACACACACACACACACACACCCCACACCACACACACACCACACTCACACACATACACCACACACACCACACACACACCACACACACACCACACCACACCACACACACACCACACTCACACACATACACACACACACATACACCACACATACCACACACACACACACACATACACACACACACCACACTCACACACATACACCACACATACCACACACACACACACACACACACACACACACACCACACTCACACACATACACACACACATACACCACACCACACCACACACACACACCACACTCACACACATACACACACACATACACCACACACACCACACACACACCACACCACACCACACACACACACCACACTCACACACATACACACACACATACACCACACATACCACACACACACACACACACCACACTCACACACATACACACACACATACACCACACACCACACCACACCACACCACACACACACACCACACTCACACACATACACACACACATACACCACACCACACCACACACATACACCACACCACACCACACACACACACCACACTCACACACATACACACACACATACACCACACACCACACCACACCACACACACACACCACACACACACACATACACACATACACACACATACACCACACCACACACACCACACACACACACACACACACACACCACACTCACACACATACACACACACCACACACACACACACCACACACACACACATACACACACACCACACCACACCACACCACACCACACATACACACCACACTCACACACACACACACATACACCACACACCACACCACACCACACCACACCACACCACACATACACACCACACTCACACACACACACATACACCACACACACACACCACACACACACACACCACACACACACACACACCACACACACACCACACACACACAAACCACACACCACACACACACACACACACACACACACACACACACACACACTTCCAATAATGCACCTTGTTGAGAGCTATAGCTATAGCTACGCTCATTGACTCTTTCCTGTCAGCAGCTTAATTAATAAGCAGATTTTACCTGGTAGAGGGGCTGAGCTGGCAGGAAGAGGTTTTTGCTGGCCACCAATCCCACATGTCCCTCCTTGTTAGCACAGCTGATCCGAAGGTTAATAAGCTGAGGCTGCCCTGATGAGATGATGGAGTCAGAGCCAGGACTGGAATGGTCCAAGGCACTCCTCCACTACCCAGACCACACCCAGACTCCTGGTCCAATTTCAACCAAAGGAACTTTTAGAAGAAATGACTGCCAATAGAGATGATTTAGAGGGTCAGTTTCAGCATCATTAGTGTCTGGATGGCAGATTACCTGAAGAACAGGATACATGTAATGATTTGGTAGGAAATTTATTATTTCTTCCAAATACTTGAATATGCAGCTGCATAGCTTTCATGTTGAGTTGGTAGACAATTACTAGTGTTGATGTGTTGTGATTTCTCAGAGTTGGTGAGAAGGGAACTGACTTAATATATTCATTTGTGCCTGGCCTCTCCTATACCTCTATTCTAATTCTTTCATAAGTTATCATCATCACCATCAATCATAATTATCATCATTATGTTTGTGTGCGAGGGAAAGAATGGAGAGTGAGGGGGGGCTGTGTGCCATGGTGTGAATGTGGAGGTCAGATGACTTTGCGTAGCAGGTTCTCTCTTTCCATCTTTATGTGGGGTCTGAAGATTGAGTTCAGCTTTCCAGGTAAATGCCTTACCTGCTGAGCCATATTACCAGCCATGCTCTCATGATACCCTGTCATGTTCAAAGATGGCAGAGCTAGGACCCATTTGTTGCTGCTCTTGTGCACCACACCTTTGGTCTTTTTCTACACTTTCCCTGTGATGGAGTAGGGCCAGGAGGGCAGCTGCAATGGATGGACCTCTAAAAGGCATTCCCACCCCCAAGAAGGGAGTCCACAGTACAGGGATAATTCTTCCATTCGTTGTATCAACTTCCATATCCTAATCACCTATACCCCAAATCCAGACTCTGGAACTGAATCAAGAAGCTGAAGGACACTGTGGAAAGTGGCACTAACAGAGGTGCTTCTCATTGAGAGCTGCCATGCCATTCAGAACCGAGTCCCCACCCACCTCCCATCCTCACCGCTCACTGCCCACACCACCACTTGTTTATTCTCCCAACTAGACTTTTGTACAGGCTCTCACTTTTGTCTTAAGTGGATTAATGATATTTTCTTTGCCTCCTTGATACCTATTCAGCCCAGAACTTGCACGCTCTTATTCCTCAATGGCCCCTGACCTTCGACAGGGATCAGCATTCCCTCCTGTGTACATGCATTGACCTGTGTCTAGCTAAAGCTTAACACTCTCCTCCCAGTTAGGATATCCCTTGACCCCTTAAAGGAAGGGATGGAGTTGTGTTTATTTTGTGTCTCTGGGCATAACTAGTAACTGGTACATAGCACTGATGAATGAATAAACGAACATGTTCTCTGAGGCCAGTGAGATCTTACTTCTTTAAGGGAGGCCTCTCTCACTCACAACTTCGGACATTACCAAATCTCAGAGTGATGGTGCTCTTATCTGATAGTTAGTAATAGCACAGACTTCAACCTATCAGTGAAGAAACCAGCCCACATAACTTCCATAGTGGTGAAACCAGTGGAACATGATGTTCTTAAACTCTGCACTGCTCTCTTGGCTCACTGAGAAGTTTTCTTACTCTGTAAAGCATTTCATTTCCCACTGCTGAAAGTTAAAAGCATCTACCAGTTAAGTATTTATTTCTAGGACTCAGTATGGACAGAATGCAAGTAGGCATTCTCTTTGAGTGTGACATACCTGCCCTCTCCTGTCCCACTTGAACTGAGGAGATAGATGGAGTATGCTAGCTACCCTTGGACACCACAGGCCACCAGTTCCATTGTAGAACTGTCGAAGGTCTTCTGAAGGCCATACTATCTCCTGAGTGGCTGCCTTTGCCTTTCTCAGACAGCTCCTGTGGGAAACAGCTCAGATGTGACATCTGTCCAGACCCTACCTCTACAGTAAGGAAGGATGTTATGAGGTCGCAAGTAGAACACTAATCAGTTTCCCCTAATGGCTTTTTCCAAACCACTATGCTGACAGTCACTCTTAGATCAGGCTGTCTAGTGACTTTAAGACTCTCTAAATATGTAAATAAGTTTTGTTACATCATTAAGCTTGTAAGAAATAAGACATTAATTAGCATTAGCATATTGAATCACTTAGGTGTCAGTAGCTAATATGGCTAATTGACATTTAATAAGTCTTGCTATCTAATTTGCTATGAATTATGTTAAATGTAATTAATTACTTAGTTATTCTTTACACAATTATTATATGTTGATGTGCATTTAATAGCTTATTATTTGGGTAATTGTCTTAACGGTAAACAAGTTACCTGTAAACATGCTGGTTTGAATATATGTAGACCACTCCTGAAAGAATTATTTTAGACATAATTACGGGGTCAACTAGTATAATTTCAAACTATTGAAAAAGAAAACAATGCATCTGGGGGACACAATCCCTTGGTTAAATTGGTCAGCTTTATCTGTAAGCAGTGTCTAGGTAATAGAGTCATTCCCCTTTCCATTAAACTGCTTACAATAGCTCTATGACTGAGCACACCTCAGACAGGGGTATTATTGGCCCATGTTTAAATCTCAGAAGTTTTGTTAATAGAGTAATGTGGCTGGCACAAAAGTAGATGTGGTTTGGGCTGCATTAATAGAAGCATAATGTCTAAAACAAGAGAGGTGAGAGCCCTGCCCTACCTTGCTGGGGCCCAGCCATACTTGGATATTTTGTCATTTATATATATGTCATATATAACATAATATAATGTTATATTACGTGGAGAATTGGAGAAGAATTTAAGTTTTTTGGGTTTTGGTTTTTGGGGTTTGGGGAGGTTTTTTTTTTTTTGTCTTTTGGTTTTTTTGTTTTGTTTTGTATTTTTCTTTCTTTTTTTTTTTGACAAGCTTACAGGAAAACTGGTACAAAACAATCCTTCTTAACATGTATGATGAAGTTTGTATAAGGTAAATTGTTGTTGTTTTTTTTTTAACTTATTGTTTTGTGTAAGAGCACTGGGCCATATGGCAGAAGTTAAAAGGAACAGATTTCACATCCAATCAGAGCTAAGGATGCAAGAAGGTGCTTCTGCAGTAATGAGCTCTCCAGCTTAGGAGAAATTCAAGCATTATCTTAGCATCGGCCTGTGCAGAAGGGACTTGAGCTCCAGGTATGTGGCTGGAGGATACCTGATGCCTTGGATAGCAGAGTCTGTGACTGTCATGACCTGTGTATGCCATCCCCCTCTCCAGCCTGGACACCAGCTTATGCCCACATTACCCGGTGCATGGTTCACTTTGGGGAAACCCTTCCAGGTGTATGTAAGTGCCGCTCTATGGTGTGTGGTGTCCTGGTAGTGGGCACTATCTTGCCATCTGACTCGCCCTAGGTCTGGCTTGCAAATTCCCTTCAGGTGTCCTCCACCAGCCCACACTCCAAGTGGGGCTCATAAGGGACCAGCTGAGCCACTGAAGTCAATTATCTCTGACAGGACAGGACAGGAGAAAGGGCAGGCGCCTGGCAGGCAAATAAACTTAATGAAGTTTGTAATAGACTGCGGAAATATCGGCCTCGTGATCAAAGCAGGAATAAGCCACAAGAAACTATTAATTAAGACTCTCCCACTATCTCCTCTCCACATTTCTTCCTCCACTGTGGCAGGAACATTCTAATTGTTCCCAGCCTTTCAAGATGCAAGGGCAGCTTTTCTTTCCCAGATTTCAAAATGTCCTTGGGGGGGGGGGTCAAGTGTCTGCTGCCATCACTGTCAGACCTTTGGGTCCCCACAGTCCAGCTCTGCCCTCTGTGGGCAGAGGAGATACCTGTGCTGAGTGCCTGCTCCCTCAGGCCTTCTCCTCACAGTCTCCTTGTCTGGCCAGAATGCCCTTGCTTTTCTAGAGCCTTGTCCCTTTCTCTATGACCATGCTGTTGCCCACTGACCCTTCCCACCAGATTGCTAGTTTGACCTTTCTAGTCTTGAGCTGTGTGTATTTGGCAAAGGAAATAGTCGAAACATTTAACAGCAAGTATTATAACTCTACACATGAGTCAGTCTACAAACAATGTTAAAATCCATTTCCTTTCATCTCTGAACTAAAGCTGCACATTCTGTAAGTCATCTCCCAAACCAATCCAATCTCATCCTATTCACTGATTGATTTTTTTCAGAATTGTTGATGTGACCTTTTGTCTGATACAGGTGTCACAGAGTAAAGGTTTTGCCACAGGAGCCAGAATCAACCCCTACCAGTCACTGCCATTCAGTTCCTAGCCAGAAGAGCCTCCGAGTTGGGAACTGTGCACAAGTTGTACCACAGTGAGACACACTATGCTGGTGATTCCCACCCTCCCTGAGGATGAGCACCAGTCATGGTCCCTCTGAGAGTATGCCTATCCTGCACCTTCTTCAGTGTCCCTTCAAGGTTAGCCCACTTTGGAGGAAAGAGGCTTGCTCAGAAGCTGCTGGGAACCCCCAAACCTGCTCTTCACTATTCCTAGACCTAAATGCCAACCACTGTCATCATCTCTCAGTGCCACCAAATGGTTTATGATCTATTTCCCAGCTAATGTGAACATGGTTTAGTATCCCAGCAACTAGATTGTTACAGCTACATACTTCTCTGTCCTGCCTCTCCACATGCTTTGTCACCTCTCCAAGGGCAGGTGTTCTAGAAGGCATCTGCCCCTTTCAAAAGGAAAAGCAAGTTGGCAAATGGTTCTAGGGGATAGTAGTGAAAGCCAGTTTCCCCTCCCCCAACACATGTCCAACTAAAAGAGAATCTGGATTCCATTCTTTGCCTGTCTAGTCAAGAATGTCTTCTGATTCAGATGTGTGATATCACGTGATAGAATCCCACAGTCCTCTCCTGAAAATGCTAGACAGAATCAGGGGGTGCCCACAGCAGAGGTAGCCACAGCTCCTTTGGGAAATTTATGGAGACAGATGGCTACATAGAGCAAGAGGGACCAGAACCGGGAGCAAAAGATATGACTTACAATCACTGTCAACACAGGCGGGCCCTTGTTGTTGAAAATGGCTTTCTTGTTGCCTGTGTTGGTTGAAGCCTCAACAAATGTAGAAAGATGAACTGGGAGTTCCAGCAGGGTCTGAGATCTTCAGAGGTGAAAATCATTAGCATGAACAATTCCTCTCCCTGCATAGCGTTTATCATTCCTGCCCTTGACTGGGGCTGGTGGATCTCAGTTCCAGAGAGGAGCAGTGGGCAGAATCAGGTCAGGCTGTGAATGACAGTGGGCAAATCCAAAGCTATTATCACCTGCCCCCCTGCTCCCCTGCCTTCCAAAGTTGGCCTGTTCAATTAGCTTAATGACATGGTGGAAGATGGTATTTCCAAACAGTATAAACAGCTGGGCTGCAATCGCTCTGCTGGCTAGCGTGAAGCATGTCAGGCTGCCTCTGTGGTGACACAGGGACCCTATCGGCATGACACACATTTTGGAGAAATGCTATAATTCAGTACTGACACCTCAGTCAATGGTCACCATTTCTAAGCTGTCTACCCTGGGAAAGAGAGCAAGTATTGGCCTCAAACGACCCCCCAGACCCTGTAGCTATGGTGTGTCCCATCCACCATCCCCCTTCCTGCTTCTGATGGTTCTGTGTGTCACTGTTCCATCTCACTGAGCATGGTGGCTGAGTACAGCCTCTGAGGTTGGATGTGGCCTGAATTTTCCACCACTGAAGCTGCATAGACCCTGGGCTAGTTACTCAGTCTTTACTTTGTCCTTCTAAAAGTAGGAACCAACCAAGTCTAGCTGCTGGAAAAAAAATTAAGGTAATTTCCAGAGAGAATTCAGGGTCTTGTCCCATATACTGGAAGCCTTACCTAACTTAGCTGCCAGGCTGGGTTATCTCTTTCTGCCTTTTGCCATTCCTGTGACTTGGCTGTCTTCTGGTCTGCATGTGTCCCCACATACTTCCCCTCCAATCCTGGGCCTACATGTGTCTCCGCTTCCAGTTGTCTGGGCCTTTGCTTCTACATCTCCTCAGGACTCCCTGGGTCTCTTTGTCAGGTTCTATGTCTCCCCAATGCTCTTCTTGGCTGTTTCATATTGTCTGAGAGCCATACCTCATTCCTTATACCATGGAACACTACGGAACCAGAGAGCTTTTAAATCCCATGCAGAGAGAACAAACCCCTCTGAATGGTGATTCCCCACAGCCTTGGTGAAGTTCAAGCTGTGAAATGCAGATTTTACTACTGTAATTATCCTGCCTGAAGCTATGCCAGCTTGGCTGGGCTGGCAAAACAATGTGCCAGTCAGGATCCAATCAGCCCCTTCCCACTGATCATAGAGAAGCTGCTAGCCTTCAGCTGGATGCTAAAAATAGGCCTCAGGGGGCTGGAGCAGCTAAAAATACTCTTTGGCCAGAATAGCCTTCCTGTGTCCCACAGGCTGAAGGTAGAAGGGACCAAAGGCTTTAGGAACCCTGGGGTCCACAGCTGTGTGGTCCCAAATGGGCAGTATAGAATGGAGGAAACACACAGGCAGGCAGTCTGCATAGCAGGCCTACCAGTAACTTAAGTAGAGGGAGAGCTGGTCCCAGAACCTGAGGCTACAGAGCACACACAGGCAATGAGCTGTTCATGGCCACCCACATGGATAGACACAGAAGGAAGGCAACATGAAGGCTAGATATAGAAGGCCTTCTTAAACTTTGTCTCCTCACTCTAGCCTCCACTGTCCCCTGCAAAACCACAAATGCCATTAACTATTGGGTTTACTTTGCTCCTAGAAAGATGTTTCACCACCAGTCAACCCTGTCTCCATCTATCCAACTGTTTGGAGCACTGTCCAGTGTAAGAGGCAGGACAATGATTGTGTTTGTTGGATGCTGGCCCCGGGCAATCCCAAAAGTCCTTCCTGTGAGGCCAGTGTTATCATTCTCTTCAAATGACAGATGAGAAACTGAACTCAGGGGTGGGGAATGCGCACAGTAACTTCCCCAAAGTTTCCCAGTCAGCCTGGGTATGAATCTTACTCTAGCTGGCTGTGGTTCCTCTGAGGTATCCTCTATATCAGTCTTTTTCCACACGGGATGTCTTGGCTCACCCTGCAGGGCCTGATAAGATCTGCAAACTATGTTGGTGATACTAACTATGGGATGTATTGTGACAACCACCCAGTGGGCAATGACAAAGGACACTGTTAAATATCCTACAGTGCTCAGTGTACACTAGAACATGTCTCTGCAGCTCCAAATGTCAGGAGCACCAACCAACCTACCGGGGGCACCACTCTACTGCATGCATCAGTGTCCAGTCCCTGGGGTGTCAACTTGAGTACATCAAAATTACCTGGAGATCTTGTGAACAGCAAAGAACTGGCATGCTCAGGGGTCTCTAGACATTCTCTCCACTCCTCTTCAGGAGACTCCCATTCAGATATTCAGTTGTAGCAAGCCAAGAAACACTTTCCATGAACAGAATTGTAAAGGAGTGGATGCTGAGTTCCTATCTGCGCTAAAAAGCCTGACATGTGAAGGTACTTGGAAAATATGTCCAAATAACACACACACACACACACACACACACACACACACACACACACACACATACGTACCAAAAATCCAGGTAGCCTCAAAGAGAGTCCATCAAAACATTCACTTGGCCAGTGGTCAATAAAAGTGTGCCTTGCTCTCAGATTTCTTTGATATGAACGCACCTATCTTTCTCACAGATGGGAGTGTTTGGATTAGCAGCTGAAGTGTGAACAAAACCACAGGCACATTGTCAAGATTAATGTACAGACTGGTTCACAATTGGAGTGGTACCAGGTAACTAACACCATGCCTGAACAGGAAGTCAGGGCAGTAAGAGTCAACTCAAGACAAAGGAAAAACAAGAGGAAACGACAAGTGTAGAGGGGCGTGCAAGAGCTAATCAGATGAGTAACTAAAAATTCCACCTAGCCCATCGCCCGGCCTACCTTCTTGCCCAGCATCTAGGAAATATCCCAAGCCTGAGCCCCAAAGCATCTGGATGGATGATCCACCCTGTACCTTGTCAATCACAGCTCCCTATTGTTATCAATTTGGTTCAACAGATGTTCACCTCAGATAGGGAAGACAGATGAGAAAGGACTGCAGAAAGGAAAAGCCACATGCCCAGGGCATCTCTGCTCCATAGGAAGGTTTATTACAAGTCACAACTAGAAGAGTGAATGGCATCCAGACCATGAGCACAGAGCCTTCCTCCAGTCTTTTCTCTTCCTTCCTTCCTTCCTTCCTTCCTTCCTTCCTTCCTTCCTTCCTTCCTTCCTTCCTTCCTTCCTGATGTCCTTTCTATGACCTGTCCCCAACCACTGAGCAATGTACCTATGAGGACAAGCAAGCCACCAAGACATATTCCCAACTCCATTTTTAATTTTGACTTTAAAGTGGTCTCACTAAGTTGCCCAGGCTGGTGTCTCCTTTGTCATCCTCCTGCATCAGCCTCGGCAGGTCTGGGATTGCAGGCTTGTGGAAGCAGGCCTGTCCTGCTTTCCTTATATGTGTCACCCCCTCCTTTTTCTTACTTCTTGTCTCCTCCCCACACTTTGTTCCTTCCTCTGGTCACTGTCTCTCTTCCTTCTTAACTTCTTCCCTCCTTCCTCACTTGCCTCCCTCATACCCTCCCTTCCTCCTTCCTCCCCTCCTTCTTTCTCTGCTCCTCTCCAGCTTACCTCATCTGTCCTGCCAGCCCGCCCTCTGAACACTTGAAACTTTGGTGGTCCTGTGGAAAGCATCCTCTACCCAGATTGCTGAAGGATCTCTCAGCCAAGACTAATGCAGAACTGACTTTCAGGCTAAGGGTGAAGTTAGGAGCACTTTTACCTCTGGCTCCATGACTCAGAAGATGGGCTGAGCAGGACAACAGGAGTCCATTCAGATGGATTATTGGATAGAGATAGGTGATTCTCAAAACCAAAAGAAAAAGAAGAAAATTAGTTTATGCCCAGAGAAAGAAGATACCCTTAACTGTCAGCTTGACAAATTGGAAACTTCTGACAGCTCTTGCAGTAGTCTGAATGTCATTGGCCCCCATAAGCTCACAGGGAGTGCGTGCACTATAAGGAGGTGTAGCTTTGTTGGAGCGGGTGTGGCCTTGTTGAAGGAAGTATGGCACTGTGGGGGTGAGCTTTGAAGTCTCACATGTGCCCAAGCCACACCAGTGCTTCAACCCATGTCCTGTTGCCTTCTGGTCAAGATATAACCAGCACCATATCTGCCTGCATGCTGCCATGCTCCCCACCATGATGATAGTGGGCTGAACCTCTGAACTGTAAGTGAGCCACTACAATTAAATGTTTTCCTTTATAAGAGTTGCCAAGGTCATGGCATCTCTTCACAGCAATAGAAACCCTAATTAAGACAAAAGTCTGTACTGGGAGTAGGGTATTGCCGTGATAGGCCTGACCATGCTTTTGTTTGGAGGAATTTGGACTTGGGGACTTTGGGTTTGGAAGTAGTGGAATGCTTTAAGCACGGCTTAATGGGCCACACTAGTACAAGCATGGAAGACATTGGTGCCAAGAGTTATTTGAACTGTCAGGGGCTGGCTCAAGAGGTTCTAGCAGAGAACAATTTTAGTATGTTGCCTAGAGCTCATTCTTGTGATATTTTGTGAGGAATGTGGCTGCTTTTTGCCCTTGTCCAAGGAGTCTGTTTGAGGCTAAAGTGAAGAGTTTTGGATTAATTCCATTGACAGAGGAAATCTCAGAACAGCCTACTATAGACTCTGCCATGTGGTTATTAGTGAGACTCTAATGAAGATTTATAATAAAAAGGAGCAAGCTGAGGAAGGAAAATTACAAAATGTACAGATTGAGAAAAGGGGCACCAGGAAGTGGAATAGAGCTAAATCCTGTGTTCAAGGAGATAAACTGATTAGAAATGGAATAAAGGGAGAGGTGACCTCAGTGTAAGATCCCACCAGCTAAGTTTCCAACTTGTGAAAAGGAACTAAAGAAAAGTTGAGAACCAGGAGTGGTGGTGCACAACTTTAATCCCAGCACTCTAGATGCAGAGTCTGATGGATCTCTGAGTTTGAGGCCAGCCTGGTCTACAGAGCAAGTTTCAGGACAGCCAAGCTTGGGCAGTAAAGTTAACAAACACAGAAAGCTGGTGAAGATATAGTTGAACAAGGGGGCCATGTTCCAGCCCAGGCAAGCGGCAGAATGTGGCAGCTTCAGCCACATAGTTCTGGCTTTAGAGTTAAGGATAGAAAAAAACGGGCTTTGGAATTTGCCTTTGCACCCAAGAAAAGCCACTGAAGTCACATGTGTCAAGGGTTTCCCTGAGTGGAGGCCTAGAGAGGCCATTCCATGAAGCTATGAAGTTAAAGCCTGAATTGTCTTGGTAACCCCAAGATGTTTGAGACGCCAGAGTTGTGGGATATCTGCCAAGGAGAGCTGCTAAGAGGAAGAGGAACCAGCCCAAGAGAGAGAAGTGTGTTGAGATCAACAAAGCTGAAAGAAGTTGGAGATCTGAAGAACATTTTGACATCAGACATGGAGATACAGTTTGAAGTTTGCCCAGCTGGCTTTTGATTTTGCTTTAATCCAGTATTTCCTCACTATGCTCCCTTCCCTACATCTTGGAATGGTAATGTATATCCTGTGTCATTATATGTTGGAAGCATGTGATCTGCTTTTTTATTTTGATTTTATAGGGGATTACAGTTAAGAAATTACATGAATCTCAGAAAAGTCTTTGAACTTTGGACTTTAAAACATTGTTGAGACTGTGATAGACTATAGGGACTTTCAAAGTTGGACTAAATGTATTTTTCATTATGATATTGTTATAAGCTTATGGGGGCCAGGGAGTGGAATATGGTAGTCTGAATGTCATTGGTCCCCATAATCTCACAGGGAGTGGCACTATAAGGAGGTGTGGCCTTGTGGGAGTAGGTGTGGCCTTGTTGGAGTAGGTGTGGCCTTGTTGGAGGAAGTGTGTCACTGTGGGAGTGAGTTTTGTGGTCTCATATATGCCCAAGCCATACCAGTGCTTAAATTCATTTCCTGTTGCCTTCTGGTCAAGATGTGACCAGTATCATGTCTCCCTGCTCCCCACCATGATGATAATAGACTGAACCTCTGAACTGTAAGCCAGCCCAATTAAATGTTTTCTTTTATAAGAGTTGACACAGTCATGGTATCTCTTCAAAGCAATAGAAACCCTAACTAAGACAGATGTAGAATTGATGTGAAAGCCAGAACATATCAAAAAACTTCTGTGGAGTCCTGCTACTGTCAATTTCTACTGTGAGTAACCCACAAATTAAAAATGTGCTGAATGAATATATGCACCCTCTTTGTATCAGTGAAGATAAAGAGTGACAGGCCATGATGAAATGATGAATTATGATAGAAATGATGGTATAATTTCTATCACAGTCTATAAATATGATAGAAATGATGGTATAATTTCTATCACAGTCTATGTGTTCTCATACTTGCTGCTTTATACATCTTGAATCAATAGAGTGATACTCAGACTTATAAATGCAAAGCCCCTCAACTTGTCTGATTTACAACGTAGCTGGCCAACCCTTGGTAGCATCTGTTGCCCTCAACCTCCATAGCTTCAGGTGATGAGCCAGGCATGGATTCAATCCAGGCTGGACCAGTCATGCATGCAACAAATATTTATTGAGCTCTTAGTAACACAAATCATAGTGGTAACCAGTGAGGAAAAAATGAGAAAATAATAGATACAATCACTTTTCATCTAACTCCATCGACTATTGAGAGAATGACATTCATTAGATTTTGATAAAATGATAAAATTCAGCTGTGGCAATTGAGTCTTCTGGATGACAGTCACAGGGCAGGCTGCTGAGTGGTTGATGGAGTTTGACCTGACGGAGAAATCTTCCCTTGAAAACGTGGTACTTTAGCTAAGAGCAGTAGGACAAGCAGAGTGTGAAGCTGGTGGGGTGGGAGGGCAAGGTTTTCTACCTTTCTAGAGAGCACACACTTGAGGAAGTTTGTTACTGCTAAGAATATGAAGCCAAGGCAGCCAGGGAAAAGCCATCATCTATCACCAGCATGTCACCATTTGGCAACCTAGTAGCACACTTCATGAGTGTGTGACCTCACATATTTTTTCTGCTGAGTTTGTCCTATGTGACTTTGACTAAAGCCACTGTGACAGAAGCAGGGGGAAAAGAAAGACATGCCAGAAGACAAGGTTGGAGAGACAGGCAAGTTAATGAAGGAGGATCTCCAATTCCTTTTTAAACTCAAGGGGAATCCATTAAGGAATTTTAGGCATTGATGTGGCTTTTATCAGCTGTGTGGTTTGGGTTTGTTTGTTGTTGTGGGTTTTTTTAAGCTTTCTTCTGAACCAAAATGGAGGGGTAGTTAGAATGGCCAGAATGTTAGAGACAGGGCAAGCATGTCTCTGAACAGACAGGTTATGAAGCTATAGCACAATCCAGGCAAAAGATGATAACAGTTTTAACTGGGGTGGGGGTGTGCTAGGAAGATAAAGAAAAGATGATAACAGTTTTAACTGGGGTGGGGTGTGCTAGGAAGATAAAAGAAGAACGATTCTGAGGGATTTAGGAAAGAAAATCCATATATTTGATAATGGACTAGATATAGAGACTGGAGGGGAAACATGAAGGACAATAGCAGAGTACTCCCTCCTGATGTGTGTGTGGAGCACAGGAGTGCCACCTAACTAGACGTGACTGAGGATGAAGGAGAGAGGAAGAGCATGTGCTTGGTTCTGTACATAGAAAATTGTGTCTCTGAGACCAAAAGAAAAGGATACATGAAGTAAATCACTAGATTTATAAGTCTTGAGCTTAGAAGAGAGTGGGCTGTTTTATTTAGATCGGAGTCATCAATATGGTCCCTAAACCAGTGGAAATGGAGAAGCCATTTAGGGTATCGTATGGAATAAGAGCAGAAAGCAAAGATAGATCATCTATAAATGATTGGGGGAGTGTCAGTGAAGACTGGCTGTGTGACATCAATCAGATCCTCTCTGCCTCAGGCTTCGAGTTAGGCCCAGAGTTAGCATTAGCTGGTTTTCTGCATCAGCATTGAGGGAGAATGGAATGTGTGCTGGAGGCCATTTCTGCCACATGTAGCCTGTGCCAAGGAAGGCAGTCTACAGGAGCAATGGAGGTGGCAGAGCTGAACCTAAAAAGGGAAGGCAGTGTATACCACATAGGCCAGACAGGGCCTCCAGCTCTTTGTCCCTTCTTATGCTCCACGGCTGGCAGCATGGCCACATATCCTTCCTGTTCACCATAATTAGTCTTGAGATACTCAGTCTATCTCCTCTCTTTCTTGATGGGAAGCCTGAAGCTAAAGAACACTAGCCATGTAATAAAGGTGGGGAGCTGACTAAACATGGAGCCCAGAAGAGATGAAGGCAGACAGCCTTACTACCAGCACTGTGTGCTGAGAACCACACACGTTCTGTAATCTGACCTTCAGAGCAGCTCTCAAAGACAAGAATCACTCTTCCAGATTCAGCTGAGAACGCAGAGGCTTGGGCTTTCCCAAGGTCACAATGCAGGTCCACAATAGCTAATCCCTCCAGTGCTGTGTGCAAGAGGATGAGGGGGAGGAGAAAAGCAGTGCTCTCACACATGGAGAAGAATCAATCGGAAGGACACAGTGGTCAAGTCGGTGAATAAAAGTGTTACCCAAGGAGGAGGGTAGGAATTCAAAGGGACACATGAGTTGGAGAGGGAAGCTGGATGTGGGACAGCCTATTCCAATAGCTTACCCCAGCAAGAAAGGACAGTGTCTCTTGGCCCTCCCTTCCACAGCTGGGGATGAAGAAGGTGGAGAAGCGAGTATAGGACATATTTGCTCAGGCTGAAATGATGTTTGGAAGGACTAACGAAATGCCTGCAAGGCATGAGCAGATTTGCTTGGCTCTGTCTTCATTCTTGGCGTCCTTCTATCTCCTCATACCCCAGGCCTTGCAAATTGCCTTTCCCTCACACGTGGGTAGAGGATTGTGGGAAAGGAACGATTGGTTTGGGATAAGGAAGCTAACAAAACTTCCTACAAGCTAGGGCTGGGCCCAAGAAAGGCAAAGCACAAGATGAAGAACACTTATGTAACACTCTTGGAAGTGGATCTTGAAAACTGGCCTGGTGGGAAAGGAGGTGAACCTGGAATATGGGATAGTTTGGAAGTATAGGTGTTGAGGGGGGAAGCAGCATTGAATATTGAACATTCTGGAAGGGAAAAACTTCCTGGGAAATGGGAAACTAAGTCCCAGAACATAGAAGGTGGAAGCTGAGTAGGAAGTAGGAACTGGGAAGGGGACCACCCCAGAGTGGAACTCAGTGTGAAGAGCTGGAAGACAAACACACCTGGAGCCCTAAGGTCATCCACAGCATAACTGTTTGTCTGAAATGATGGGCAGAGACATCTGCTTCCCAAAAAGATTGCTTCCCCAGTGTGTGGAAGGAAGGGACCCACAGAGGGGCTGGGCTGACTTCAGTGGGTGATGAATGTGTGGCAATCAGGCCAATAGCTTGCAAACATCTCTGTCAGATAGGAAACCCTGTCATCTCGTTCGCAATTTGATTTCATTCTCTTTCACGTCGTGTTTCAGTTAATAGGAGCTGTCAAGCAGACTCTGGTTCTTTCTCCTCCCCCTCCAGCAGCTCATATAGTCTGACAGCCAGCGAGATGGGTTTTTTTTTTTTTTTTTTGGAAGACTTGCATAAAATAAATTGTTAAAGTTTCTAGTCTTGGGGTTTCTGTATCTGTTTGCACTTCTGTGTGTGAAGGCTTGTCTGTGCTCACCATCATCTGAGCATGTGTGTTTATCTGGAGAGCATACGTGTGCTGAGATTGGAGTAGTCTTAAATGCGAAGCTGGATTCTAGGATTGTGACTCTATGTTTAGTATCCTGTGTCACCAGAGCCCCAACAGTACCCCTATAACATGGGTATTGCAGGAAAGTCCTTTCATTCTGCCATAGTTGTTGTGAGCTTTGTGATACAAGGATCATGAATACCCTCTTATGCATCATACATGCTACTGGTAGATACGTACAGCTTGTGTCTGTGTTTAAAAGGGGTTTCCACCAAGCCACCCTCAGTCCCATGGCACCTCCATACTGCTATTGTTGATATACTAGACCCCTAAGACCAGGTCTGCTTGGAACCACTCTGATTCTTGAGCTCAACAGCCTTGACTGCTTGCCCTGCCCTTGCTCACAGGCTGCTGAGCATTACCAGCATAGCCAGCAAACACACATAAATCCCCAGGCTTACTTGCCCATTCATTCAACAAACATTTATTGAGCATTTACCATGGGTGAGACTCTGTGCTGACCTCAGGGGACTCAGAGTTTAATAAAAAAGATGCTGTGCACACAGAAAGCTTTCAGAGAAACTTAAAACTTAGAGTATATTAAGAGGTGTTATAATAGATCCAGACCCAGGAACCATGGCAGCAAAGAGGAGGGACCCCTGACACAGTCAACTGAGAAGGTGACCATGAAGGGTCCCTAGAAGAGATTATCCTAGACCCTGGCCCTGGAAAGACAAGAAAGTTAGCCATATGAAGCTGACCATCTGGACTTGCAAACCAGCTGTTCCCCAGCTCCTTTTCTAATATTTTACCACATACTTCAAGTTGCTCTCAGCTTTCAGAATTAGCTCCTTTGATATGTGGACCTGTAGCCTCTAGGCTAATCCCTTATAGTGCTGAGGACCCGAGGCATTTATGGCTCACTCTGATGACTGCCATGTATATATAGAACAAAATCTCAAATGCCCTGGCTTTGCCCGCCCTCTATGAATACCCTTTGGAGCTTTATACCCCCACCCATCCATCCAACTTATCCAACCAAAGCAATTCATCAGTCTTGAACAGACACTCTTCTCTCCCTGTTCTCTGCCTTTACTCCCAGACCTTATTCCCAGAAAGTCTTGCCTGGCTCCACATCCTGTTTCCCTGCTATGGAGTCACATGCACACTTGCAGTCCCAGCAAAGATGCCACTACATCTAGAAAGTCTTCTAGAATCCTATGCCCTACACAGGAAACAGATGTTGTCATCTCTGTCAGAACAGGTCACAGCAAAATTGATCAATAGATAAATGGGATTTCTTTTATGCCACAACAATTATGAAATGTTTGGAATTAGAAATAATGGAAGGTTGGACTTAGAAGACCGAGGTTCTCCTGAAAACCATTACTCATACAAGATGGGGTCTGTCAACATCCTGTCATGGAGAGGGGCAGGACCTCACAGAGCCCTACCTTCTCCCTGAGGAGTTAGACACAGTTGAGTGCTGAGACATCTTCTTTGTTGGTGTAGCCACTGCTGAGGTTCATGTGCTCCAACAACAAATCTGGTGAAATTCACTGGGCCACACACACAGAGCCATGAAAGGAGGAAGGGGGTAGCAACAGTGGGGAGGGGACGACAGAGGGCAATAGGGGTGATGTGCTGGAAATGCATTATATACACGCATGGAAGTGTCATAATAAAAAGAACTATTATGTATAATTAGCATATACTAATAAGATACTTTTAGATTGCACATGTCCATGTAGGCTTTGATTCGTGAAAGAATAAGTTTATATCCATTTCCCCTAAAAACTTTCAAATACCTAAAATGACTAAAAATTGTTTTTAAAGATTTATTTATTTATTTATTATGCATGCAGTGTTCTGCCTGCCTGTATGCCTGCACACCAGAAAAGGGCACCAGATCTCATTATAGATGGTTGTGAGCCACCATGTGGTTGCTGGGAATTGAACTCAGGACCTCTAGAAGAGCAGCCAGAGCTTTTAACCTTTGATCTTTCTCTCCAACCCCCTGAAAATTATTTTTAAAATAGAAGTCCAGGGCGGAAGAGAAGGCTCAGTGTGTAGTGTTACTTGTGTAAGCATAAGGACCTGAGTTTGGGTCCCCAGAGTCCAGATAAAGCTGGATGTGATAGTGAGCATCTGTAATCCCAGCACTCCTACAGCCTGAGCCTGAGACAAGAGAATCCCCAGAAGCTCATGAGCCAACTAGCCTGGCTGGCACATATAACTACAAATAAGAGATCCTGACTCTAATATGGTATAAGGCAAGGTCCAACACTCAAGGTTATCATCAGATTTCCACATACACACTGTTGCAAGCACGTGCTGACACTCATGCATGCAACCATATATGCACATATACACGTACAGAGAGAGAGAGAGAGAGAGAGAGAGAGAGAGAGAGAGAGATGTTTATTCACTCAGACAAAGAAAAGAAATCAAACATTGGAAGCAAAGATCATGAAATTCACAAAGTTTTTTTTTTTTTTTTTTTGGTTTTGTTGTTGTTGTTGTTTTTTCTAAGAGCCTGGTAATTAGATGGCACATCTCCATCTTAGCTGGGTAGAGAAACCTAAATTCTCAGGGTGAAGAAGCAAATGAGAGGCAAGCTGATTCCACCGACGCTGAAGGCCTCTCTTGCATCACTCCAGATCCACTTGGTGACCTTTGGCCACTTCATTACCACCCATAATGCCATAGACTACTGTATATGGGATCCAAACAAGCTCTTGCAGTCACAAGACCAAAGCACCTCCTCTCAGGTCTGTGTCACTGCCCTACGCATCCCTGGAGTGGGCGTGGGAAACAACACAACATGACTTGCTCAGCACCTATCAGAAGCAATCCAAAATCACAGGAAAGTCAGCTCTCTCCAGGGGGAAACCTTTGACCAGTGAGAGCAAGGAGTAGATGTGGACGTCGTCCCATTTTATTCCCTCATGTAGAACATACCAAAGTGCAGTCATTTGTATCTACAAAGTCAGTTCAACAAGACTCAGGATCAGTGCTTCTGAAGCCAATGACATCCAGCAGAGAAACGGAGTTCTATGTTGGCTCACTCCAACCCTGGCCTAGGCCCAGAGTGCAGGATTTTTATTAAGATCAGTTCATAAGGACAGTATTTTCTGAAGAAATCAAGCTGAAACATCACCACAAACCTACAAAAAATTGAAGAAAAGATGGCTTCCAGAGGCTCCAGGGGCATATTTTTAAGTCTAAGAAGCCCAGCAGCCCATATCCACTTCCAGTCTACAATATCATGGAGTTACAATTCCACTACTCAGTCTTGAGTAAAGTTAATTCTTAGGACAACTGTAAGACTTTGAATTTGAGAACATTAGGTATAATTGAGAGCAGGACTAAGTCACCTCACTAAAAACACTGAGAAGAACAAGGATGTTAGATAATGAAAACTGGAGTCCAAATAAGCATTGACAATTAGCTTAAAGGAAACAGGGGCCATGTAGGAAACAGGAAAAAGCTAAAATTTTCCAAAATAGAAGGAGAGTATGAAATTTTAAATAGCACTAAGTGATGTTTATAAGTTGAAATATGATAGAAGTACAAATTTTAAAATGCTTGAAGGGAAAAGAGAAAAACAAAACACACAGTAATGAGAAGACAATGTAATGAGAGCCTTCTTTTGACCAAGGAATCATCTATGGGCTCTGCATCCAGCTAAGGAAATCTGCAAAGGAAAAATGAGGGGACACAAAGTATGCCCACTGTGGTGACTTTACATTGATTTATTTACTTTGTGAAGGGAGGGGTGAGTGGGTAAGCATACACAAGCGTCTTCAAGTCAGTGGACAATTTGTGAGAGTCTGTTCTCTCCTGCTACCATTTGGGTCTCAGGGATCAAACTTGGGTTGTAATGTTTGATAGTGACAACCTTTACCTACTGAGCCATCTTTCTAGCTTGAATTATTTTTAAAACTCACATCAAGATATGATTGTAAAGTTTTTAAAACAACATGAATAAAGAAGAGAAAATATATTAAATATTAAATATCAAAATGGCATTAGATTTGGATTAGAAATATCAGGACTAAAAGACAATAAGCCAATACCACTAAACCTCTGAAAGGAAGAATTCACTTTGAATTTAGAATTCAATACACAACCAAAGTTTTCTTACTCTGGTGTTTTCAGTGAGATCTAAAAATCCATCAACCATTAACTTTTCATAAGAAGCCCCACCAAAATGAAAAAGAAACAATGATTAAACACATCATAAAAATATAAATCTAAAAAAGGGAAAGGTTGCCAACCCAAGGAACAGAAATCTAATATAGCTGAAAGACATGATTTCTCAGGGTGATAACGAAGGAAGCCAAGGCCAAGGCCATGCACTGGACTCAAGAGAGAAAAGTTCAAGGAACACAAAGTGAATGAGGGATCTTGTAAATAGTTGTCGTAGAAACGGCTCTATAGGGCAGATACTGTCTTATGTTGCATCCTTACTGAGAACAGTTGTATAGCTTTGTTGAGAGTATGAAGATGAATTGTTTATATGTTACATGTTAAACAGTCAAAACCAGAAGACTGATCCAAAGGAAAATATATTTAAGAAAAAATTAACCATTGAGTAATGTAGCTGAACTGTTAACACTCACAGAGTAACAATAATAGATATACTGTTTAATCAAAAGCCATTCAACTACTCTATTGGGAAGAAAGGAAAAGGAAACCTTTCTGATGGGGAAAACGGAGAGAAGGCATTGAAGGATCTAAGTTTTCCCATTCTCCATTAGGAAGACAAAGTCAAGAGCCAACATTTTAGTATCCACTATTATACATGTGAGCTATTTAGAAAGTAGGAAGGAATGGTCAAAATAAATAGTGGAAAGGGTTAGAAAATAGTAGCTTGTAGAAAATCGTGCATAGATCCAACAGAAATAGAGGATGCATCTGTTGCTTCCTGTTGTTATTGTTAGGGTTTTTTTTTTTTTTTAACTCGTTTGGGGGACCAGCTGCCCAGCTCCCAAATAAATCACACACAGGGTCTTATTATTACTTATGAATGCCCAGCCTTAGTTTGACATTTCCTTAACTTTAAATTAGCCTCATCTATCTTTTGCTTTGGGACTTTTCTCATTGTCTTACTTCTGTAATCTTACTCTCACTCCATGGCTGGCTGTGTAGCTGGGTGGCTGGCCCCTAGAGTCCTCCTCCTTCTCTGGCTACTTCTTTTTTTTACTCTTCTTCCTTCTCCCAGATTTCTCCTTCTATTTATCCTCTCTGCCTGCTAGCCCTGCCTGTCCTTTCTCCTGACTTACTATTGGTCATTCAGCTCTTTATCAGACAATCACGTGTTTTAGACAGGCACAGTAACACAGTTTCACTGAATTAAAAAATGCAACATAAATGCAAAAGCAAAACACCTTAAAATAATATTGTACAACAGCTTTCCTATATTTGTTTATATGTTTATTTATTATAAACTCTATTTTCTTTTTTTTTAAAGCAAGCATTTTTATTTGTGTACACAGGCTGCTTCTCCCTAAGGTGGGTCGAGAGGTCTGCATTGGATGTGAGGAAGACAAGACTTTTACAGCTCAGGGGTAAGGGGTTTCTAAATAGGGGGTTGGTGGGCAAAATAAAAATAAACTCTATTTTCTATTGTTTTACTTTTGTCCATTTTTATTTTCTTAAAGATTAAAAAATCTCATGTGTGCCTGTGTGTAGATATGTGTGCATAAGTGTGGATTCTCACAGAATTCAGAAGAAGGCATTGAATCCCTTGGAGCTGGAGTTACAGGGGTTGTGAGCCACAGATGTGGGTACTGGGAACTGAACTCTAGTCCTCTGTAAAAGCAGTACATACTCTTAACCACTGAGCCATCTCTCCAGCCCCTCAATTATTTGATTTGTAAAACTGTATACACTGTTACTGTGGATACAGTTGTTTATGTGTAGGGGGTAACCACTATAATGTCTCCAAACTAGAATATCTTTATTGTCTCAGAATTTGAGCTGAGAAAAATAATGGCTAAGCATCCACACTAATAAAGAAGGTGTTTAGAAGTATGTCATATGCAGAGTACAGTAGGAAACAAGGAAATTTAATTCATGCCCCTAACCTTGGCAACCACCTCAATCCCACTTGTGAAGCAGGGCCAGAGGTTAATCAAGAGTGTGTCCCATGGTAGGAAGCACTGAGACATGTTCGTTCAATAAGAAGTCCTGGTTGCTGCCCCTTTCCTTGGCTTTGGAGGAAGTGCATATTGATATAAAGAAGACAGGAAATTTTCTACAGCACTGGAGCAAAGCAGAGATAGAATCACTGGAGGTGTGCTGTGCCTAGGGAGTGAGAGATCACAGAGCCAGAAGAATAGAAGACTGGCTGGCCAGAGCCTCCCAAGTGTCTCTGCCTTTCCCTGGGATAAATGAGTTTCAGAACAGAAGCTGCATGGATGTTATCTTGAATGTTGCCCAAAGGAATGAGGTGATATCAGCAGAGAAACCTGTGATGAGGTCCTGAAGAAGGAAGTTGGGGACCATTATCAGCGGTCATACAGAGATCCAGTGGTGGAAATACATGAGGAAGAACTCTGAAAAGCCCACGAAACATTTCATGAGGGACAGGGGCAGCAATTCAGCATCTGGATGAGAACTTCTCATTTCTTTCCCACCTCAGCCCTGCAGGAGCTCCAGGCAGTGGCCAGTAGCCAAGATGGGATGGAAAAGGGAGCTTAAAGAAATTAACAGCCGCGTTTACCCCACAGCAGGTTACTGAGTACCAGTAGGACCTGAGTTGCGAAGAAAGAGAAAAGCTTAAATTGGATGTGAAATGAAAGTATTGATTTAGTTCCACCTGGCCTTTTTAATACCTGTAAGTAAAACTTCTAATATCTGAAAGGGACTGAGAAAGCTATGGAACCTGACCAGGGGCAGAGAACGGTGACCCAACAGCAGCTTGGAGAAACAAGTGGTTATTTGCCGGTCCATTTTTTTCAAAGTTACTTGGTTTTCAATCATGAGGTGTGTGTGTGTGTGTGTGTGTGTGTGTGTGTGTGTGTGTGTGTGTGCGTGCGCGCGCGCACGCCACAGCATGGTCCAAGGATAACCTCAGGGATTGATCTCTGCCTTTCACCTTGTCTGAGTGAGACAGGGCCTTTCTTTTATTGCTCACTTCGGCATATGTCAGACTAGCTGGCCTATGAACTTCAAGGGGTGTCTTGCTTCACCATGGGAACACTGGGGTTAGAGATGAATGCTATCCATCCAGTTTGACATGAGTTCTGGGCATTTGATCTCAGGACCTCAAGCTTATGCAACAAACGCTTTACTCAATGAGCCATCATCTCCCTAGGCGACCTGATTTTTTCTAACACACATTGAGATCTACTATATAATTGTCATATACATGCATACATAGATTATCTCATCTAATATTCCTGTCTTTGTTTCCTATTGCTGTGATAAAAATACCTGAAAAAAGCAACTTAAGAAAGGATTTTTTTTTAACCCACAGTCCTAGGTTGCAGTCCAGCATTGTGGAGAGAGCCCAAGCCAGCTAGTTACATTATACCTATATTCAGGAGGTGGAGAGCAGGGAATGCACACATGTTCGCAACCAGGTCACTTTCTCCACTCTACAGTTCAGGATCCTCCTGCCTAGGGAATGGTGCTGCCCACAATGAGCAGTTCTTCCTACTTCAATTAATATATAACCAAGATAATCCCCCACAGACATGCCCTCTGGCCAGCCTGATCAGAACAATCCTTCATTGAGATTCTTTACAGGTGATTCTAGATACCATCAACATGACAATTAAAATAAACCATCACAAGTCCCAACAACCTTTCAAAATAGTAGTTATAAGTTCTGCTCTGTAAATCAAGAAAATGAAGCTGGGGGTTGGGGGCGTATAGGGAGAGGGTTTCAAATCACACAGCGAGCAAGTACTGAGACAGAAATCTAGTATGGGACATCCCCAGAGACTACTCATATCTCAGGCAAAGTGATTCAAAACCCATCTTCTGTAGTTAAACAGATGGTGCTCAAATCCCAACATGTCAGCAACTGACCTCATCTTTCTTAGCCTGGTTCCTCATCTCTAGTATAGAAAAATAACATTATAATCAGAGACTCATGGTGGGCACTGAGAGTCAAAGAACAGCTAAAGGCATTTTGCCTATCACAGAGTGAGTGGTCAAGGAACAGTACCTACTACTGTCCTTAAGCTACATTGTCCTCTGAGCAAGAGAGGACGCAATGAAGTCACAATTCAGAGCTGCCTGAAATGCTACATACACTGGCAGGCTAGAAGGCTGGATTTCTTTTCTCCTGAAATAATATATATATTTATATGGAATGCGTTACATCCTGTGTTGTAATAGTACAGATACTATTGTAAGAACAGAATGGGAAAATTGGATTTTAGAAGTTATTTATTCTTTAAATATTTTCTTACCTGACAGACTGTTAGCACGTTGAAGATTGTACTTATACTCCACTTCCTAATTTTATTTTTTCTACATTCAGGAAATGTATATGAGGTTGAAGGTGAAGCTCGGTGGTGAATCTCTCGCCTGGCATGCCTAAGACCCTTTGTTCCATCTCCAGCAAAGAAAGAAAGGGAGAAAGTACCTTACAGCTGGATCTTCTGGAGACATTTTCTCAGCAGAGGCTCCTAACTATCTGATGACTAGCTTGTGTCAAGTTGACACAAAACTAGCCAGCACAAGGAGAAACAAAGTTTTGTTTTGTTTTTAGCTCATGGTTTCAAATATTTCAGTCCAGAGTCCTTGACTTCTTTGATGCTGGGTCCATGGTGAGGCAGAGGAGGATCAGCACAATGGGAGCATGTGGAGGAAGAGGTCATGTTGTCTCATATAGACTGGAAAAATGTCAAATGTTCAAAGTTATAGCCTCCCCTCACTTCCAATGGTCCATATCCTTCAGCTAGGCTCCACCTACCAGAACTACAATCTCTCAAAGTAGTACTGCCAGCTTGGGATGGGGTGCTAAGCATTCAGCACACTGGCCTCTGGGAAACATTTCAGATTAAGACCATAGCAGAACCTAACAAAGCTGAAACCAGTGTCAAAAACAGGAGCAAGTCCTGGGTGTGGGTGTCAGCGCTTTCTCGCTTGTACAGCCCCTCCCTGCAGAGGAAATACACCAAGAGGCGGTGGAGTCTAAATCAAACATGGGGCTGGAGAGATAGCTTAGTGGTTTAGAGGTTCAGACCTCTTCCAGAGGTTCTGAGTTCAATTCCCAGCACCCATGTGGTGGCTCACAACTATCTATAACTGAGTCCCATGGGATCCAACTGATACCCTCTTCTGGTGTGCAGATGTCTGTGCAGACAAAGCACCAATATAAAATAAATAAATGCATTTTCAAATTAGACCGGGGTTCTTGTGCCTATGAGAGTTTTTGTACCAGATGGGAAAGCAACTAGATGACCTGATCATACATTTTCAGGCATTAACTTTGATGGTGTGGTGGGGGATGAGTGAAAGACAGGTCATGTACTCTGTCCTTGGTTATCTGTTCAGTCTATTCATTCTAGCTTGCTCTTTGCCAGAGATTCTGAGTGCACTGGAGATGTTTACTGGTCTCAGTCAGTAGTCTGATGGTGACTTGACCTGGTCACTTTCCAAATTCCAAACAAGCAAAGGCTCCTGTGTCTTCACAGCTGTGGTTCAAAGAACGGAGAGGAATGAACACCTGGAGAGACTTGCTCCAACTGCAGCATTTTAGGTCTCCTCCCTCTCCAGCCTCCCCTTTCATGTTCTTGCCCTAAGGATATACAGCATGTGTGGTCCCCCTACTTTCTCTTTTTTCTTCTCATTCTAGAATATCCAGGGCACAGAAGTATAAACACACAAACCTATACATGTGATGCACCCTGTTTTGATGCAGCCCTTTCCAGGGACCTACTGGTGAGAGATCAACCTCAAGCATACCTCCTTCCCTTCAGCTGCCTACACAGCATTGGAATGGATGAATTGTGGGATCACCTGTCTTCCTGCATCCGCACGCCTCACCACCATATCAACAGGGTTCTACACATTGGGAATTCTACATTGGCAGTGCCCACTGACTGGTGTGCAAATGACCCAGAGAAGGATCTTGAAAAGCAGCCAATCTTTTCTGAGTTGAGAGTGGGTGGCACAAAAGTATCTAGCAAGGAGTGAGCAGAACTAACTCCAAGCAGAGACAAGGACTCCCAACTCATAGAGTTGTCTTTTACTCTTTGGCTATATTTCATTCTGTTCCGACTGCACCGGCCACCGACTATGTTCTAAGCATTGTTCTGAGCACCAAAGAAAAACATCAGATCTGACTCTACCGAGAGGAGCTAGTAGCTAAGTAGTTGCTACCCAGAAAACAAGTGATAAGTGAACAAGCAGGTTGGCAGTGATGCAATGGGGTCAATGTTGTGGGGACCACGTGGTGAAGGAGCCACCACACACAGCTAGGAGATAAAGGTCAACAAGGGACGTGTCCTGAGGGACTGACATAAGGGCTAGGTCACAAAGCTCAGGACCAAGGTACACCTGGTCCACATTTGAAAAGAAATGGTTATTTATGGTTGACACTATACAGGAATACTCTCCAAACCATTTCTGCTGTGGAGTGGGAACGGTGGGTACTTCTGACTGTTCTAGAAACACAGGGCAGCAGAGACTTCTCTAGAGACTGTGTGACAAGAAACACACAGATGGGGTGTGGAGGGCTCTGAGTTTTTATGCCAGGCTCCACCATCTTCCAACCAAACAGCATGGAGAGGCATTTTGCCTTGGTCAACCTCAGTTTCCTCAAGGTGCCTTCCTCTCTGCCTGATCTGCAGGGTGCTGTGAAGATTCGAGGGGATGAGCTTGGGGCACATGCTCTGCCCACTGTGTCACTGCAGAAATGAGTCATTGTTATTCTCTGTTTTGGCAGATGCCTTCCTCTCTGCCTCCCGAGTGCCAGAATGAACTTAACAAAGGACTTTTCTTCCCTGACACGCCAACTGCAAGTTTCCAGACACATCCCTTGGGGCTGCCATGAAGCCTCCAGCCTCTGTTCCCAGCTGCAGCCTCCAGTCACAGGAAGCAAAAGTCTCCGTGGGGAGAAGAGCAAAGCAGAGGCTTGCCTGGAACAAGTTGCTTCAGGCTTTGAGGTACTGAGTGTACCAGTCATGCAGTATTAATAACCACACAAGGACCCTAGCAATGGTGGGGCTCCTAGTCCTCGCCTTAAAATTACTCACAACATGTCTAAGCAGTATATGCAATACTAAATATACACATTTTCACAAAAATAACAACTCCTGGTCATCCTCTGTAAACATCTGTACCCCTTCTTTCCACCCCATTTATTATGAAAATCAACAAACAAGTAGGAAATAAACAGAAGCTCAAAGAAAGAAATGAAATGAAAGACCCAGAATTAAGAATGGCTAAGTCTCTTGATTTTTGTCAGAAAATTGTGGATTTGAATGGCTTTGAGGGTTACAGCCTCAGATAGTTGATAGCTTAATGAGCTAAACTCTGGAAGGACTGACCTTTGATGGGGGAAAAGTGGAAACACGTGAATTTCAGAGAATTGTGAAAATAGCTATTTGGATTCTCAAACTCTGAGTTTAAATCTGAGGTCTGCCAGCTGACCTTTGGCCAGGAAGTTCATAGCCTCATTTTCTCCTAAGACCATGGTTCTTAATTTGTGGGTTATGACCCTGACCCTTTTACAGGGGTTGCCTAAGATCACTGGAAAAAACAGATACTTACTTTAAGATTCATAACAATAGCAAAATTACAGTTATGAATGAAAATAACTATGGTCATCACAACATGAGGAATTTTATTAAAGGGTCACAGCATTCAGAAGTTTGAAAACCACTGCCCTAAGAGCTGTTGTGAATGAAGATAAAATGTCAACTGGCTTCTTAAATTCTTTGTGAGTGAACATTAATAATAGATATGATCCACAGCTTCTCCTGTCCTATGGTCTTCTTTTAGGTCCTAGTCTATTGCTCAAAGTACCATACTAGACAACAATATCAAAGCCTTCCTTCAGGGCTGGAGAGATGCTCAGAGGTTAAGACCATTGACTGCTCTTCTAGAGGACTTGGATCCAGTTCCCAGCACCCACATGGCAGCTCACTACCACCTGTAGCTCCAGTTCCAGAGGAATCTGACACCATCTTCCAGCCTCAGAGGGCACTGCACACATGCAGTACAGACATACATGTGGGCAAAATACTAATACACATAAAATAAAATCTCAAGAGAAAAATTTCAAAAGCCTTGAGTCTGTGGACAGCACCTCCTCTTATAAATATAAATGCCTAATTTTCATGTTACAAGAAGGAAAGTAGCCGTTTCACCACTTTATACTAAAGTGTGAGTAAATACTTTTATTTAGGAGCTGTACTCCCTCAGGCTTGATACTCAGGATGCATCCATCCCTACTGGAAATGCAAAATTAACTCTAATGGACCCAAAGAAACATAGTAAACTGAACCTTTTCCAGTTTCCCCAAACATCCTCAACCTAGCCATATCATACTCTGTTTCATGAAGTCCACAGGTTTTTGTTTTGTTTTTTGGAACAAGGTCTCACTATATAACTCTGTCTGGCTTGGAACTCACCGTGTAAGACAGGTTTGCCTCAAACTCAGAAAGCCATCTGCCTCTGACTCCTGAGTGCTGCGATTAAAGGCATGCTACCATGCCTTACATGTCAAAAGTTCTTAAATGTTATTCAGAGCTCAGCCAGGTGGTGATGCTTTTAATCCCAGCACTAGGGAGGCAGAAGCAGGCGGATCTCTGTGAGTTCAAGGCCAGCCTGGGCTACCTACAGTGGGTTCCAGGAAAGGTGCAAAGCTACACAGAGAAACCCTGTCTCGAAAAAAACAATGTTATTCAGAGCCATTTACAACTTGACCCAGAATTTCTTCCCAAGGCTATTTTGCATTAACTCCATATATTTTTCTTTTAGTAAAGTAGAACCTCTTATTATTCCACACCTCTATTTACTCTCTTCTATCCGGCTGGAATGCATATACCCTCATCTCTGCAGCCCACAACCTGTAGAAAACGGTCTGTGATCTCCCACAAAGATGTTCTACTCTCTTCCACAGTGCCTCGCCTACAGCTCCTTTTCCTGTCCTGAGCTATGCTTATACCTGTACACACCCTAACTCAGAAAAGACCAATTCCCCCAGTATAGCACCATTCATACCTGAATTTCATCACTCAGGGTCTCAGCATAATGCATTCCTCTTGTGTATAAACCGAGCAGAAAGTCTGGGGTTTCCAGACGTATACCTGGTGGAGCCTGTGGTTTCCCTGAGGACAGCCCAACTGCCCAGTGGACGCTTCATACCAGGCACACCTGATGGGTAAGAACAAGGAGAGATCACCAAGGGTAAAATGGACTGGTTTTGGGGTGGTATTGCCTTTTCAGAGATCCCGTTTGAATACACAGGTATTCCAGAGAGTGGTCAGTATGCTTGCTCTTAAACACTGGCATGGATTGAAGTATCAGATGGTTTCCCTGGTAACAAGGTAGGGAAGAAACATAAGGGCTTTAGCTGGACACTAGTGTGTAGACACTAGGTTTTTAGAATGGATGGAGCAGGGCCAGGATGAGAGTAAGACAATAAGCAGGGTCTTGGAATTGAAATTGTAAGAAGGCACTGACTTTCAGGTTTGTGCAAGTATAGAATCGAAACATACACAAATTAGACAAACCGAGGAGTCCTGCCATCTTCATGTTGTTGTTGTTGTTGTTGTTGTTGTTGTTGTTGTTGTTGTTTAACCTAGAACACTTTATTGTGCTAGTCTCGACCCTGGAGTCGAGGATTCATAAAAGCAAAGAATGAAGAGAAAGATAACTGGAAATTTTTCCTCTTTTTCACAGTGGGCCCTGGAGCCAGTCTTGCACATGAGCTATGCTACCTCTGTCTCTTACATCTCATTTTCCAAAGGTGGGGCTCCAACTTCTCCACACGTGACCCCGAGCCTACAGGATGAAATGGTGTGAAATCCCTTCCCATTTGAATGGTGCCTCAAGAAAGAGCTCCCATGGTAGGCTGACAACCACCTCTCCACCCTGGCTCCCACCCTGTGCCCCATATTTGTCAAGCTGATGCTATTCTGGGTACTCATTGTGGTAAATAATTCAGGGAGTAGCGTGGAGGTTCTAGGAGCGATGTCAGAAGGGAACAGTCCTAAATGTCTCTTGGATAGCTTTGTACTGGGATGAAGAGTCATATTTTGGCATCTATTCAAAGAGAAATGAAAAGAGTTTATTTTAAATTTTTCCAACGCTACCCCTGCTATGATTGAAGTCTCAACTTCTTTAAATGACAGCTACTTTCTAAAGTACTTATTAAATATGTCTCTAGGACTGAAGGAGAAAAAAAGATGAAATGAATGAAAAGCATTTCAGTCCTGTGCCTTCTCAGTAATCGTCCCCTACACACACATGCCAGTTTTTTCTAAAATATCATTTCCCATGTCTTTAAAACAGATATAATCTGATATGATCTTAAAGGACCTCAGATCTAGGTCATTTTTAAAGCCCAGAGAAGGGGCTAGGAGATGATTTGCTGGCTGTTCTCAGCTGCTAGAATCTCAACTGAATTCACAGCTCCCAGGAACACTGGTTTGTTGGAAGCACTGCCAAGATACTCAGTCAACATGTGGCATTTGGATTTGTCTAGAACCAAACCAGCCTGCTACAGTGTGCCCACCTGCATCATCGTTAATGACTAGAGGAAAAGACACCCTCAGGTTAAGTAACTTTACAGTCTACAGAACAGTTATGTTGGTTATCTGTATGTCGTTTAGCTTGACCTGCTGAGGGTCTAACCACATACATAAGGGTTATGAACTAGTGGAGGGGCATGAAATGCATTCACACACATGTGCCACCATACATGTTTGGAAGCCAGAGTCAGTGTCGGGCATCTTCCTCCATGGTGTCTCCATCATCTCTCAGTGAACTTGGTTTCTTACCCATTCAGCTAGACTGGCAGGCCAGCAAGCTCCAGGGACCCTCCTGTCCCTGCTTCTGGAATTATAGGTGCATACCACCAGACACAGCTTTCTTACAGGGGTGCTAGGGATCTGAACTCGGGGTCTTAAGATTGCACAGCAGGTCATTAACAACTGAGTCATTCCCCAACTGCCTGCACGCACATGTTTTAAATCACTGAGATCAGTAGTGATACGTGTTGCCTGCTTTCCATCACCCTCTACAAGACGTCTGAGGAAAGTTCCCACATCTTTCAAATCCATAGCCAGCCTGTGCTCCAGATATCTGCGTCTTTTCTTCCATAATCAAGAAATACATTGAGAAAAAATAAGAGATAACTAAAAATGTTGTGACCTCCTCAGGAAGCTGTAATATGATGGTGCCAATCTAATTAGACCTGTAATTCATCATGGCAACACCCCACTGGTGTATGTCATTATGCAAATGTCCTCAATACACTCATACTTCACATCACTGTCACATCCTGTGTGGGTGTGAAGACTCTAACCTGTGTCTGTGAAATCCCTAAAAGGACTCAGTGCCTAGGATTCCAAGGCTTATCTCTAAATGGCATGGTGTTGTGCATTGCAGCTTGTATTGGACATTAGGATTATTCCTGAAACATTTCAAACACCTCGAAACCTTGGCATCACTCCCACAGCTTCTCCTTCAAATCTAGGACTGGGGTGGGACCAAGCCCCAGTATTTTCAAAGGCTCCAGGGAACTCAGGGGTGTAGGCATCGCAGAGAGCCATTGCTCTCAACGCGGTTTCCCACACTGAGTCCCCAGGTCATCTGGGGCATCTGCTGAGACACAGATTCTTGGACCTGACTTTGGAGATTTTTATTCAGTTGGTATAAGGTGAGAGATTTAAAAAATGAATTTATAAATGAACTCTTGGAGATGCTAATGCAGTAGCTAGTCACCATGCCTTAAGCGTGCTCTAAAATGACACCAAGTGTTTTACTTACATATCAAATCCAATTCAAGTACATCCTCTGCTTATAACAAATGGCACTTGCTTTCAGACAGGGCTACCTACTTAGACCTAATATTTGCCTGACAGTATGAGGTACCAGAGAAGCACAATGAACAGGGTGCACCCTCACTCTCTCCCTCCCTTCCTCCCTCCCTCCCCCCACCTCTGCCCCTCTGTGTTGACAGAAGCTTGAGAGCAGTTTATTTTTAAATTACAAGGTTATTTCTGAAAACTATCCTGGGTACCCCAAATGTGTACCCAACAGTTAGGATTGTGTTGTGCTGGGGGTGTCCATTGCAGGGACCTGGAGAGGCACTGGATTTAGCACTATGGACACCACCTTCTCTTGCTAGTCCAGCCTTGATAGGGCAATGAAACTACAATAACCTTCTCAGTGAAAAGCAGGAAGAACAAGAGACCCAGCATCCCCTGAGCCGTCACATTCGAAAACCTCATTGGGCTAAACTTGTGAAACCCCTTGATAAGAGGTCACAGTTGCCCTGTACCATGTGTTTGCTTCTGGCATCTTCCTCCATCATGTCTCCATCATCTCTCAGTGAACTTGGTTTCTTACCCATTCAGCTAGACTGGCAGGCCAGCAAGCTCCAGGGACCCTCCTGTCCCTGCTTCTCTAGTACTGGAATTATAGGTGCATACCACCAAACACAGCTTTCTTACAGGGGTGCTAGGGATCTGAACTCAGGGTATTAAGATTGCACAGCAGGTCATTAACAACTGAGTCATCTCCCCAGCTGCCTACATGCACATGTTTTAAATCACCAAGATCACTCGGGAATCCTTTCACTGCATTAGCTTCCTTGCTTTCATGCCTCTCATATTCCATCCTCCCACACTCCTTCATTCCTGTTAACAATTACCAAACTTGGTACGAGACTAATAAATATTTATTGAATGAAGTATTTAGATGGGAAATACCATTATCCCCGGCTTATCATAAAATGTTTGAGTGGCCCTTAAATTAGAATGGGGAACAAAATCAATCACCTGGCAGGTATATTAAAATGTTGATTTCTGGGTACGCCTCCAAAGTTTCCATTTAGCAGGTCTGTGTTCTGGGGTCTGAGGTGAGAGTCAAGCTGATCTGGTGGGTAATCAGAAGATTGAAAAGGTCCTAGCATGATTACATGCTAGGATCCTGATGACAGAAACATATTAGTGAGTATATAGATGCTTGTTGCAATAATTTTCAACTTCTATATACATTTTCAAATATCCATCATAAAAAGCCTTGAACATATTCAAAACAAAGCACTCCAATGTAGTGCCCAGGGTCTAGGCTCCTTGTTTTAAGGACTCACAGAAATTGGCATTTACAACCCAAATCTGTTTCTCTCTTTTCCTTTCTCCACTTCTCTTCCCTCCTTCCTTCCTCCTTTCCTCTTTGCCTCTTTCCCTCTCCCTTCCCATTCTTCCTAATTCAAAAAGAAACCATCAAGAGAGGCCGAGGACCTAGAATTTTACCTTCTAAGAAATTAACTTGCATTCCATCCTGCTGGGAGTAGTGCTGCTCCAGCAGCCTGACAAGGGCAGGCCTGGGATGGGTATGTGGCTCCTTTACCAGTGGAAAATCCTGTAACAGTGGCCTCCTCAGAAGCCAAAGCTGGAGAGTTGGTGCTCCAAGGACAGGGAATTGGGAACGATTGGAGACCTAAGAATAGGCATTGTCTCCCAAAAGGAGCCTCAGCATGGCAAGAAAAAAAAAAATTCATGGCTGTCCTTAGCCACCACAAGGCAACCTTGAGCCTACCTTCTATAACTCTGGCTATCTCAGACAAAGCACCTCCTCCTCTGTTCCAGCAAAGACAGCATCTCCTTCCTCTGTGAAGATCCAGGAAAGAAGTCAATTTGCATACAGTCACACTACAAACTGTTCAAAGTTGAGAACCTCTCAAATTTTATGATGCATCTCAAAATCAAGTGGAACTAGCTCAGCATCATGTCAAGAATCCAACAAGCAAGCACTCACATTGGAGAGGCTCTCTGAGTTGTTATGAAGCGAGAGTACTTTTCATGTTCTCAAACACCTGTTCCAATCTTCTCTACTAAGAGATACATAGACAATAACATAGGAATGTGAGCTAGGCATAAGTAAGACCTGTTCTGACACCTGCCAAGGAATCTGTGGTACCTTGGTCCTCAAAGTCCTCAAGCAACAGCTTTCTAAGAATGTGCACCCACTAACAGTCTTTAGGTTGTAATTCTTGCAGCATATCAGAGGATGGGGCAAGAGGTTCAAGGAGGATGGGTGTTCAGGATGCCTTAGGGATTTGCTTCCTGAGCTTAGGCTCAGCCCCTGGAGAAGGGTCCGTGCTTCCCTGCACCAGCATCCTGCTGCTGCTTCTCCATCCTGAATCCACCACTCCACAGGCATGAACCAGAGGTAGCTCAGAGGACAGAACTGCAGAAGTACCAGAGCCCATAACACTCAGAAAAGACCAACTGACCTTTCTTTTTGCCACACTTTTCCCTGGTGACCTTTTAGTCAGCTTAATGAAGCCATCCCCCTTATCCATCCCCTTTATGGGTAAAAAACAAATCCTTAAAACTTAAGAATTGTTAAATAAGGAGATGGGAAAAATAATATAAGACTAAAGAACCCTGCTGACATGGGGTACTGAATTATAACTTGGGATGGGGCAAGGTAAGTTTGAAGAAACATCCTATTTCTTCCCCCTCCCCAATCTATAAAGCATCACAGGCAACCACAGGAGACAGGTCCATAACCTTGCTCCTATGGTTTGAAAGAGAACACTTGGTCTACCTAGTGGCATTGTTTTAGAAGGCTGAAGAACATTGGATGGAACCTAGCTGGAGGAAGGGAATCATTGGAAGCAGGTCTTCAGGTTTTAGGACCTGATTCTACTCCCTGTCTTCACTAACAGCAGATGCAGTGTGGCCAGCCTCATACTCCTGCTGCTACACCTTCTCCCTGTGGTGCGCTATATTCCTTCTTAAACCAAGACAAAACAAACAAAACCAAAAACCTTTCTTTCTTAAGTTGCCTCTTGTAGGGTATTTGGTCACAGCTACTGGAAAAGTAACTAAAACGCTTGCCCTGCTCCTGACATCTGAAGCTCCTCAAAGCCTACACCAAAGCAAACCCAGAACTTGTCCTACCAACTGCCATGCTATCCCATGAAATGGTCCAGCATACATCCTGGCATAGCATCAGTGGGTGTTGGGTTCTTAGGTGTATGAATCTGTGACAGCATCTCACATGGCCACTCTCTCCCATCATTTGCTCCATTGCAAGGACAAAGGGACAGCAAGGACATCAGCTGGTGTGTGCTTAACACTCTCCTCACGGACCCATCATTCTGGCACCAACGTGCTCTCCCTACTGAGTGGGCCCCACGTAGATTTCCTTGCTTTGAATTCTCCAGGAAGATGTATTGATCCAGTCCGAGTGACATCAATAGACCTGGGTAACTGAATAAAGCTTCTGAAGTTTGCCTTAAAATACATATGATGTAGTCTCAGGACACCACCTGGCAGCTTTGTCGCTCCACCCTTTCCTGCTGCCATTCATCACCCCTCCCCCCTACTCAGCTCTACCCTTCCTTCGGATCTGACACTCCTCAGTCAGTTCCAGGACATGAGGACGTGGTGGTTGGAATGAAAGGAAAAAGCCACAGGAAATGGAGGAAGCTGTGCAGTTCCATCCCACAGTCTGAAACAGACCTTGTCAATGACCTCAAGGGTTCTGGGGCTCTCACCTCTGTTAGCCCACTTTCCACAGTGAAGTCACCCGGTGACCCAGTTCCTCCCCAGGCTAGAGTGTGTGTTTGCTTCTCTTTCCCCTTCTCAGAATTCCCTCCAATCTGTGCCACCCAGGGGGCCCAGAGTGAGGACTATTGCTACAGACACCCTCCCTGTAATGTGGAGTAATAACACAGCATCTACCTCACTGGAGCCGTGTAAGGATTAACTGAGATAAAACACACACGAAGAGCTTAGTCTACTCCTGATACACCACATCAGTAGTAAAATCAGCAGATTCTCTCTCCTGAGCACTTAGAATGCATTAACCAGCGCTTATGTTAATCGGCCTAATCCTCATGACCACCCCGTGAGGTAAATACAATTGTCAGGGCCATTTGCAGATGTGGAAAGTAAGACAGACAGAGGAGATGCAGCTGGCCCCAAACCTACAGTGATTAAGCAAGAGAGCTGAGATTTGGAACCAGGTCCATTTGATTGGAGTCTTACGTTCTTCACAACTGTAACCAGTTATGTCCAATACATGCTTCTTTCCTTTTCTATTTCTATTCACCTGGCTCTAGCTGCCACCTCACTGTGAAATCCTGCGTTGACACACAAGGTTTGGCAGCAAGGGCCAATAGAGTTTTTCTATAAAAAGCAAAAATAGTATTTCCCGCTTTGCGAGCCATACGTTCTGTCATGGCCATTTGCCTCTGCAGTGTTGTGTGAAAGCAGGCAGATATATGTACATGACTAGTACAGTTATGGTCCAAGGAAACTTCATGGACAAAAATCTGGTGGCTTACAGTGGGTAAGAGTGCTTGTAAAGCCGGGTATGGTTGCATGTGTTATAACCTCAACACCGGGGGACAGAGACCTGTGGATCTTGATAGATCAGTGGTTAGATATCCAACCCCAAACTGCGAGCTTCTCTTTCAGGGAGAGACCATGCCTCGTCTCATGTCAATAAGATGGAATAGTAGAAGAAAGTACTCAATGTCTTGCTCTGGCCTCCACATGCGTACACAAAGATGTGCACAGACACATAGCCATTATACACATACACACAGATCTGGTAGCTAGCTCATCATGAGGACCACAGTTTGCTGGTCCTAATCTAGATTAGCAACACGACTCTGGATAAAGGAGACCTAGGATGCAGAGGCTAGACAAACAGGAAGTGCTCAATGAGGTCACTTTATCCATCTACTTCAATCCAGACAGTAGGACCAAGAAGCTTTCATTACAGTTTGAAAGGAAAGTTGACTCAATTTTTACTAGGATTTATGTCAGGCATGTTCCCTCCTTCCCTGGCTTATCTGTGAACTGAGGTTTTCTCTGCTGAGAGCTACCAGACTATGCAGCAATCCCAAACCCATCCCTCACCCTGTCTTAGACAGCAATGCTTCCCAAGAGACAAGGCTACTCCTTTGGAAAGCAGCAGCAAACATAGAGATGGATCAGCCAGCTGCTTCCTCAGTGTGTGTGTGTGTGTGTGTGTGTGTGTGTGTGTGTGTGTGTGTAGGAGCATGTACTTATTGCTCAGGAGACTCTCTACAAAGGAAGTCCCTGGTACTACAGTCAAGATTACAAATGGCCTGCTTTCTCCAGAGATGGGGAAGCCACCTTGGATACAGTACTTTTCTTAAAACAAGGGCCAGTGTAATAAAAGGGTGACCACTGCAGGGAACAGCCCATCTGTCAGCAGTACAGGGGCACCCCACTTCTTATGCAGATGTCACCAGTGAGGTGAGGGAAGGAGAGAGAGAGAACGTGAGATGAATTGTTTCATTTACATTCATCGGTTTATGGTCATAGGACATATGCAAAGTTCATAGGATCTCGAGCACACGTTATAGTAAGAAAGCCAACATTCAGACTTCTATGGGGGCAGACTGAAACAACTCCACAGAGCAAGCTACACACAGTCCCAAGTTCGCTGAGGAAGGCAGGACAGGACTGATCACCAAAGATCTAGCCAATGAAGCCGACTTGCTACTTTGGGTTGTGGCTTTGATCCCTCCATTTCTTCCCATTGTCCTTCCCACCACTTTACTGAATCCACCTGCTGTGGGATAATGCTTTTGTATACTGGTTTAACAAAATGCTGATTTGCCAGTAGCCATGCAGGAAGTATAGGTGGGATAAGCAGACAAGGAGAATTCTGAGAAGAGGAAGGCTGAGTCAGGAGACATTAGCCCCCTGTCCAGGGAGCAGCATGTAATGGCACACAGGTAAAGCCATGGAGCATGTGGCAATATATAGCTGAACAGAAATGGGCTGAGTTTAAATATAAGAGGCTAGTCAGTAGTTAGCCTGGGCTAATGGCCAAGCAGTTTTAATTAATATAAACCTCTGTGTGTTTACTTGAGTCTGAACAACTGTGGACCAGGCAGGACACAGCAAAACTTTCAGCTACATCCACGATCCACTACCCTGCTCCATAAGGTATCTTTTCAGGGCCAGTGGAGCCATAGAAGCCTAAATGATCTCTACATTGTAAGATTTCCATGTTGGGGACAAATTTAGCAACAGGAGAATGAGAATCCGAGCTGTAGCGCAACAGGACCACACGTGGTGTTGGATCACAATGATGGCTTTAGTATATCCTCTATGGCAAGTAGGGCACACCTAGCACTTCTCACACTAACTTCCTGACTTTGAATGCTGTCCTCTGAGCCTAACAATCTTTAGCATCCTCATCAGAGCATCTATGACCACACAAAATACAATCAAGCTATTGGTGTTCCTTCATAGGAGGATTTGGGAGGGTCATTAAACACTCACGTGAGAGTTCAGCTTCTCCGTCCTGTCCCTCTCTGTGAGCTGTGTGTAATTCTGCGCCAGCTGCACATGGTCTCAAGAGATACAGATACATATGGAGAGGGGATTCCATATAGGCGGCTATGAGGAAGTCCTTATCTAAGGGGGGGGGCACACTTGGTAATGCAGCTGTTTAGGGTTACCCACACCTCACTCATGCTCCTATGAGCAAGCCCAGTAAACTCATTGCCTCACCAAGCCAGACTTAGGTAAAAATCAGTACATTAGTATGTTGGTGGTGTCCTGTGATGGTTTAATGTCAACTTGGCACAATTAGAATCACCCAAGTAAAAAGCCTCAGTAAAGGAATTGTCTACTTGATGTGGGAAGCCCTGGTTCCAAATGTGGGCGGCACCTACTGGTAACCACCAGATAAAAAGAAGCTTGACAGGGGAAAGATTATTCACCTTTTGCTCATTTGGCTTTCTCTCAAGCCACTGAGTTAATTTATCCTGCTGCTGATTTCTTTGCTGATACCAGAAACATAATTTCCCGGCTTCCATTGTTGACTGAAGACTAATGGCTCTCTTGGAACTATCCAGAGTTTTGGTGCTAGATTGGAATTACTGAAGTACCCAGCCCCACAGACTAAGCCTAAGCAACTACTAAGTTCTTGGTTTCCCCAGAAACCAAGCATAGACACATACATATCTCCTTAAGGTTGAGCCTCAAGGACCAAGCAACTAAGGGGTTCAGAGCCTCTTGAGTGTGATTCAGTTGTTGTTACTAGTTTGAAATAAGTTGATTTAGTACTATATTATTATTATTAAATATATGTGAGGAAACCTTGGTTAATACACGCCCTGTCTGAGAGAAACAGCTGTTCGCATCTCCCCAGGAAGAGTTCGTATAACACATCCCTTACCCAGGAAGAGTTTGTATAACACATCCCTTACCCAGGAAAAGTTCGTATAACACATCCCTTACCCAACTTATGATGTATTCTCTCAATTCTCACCACTTACACTTTGCTGCCCATTGTCCATCTTCTCTTCTTTCCTAGACTCCAGAGATCACTTCCTGGTTATAAAGGAGATTCCTCAGCGTAGAGATTGCTAAATCAGAATAAAAATCATGTCTGTAACATTGAGGCCAATCAAGATAATCATAACCCAGGCTTACCTCAGTAATTCACCTGTGGACTGTAGAGGGCAAAGTGGTTCTTATGCCCACCTCACAGCCTCTGTACTGTCCCTCCATCTGCAACACTTTCCCCCAACCCACCTTCATCCAGCAATAGCTTTCCCATCAATCATATCAGCTTAAGTACCTTCACAGAGAGGCTTTCTCATGTCACTAACGTTAAAGCAACTTCCAGTGGTGTTCAATAAGCATTTATTGAATGAATGAATGAATGAATGAATGAATGAGTAAATGGCCTTCACTTTGTAGATGAGGAAACTGAAACTCACTCACTGTATCAATCAATCACTCGCCTGTGATCAAAGAATTACTGAAAGTCACAAACTGGGGTCTTTGAACAGTAGAATACTAGAACATTCATGTTTCCTGTACTCCAAGTACATGTGGGCCTTGGCATTGTAATCCCTCACTCAATTCTCTGTACAACGATATTCTCTAAGCATTGTGAGGGAAAGCCAGGGACACCTTGTAGAGTTCTGCCAGCTAACAGTGCAGAGTACATCAATATTGACTGTCCTAATAATCTACTTTAATATGTACTAGTCAGTAAACTGACGTTCAGTTGAGTCTCCACATACCTTTTCCCAGAAAATGAGTGGTTGATTCGGGACATAAACAGAAGACATGGGCCTTCACTTACTCTAGCCTTCTCTCTGAGTCATAAAGCAATTTCTCCCTGGAATATCCCCTGGGAAGCAGAAAGATGGGGATACTAGTGGGATTTCTTTGAACAACTGGAGCAAGAATGGGGAAAGTGATTATCCAACATGAGCAGCATTTGCGCGAGTTATAAATCTCAGCTAATGGTAACACCGTGTTGTTCTCCTGGGTTCTTGCATCAGTCGTGAATTCACTTGCTTAGGAGTCCAGCCTGTGCTGCTTCCCCACGCCAGGCCCAAGGTGGGCATTGGTCTGAGTCAGAGTAAAGGTGTTGGCTCATCTCAGGTTAAGGGGTATCATGACCAGGAGCCAAACCAGCAATAAAGACACAAGTTACGAGTCTACGGTCAACAGGGAAATAGAGTGGGAGGCTGCTAACACACCATATTCATCTCCGGAAATTTCCTAGCTGTCCTTCACTCTCCTGTCATATACTAACATACTTTCCCCTTCAGGTTAGATTCATCTTAGTCAACTAGTTCCTCCCCAGATCAAGTACACTTGTTCTCTTAGGCACCCCCTCATTCTTTGCCCCGTCTCCTCTGCCTCCCTCTAGGCCCTCCCAGATTTAAAAAGATGGTGTCATAAAATTAAATGTGCAGATTTTGCCATCTCACTAATCTGGGTTGAAATCTTTGCTCTATCAATGACTATTTGTAATCTAGTCATTTAAACCTCATTGAGCTGCCATTTTCCTTTCATTTGATGGAGATATCCTTACAGGGGAGTTGCAGGAAATGGAGTCAATAGCACATATTTCCTGAAGGTCTTAGCTTAGTTCAAGACAAATAGTAAGAATTTAGTGGTGCCCTTTATGGGCCACTATGCCTGTAATCCCAACACTATGGAAGCAGGACCAGAGAATCTCCACAAGTTCAAGGCCAGCCTGGTCTGCATAGCAAGTTCCCAGCCAGCCATAACTACATAGTGTTTCAACTTCCACTCCCAATATTTTTCCAATAAATGGCAGTCATATCATTATATTAGCAGGTTCACTTCTCTCCACCCTACTCCCTCTAACTTTCTCTTTCTTTGCAGGCATAACACTGCACACATACAGTCTTGCTCAATGAAAGACCAACACAGTATCTGAAGGTGCTTGGTGTTGGACAGTCCCTGGTGTTTCAGATATTATATCTCTCTTCTTTCACCTCCCCACATCCTATTCTTAAGACATTTTACTTTCCCCACCTTTTCTACAAATACCTGAAGAGATAGTGGCTTTCCACATTATCAGCATTATGTAGTCATAAGCCCCATCTGGAGTCTGTTTAGAACATTTGGCTAAGAGAGTCAGAATATCTGCCACTTCAACTCTCTCTCACTCTGCCCACCATGTTTAATTCATGTGTGTGGCACACCACTTAAAAATGCTCAATGAGCTGTGAAGATAAAGATATGAGCCATACAGATTGTACATTACTGAATTAAGATCCTAAATATGGCGCCTAAGTGAGGCCAAGGAAGGAATGACGAAAGCCTTGGCAGATTAGCAATGGAAGACAGAATGGTTCAAGTCTGTAGCAAATTGAGAAGATGCATGATTTCAAGGAAAGGACCATTTGTCATACTGAAGTCATTCTCAATTTCTCCTTCTCCCTCATCCTTTACATTCAATCCATCACTGAGGCCTGTCATTTCTACCTTGAAATAAATCTCAAGTGTCTACTTCTCTTTATTCCCACTGCCACCACTCAAGGTCAAGGTCTTATCTCTTCTCTCTTTGACTATTATAATAGACTCCCTCAGCACATTAGTTCTATCTTGTCCTTCTCTGATACATCAATCTTATTAAAACATCAACCAAATTATATCATTCTTCTGTTTAAAAAACAAAAACAATGCTGGGCAGTGGTGGCACACACCTGTAATCCCAGCACTTGGGAGGCAGAGCCAGGTGGATCTCTGTGAGTTCAAGGCCAGCCTGGTCTCCAAAGCAAGTTCCAGGAAAGGCACAAAGCTAAACAGAGAAACCCTGTCTTGAAAAACAAAACAAAACAAAACCATTGAGCATTAATAAAGACCAAACTTATTATAATAGCATTTTATTTTGGGGTGTGTGTGTGTGTGTGTGTGTGTGTGTGTGTGTGTGTGTGTGTGTGATATTTTAGAGTGCCTACAGAGGCCAAAAGAAGTATCATAACCTCTAGAACTGAACCGATATGGGTGCTTGGAACTGAACTTGGGTACTTTAGAAGAGGATTAAATGCCCTTAACCTCTGAGCCATTTCTCCAGCCCTCTCATGCTTTTGAGCTCTTCATACCCATGTTCACAGTTATCCAGATTCCTCCATGCTTACTCTTCTGTGGCCATTCTTACATCCTTTATGTTGCTTCAACAAGCTGCCTGTTCCCTCCTTAAACTCTTACATTAGTCGTTCCTTAGGCCTTTGTTTTGTATAGCCAGCATATTCTCATCCTCCAGATTTTGATACAAAGCAGACTTGTGGGTCTCCTCTCAGCATAGCCTGCCCTACTCATGATCAGCTTTTCACTGGAAGCTCCATCTGAACTGCCCTTGCCTCTCCAGCCCTTGTGATCTCTTCCACAAGAATTTGAATTTGACACACAGAGGACGGTGGCAAAGATGTGGCAGTGTCTACTACAGAGCAGAGGGCAGCACACCAAGGGGTGAGAGTGGACATTGGCCAAGGGGGCCATTATACCAATCTACATGTTAGGCAATCTTTTTATTATTTCTAAAGTCTTTAGAACACTTCTGAGGAGTGTTTGCCTATCCAGGTGATGGATGGGGTCATTTGAATTGACTCTTATGGGAGAGGACAATGGCATGTTCTTTAACAGAAAGCCTCTGGCTAGCTCATCATCTTATAAGGTTATCTTACCTATTAACAGTCTCTGAGGTGGTTCAGAATGGCATAACTCTACCTAGACAGAGACAGGATCAGATAGCCTTCCTTCCTCCAGTAGCCAGAATGCACCAGTTTCTGTTCTTGCTTTTACCAGCTTCTGATTTTGATGGAGGGGTCCATCTCAGTGACCTCCAAGCCAGCTCTAACTAGCTCACTACAAGCTCATCACCCTGCTTCTTCTTCCAACAGCTTTGCCTAGATTTTTTTTCTATCTGCTTGATGATTACAGAGAACATCCTTTTACTCATGGTGTGTCCTTGTGCTTTTACAATATGGGTGGGGTGATAATCAATAAATGTGTGCTGAAGACTAAATCAATGAACTTCTCATAGAAGGTTTCATTCCAGGATTTGGTCTTTTATTGGCCAGTTATAGACTAACTTCACTCCTCATTGTCCTTCATTTTCTTGGCTCTATGTTATAAACCCACAGCTAGCAAGGCAATTTAATGCAAAAATGAAGACATAGATAATTTTTCCAAAAAAAAACTTTAAAAAGGAAAGAACAGAACTTACATATTGGTAGAAACAAACCATTCATTTACTCACTGGGTGCTTTTGGCATGCAGGGGTAGACCAGGCACTCACAGCACACTGATATTTAGCAGGACTTCTAAGTAGAGCTTAGAGTCTGGAGAGGCATGCATCAAGCATATTACTATATAATTATGCCTGAGCTAAGTGCTCTGAAGGAGAAAAAAGGTGTGTTGAGAATAATACCAAAGGAGACAATGATGAAGAAATGCCTCTAAAGAGAAAATGCAACATTCAAGCTGCAACCTGAAGGGGGATGAGTGAAGAGAGAAAGGAAAATGGTCCAAGAAGTATCATTTGGCCACCTGGATGTCCCGAGTCTCAGTACAGAAATGAGAAGCTATATCTCATGGTTAAGGGCCAGAAAAGGGCCCTTACTTCAGGGAAATTTAATTTTTATTTTTGTATATATATATATATATATATATATATATATATATATATATATATATATATATACACCCTTAGGTGGCATGGGTGTCTTTCCCCATCTTCAGAGAGGAAACCATTTACTTCTGATTCCTTTGGGTGGCTGACAGAAAGCACATTAGAAAACACTTAGGCACTGAGGAAACAGTTATTTAGGAAAAACACCTACATTATTTAATAGTCCATAACTCCTGCCAGCTCGTTATGCAGTCTGGGTATGTGAACAAGGTAGAGAAGGAAGGACAGATTTTAAAAAATCCATGCTGCTTGTCCCCAGACCATTAACTGTCTTTTAGACAAGTTCTTCATCAGGTAACTTATGTATCTGGAGGGTCCCTCATCAGACATGTCCACAGGGACATCCAAGACTTCCTCTTCTTAAACATGGAAGAATCTAAGGAGATCATTGAACAACACACTGGAGCAGCAGTCTGCACACAGGACTACAATTCCCCTCATTGTCTCTTAGAATTTGCCCATCTTGCTATGTGGTAGTAACTGGGTCTCTCTATCTTTCTGAATTTCAAAAGTATCTCTTTCCTTGGAGTAATGAAGTCATCAAACTAGATCAGGGTTTGCAAATATATTGTTTTAGCTATACAGTGATTTCTTCAGTGGCCATTACTGATGCCAATATGGGTACAGTAGAAGCACCTATACTCTTCCTGTGGGGTTGCACCCCCAGAAGGTGCTGTCTGAGATGTCTTGTATCACTTGATACACTGCTTGGAAACTCCTGAATTTGAAACCTACATGGTCTTTGGTTTTTAAGAACCCAGAGGCTGAATTGTATCACCTAAATACTTACATTGAATCCCCATCTCCAATATGACTGCACAGATTTTCAGGAGGTGACAATTTGATGAGTCTGAGATGGTGGGATCCACATCCAATAGGATTCATGGCTTCATAAGAAGAGGAAGAGGAATCCATCTCTCTGTCCATGTGTGCATACTAAGAAAAGACCAGGAAAACACAGTGAGAAGGCAGCTGTCTGGAAGCCAGGCGTATTACAAATACTCTGGGACATTTGGTAATGTAAGCCTGAACAAACACATGCTGTAGAGTGGTCACCTCTTAGCCAGAACATAAGAATGATCATTATAACTCTGAGTGGATGCCTATAGTATCAGTAAGTCAGCATTCCAGTTGAAGACAAAGAAATGTTCATTTCTGACACAAATTTCCCCATGTTTTCCAGACCACACCAAGATCCCCCTGTCCATATCTTCTGTTCCTACATTTCATTTTACTCCATAATTATCTCATCATTGAGTTAGGAACATCTAAGTTAAGTGACACAGGTAGACATTCTTTCCAGTATTTCTCATTCTTTATTTGTTTCTCAACAAGTTTTTTACACCCTTGCAAGTATCTTATAAACACAAATGTCATCATAGACATCATCCCTTGCTTCAATAACTCCATATCCATGGGCCACTCATGGGCCTCTCTACACTCCCTATACTGTACCTTTCTGATTTTAATACTATTTCTTCACCTAGAATTCCTCCTCTACCACCTCTGGCCATCTAAGCCTTCTTCACCTTGCAAGAACCAGCTCAGTTTCATAGTGAAGAACTAACTTCACTATGAAAACTCCTAAAAATCTCCAGGTGAATATACCATTTTTACCTCCTCTGCACCTGTCATCAGTAGTAATGCTGAATGTGGCACGTAGCACCTACTGCCCTGCTATAATTGTATGACTGCTTCTTAAATCTCCCTCGATGTTGTAAATGTCTGGAGGACAAGAACCATGTCTTGCATCTATCTTTTAATCTTAGGTAGTCTGGCACTGTGCCTTGTAATTAGAACAGGCTCAATAAATAATGGTTAAAAGAATGAATGGATGAATGGATAAATGAATTTGAGAGAAACTGTCTCTGATTAGGTTGGGAACTACTTACATATAGATGGAGCTTTAATGTGCATAAAAGAAGAAGTATGAACCTGGAATATGTAATGAGTCTGGGGGCAGATGTCAGAAATAAAAAGTGCAATAGCTTATAACTCATTCAACAGCTATGTGTTTGTTCTGACTAACAATATGCCTGGAACTGTGCAGTGCTGGTGCACAAAAACAGATGAAGTTCCTGCCTTCTTGGAGCTTGAGTGTAGTAGGAGACATGCATGTTAAGTGGGCACTTCAATCTTATATTAAATAACAATTAACACAAGTAGCTTGTTATATAAAGGAGGAGAAGTTGAGGGGGTGGGGCAGTGAGGAAGAATAATCTAGGTTGCATGGTCAGGAAAGGATTCTCCAAGGTGATGGGATTTTCAGTGAAGGTTAACTAGATTAGAGCCTGAAGGGTGAGTGGGAGACTGCCAGATCGAGAAGCAGACAAGGTCCCAAGATATGGAGTTGATGTGCACAGGAAACTGCAAAGCTGATAGATTTGAGTGTGGAGGCAAAGGGACTGGAACGGCAGGCTTGGAGTAGAACAAGCCTGGCTGAAGTCTCTAGTTAGCAGACCACTGCAGGCAAGGGGCTGGGGCACCTTAGCCCACAGGGGAAGTGACTATGGGGAAAGCACAGTACTGGAAGGGTGATATTCCTTATACCCTCAAAGCTCTTGTTGTTACCTGATTTGCTGAATGTGTTTTCTTATTTACCAATGTCTCATGATTAGAGCAAGGACTTGCTTTCCAAAGGGTCTCAACAGTACTTGGCTGATGATAGGTGCTGAGTAAATGTTTGTGGAATTAAATTCTGGTGTAATGACTTCTAAATTAGAGGCAAAGATGAAGAAGGACGTATAGAGAATGGATTCCAGGGTTTGGGCTTTGATGCTTAAAAGACTGAGATGATATTCATTGAGACGAGAAAAAATGAGGAGTTGTCTTGGAGGATAAGAGCAGAAATTCATCTTTTGACAGGTTAAATTTCATAGATGCCTGTGAGATATCCAAATGGATGCCCCTGTCTAAAGACATAAATTTAGATAATGCCTCCATAACTACAGCATTTCAAGTCACAGGATCTTGTAAAACAGGATTCCTTTACCTAGACGCTACAGTGGCTCATAGTCTATGCCTAAAGCTCATAGGGTCCATAAACTTAAACGGTAAGACATCACATCTTCACTTTTACTAACTCCTAACTACAGAGTAGTGTTCCTTTCACAGGTGTGTAGACAACCAACTGTAGCAATGTGGCTTCTGTCAATCATAGAAATTACAGACATTTTCATGTCACATTAAAACTGTCACAAATATCTCCTAAGATCATTAGTGCTAAACACTACCTCAGCACTGTAGAAGTCATTAGACTTCCTGTTAGATCTTGCTATTTACACACTGGCTTAAAAGCACATAAATTGCCCTGGCCTAGTGGTGCATGTAGGGAATCCCAGCATTGAGGAGGTGGAAACAGGAGGATTGAAAGTTCAAAGCCAGTCTAGGCTACATATCAAGACCTTGTTTCAAAAACAAAAGCACATATATTACTATAGTACAAGTTGGCTTTTCAAAACAACACATGCTCTTTTTCATTCTACATACTGTACTTAAGGTAGTCAAAAGCAGCATTGTGAGAAAGGATGCCTAGGCTTTGCCAAACAGCCAGAGAATATATGTTCTAGGAGAAGTTAAGAGTCCTTTGGAAAAAACAGGGACTGCATTTAAGGAAGAGGGAGCCATCAGGGGTGTGAGGGGCAGATGAGAAAGGCTGAGAGATACAGCATAGAGAATAAAGGAACTAGGTCAGGACGAGAACAAACCATAAAGACCAAGAAAAGCAGCAGATGATGGAATTTTTGCTATTTTGGAGAACAAGGGAAAGTAACGATCAGGTTCAGGAACTGCCCAAGGAGGGTCACAGCAGGAAGGATTAGAAAGACATGTCTGTAAACAAAGGCTGGACCGCATACTCAAAGCTGTGGCCTGTGATCAGCCTCCCTTGAGCCGTACACCCTGGGCCACCACCTCAGGGAGCATCAGGGGCTCTCAGACTGGGTCTAAGGATGCCAGGCAGGAATGTCAGGAAATAGGTGGTTGGGGGACCAGTGATCCAGGCCCAGCCTTTGACCAACTCTGAACCTTTAGTCCAAGTACTTCCCCAGGTGAGCCTGTATCCTTATTCTGTAGCTGAGGCTTCAAATGAAAGTCCTCTACGGCTCCCTCCAATTTGAACAGAGTGAGATCTGGCTACTCCTCTCTCCATTGTGATAGCAGCTGGCTGGAAGTAGCTCCTCCTCCATCAACCCAGCAGCTCCAAGCCTCTCTCTGTTTTCCTTTCTTTGCACTGTTCAGATGTCTCACAAACGCCCTGTGGCAATTATCGATCTGCTGTTTCCAACACCATGTCCATCACTGAGACTACAAACTCCAAAACTTGCTCTGGAGATCACACCTTACAGGTTAACTTTTTAAGCTATTTATTTTTATTTTCAATTATGTATATATGTGCATATCTCTGTGGGGGTATGTGCATGTGAGTACAGATGCCTGGGGAGGCCAGATGCCAGTTTCAGATCCCTTGGAGCTCAAGATAAATGTGCTTGTGGGCAGCCACTTGTGGGTCCTGGGAACAAAACTTGGGTCCTCTGCAAAAGCAATACATGCTCTTAACTGCTCAGCCACCTCTCTCCAACTCCCAGATTCACGCTTTTGTCTCTACTTCTTGGACCACCGAATATTTGTGAGTAAAAGAATAAATGACAAGGTTATATGCCTAGTTACCTGGTCAGCAATTAACTGATGGGTTTTAAGGTAATTACCATTCATGTTGGACACATTGTAGCATACACCTGTAATCAAAGCACTTGAGAGATGCAAGGAAAGGAATTAGAAGTCATCTTCAACAACATAATGGATTCAAAGTCAGTATAAACTATATGAGACCCTATCTCAAAGAGGAAAAAAAGCAGAGATGGTTAAGTGTATCTTCATGTCTATACTAAAACTGGGCTATAGTCAGCAGGTGGTAAGCATCAGGTTGATTTCAGACTGTGTTCTTGTACTTTATGTATCTGTCATCTCCAAACCACAGAAGAAAACTGTCATAATGAATTCATCCTGATCCCACTATGGGAATTCAATTCCCCAACCCCATCTCTTCTTCTTCAAGATACCAGCAGGGAATGACTCAAATGCCCATCTCACAGCCAGATTTCAGGCCATTAACCATCCTGTCTTCTACATGTTGTCTCAAGGGACAATAACAGAGCCTCTGTCTACCCAAGCTTGACAGCAGCTGCAAAGAGAGATCAGTACCTCCTAAGGTACATTCTCCAATCCATTTTACCAACAGCACCTATAGGATGGTGTCAAGGCAGATTTGATTGTTCCAGAATCCACTTAGGCTTTGAAAAGCCTCATGTCTTGGACACATCTGGAGAAAAGACTCTAAGTCAGATTATACTAATCTTTTGAAAGGGTCAGAGCGGTGAACTGGGGAAATGAAGATGTCTTAGAGATTGTTTAATTACAAGGAACAGAAAGTCACTTCTAGTTACTTAGAAAGAGAGATATTTATGGTGGAGATGCAGAAAACTGGAGAAGCAAACTGTATCATGGGGAAAGCAGAAGATAGATGGAGCAGCAATAAGGATTACGAAAGGTTAAGCAAGACAGCAACTGTGGGTGGCTCTTTGAGAAAGTTCAGCAATAAAATAGAGATGTGAGTCAGCAACCCAAGGGAGTGTTGGAGAAGACAAAAGTTCTCAGAATATCAATCGAGGGATGGAGTCGCAGGAGGAGTAAAGAGGGAGAAGAAAGGAGACGCCATGTGCGGTAAGTGGTCAATAAATGCTCGAAAATTAATTGAAACCACCTGGGCTGGAGAGAAATAAAATGAAATGTAACTCAAGAGACTGAGACCATTTTTATTTCTGTCCTACAGTGTAGGTGAATGCTCCGATTCCTCATCCACTGTGGTCTGGCTGAGGAAATCAACAGCTCCCTCAGGCTACAGCCCCTGGAACTGGGAGACATTGCTACAATCCTCAGAGCCACAGTGAGCCCATGGTGCCAGCTGCCCATGGCCCCTGCTCTTCGTGAGAGCACACAGATTGGAAGAGAGTAGGAAGTAGGCAGGAACATCAAGGATCACATATCCAAATTGGCATTATGAATCATTATTGGCCAAGAAGCTAGCTCTTCTCTGAAAGGGCCTCTTGCTTCTGGGTGAGGACAAGATCTAGAGATGGGGCTGGAAGTTCAGTTGACTTCTGCTAGTCAGCACAAAGAATGTAAGGAGGTAAGGTAAACTGGGCAAATGACACAGCCTGGAGATGCTTTGGTTGACAGGAAGAGATGTTCAATAAAGCTAACTGGAATACAATGGAATTTATTTTAAGGACCCAGAGGGATCTCATAAACTATTTTTTATTAAAAAAAAGAATATATATTCTATAAATAGGCAATATTTATATATATAAATGTGTGTGTAATATTTATATATAGTAAATATATTATAGAAAAATAAAATTATTTTAAATTATAATGAGTCTGTTCAACTGATACGGTCTTTCTCTTCTTCCCTCTATCTTCTTTCACCTCAAATACATATATTTTATATCTTTGTTGTATTTCTCTCTCCTCAGACCAGTTACTATGCTTTGTGATCTTGTTTTTCTGATGTCATTATTGATGTTGTTTTGAAATAAGGTCTGACTATGTGTGTAGCCCAGGACAATCCTGAAACCCATTGAGTAGCCTCAGCTGCCCTCAAATTCATGGGCAATCTCCTGCCTCAGATTCCCAAATGCTAGGATTATGGGTGTGTGCCACCTGCTTTCACAAGGTGTATCATGAAAGCTGGTGACCTCCCCACACATTTGATAGGACTTTGCAGTGAGATTGTCACTGTGTTCCTTGATCAGAGCTATTTATTGGCTCAGCTGGACTAGATGTCTCTATCAATACAATTAAATCATATAGAGAAAGACACACAATAATTAGAGTCCCTTCCAGAATGTAAATGGGTTGATTTGCTAGGAATAAAGCAGCATGAGGAAAAAATAGTTAGCATGTTCAATGTTCAGAGTGTATCTGGCTCAGTGAAATGCTGAGGTAAACTTTATTTACCAAGTGTCATTGGAAAGTCTGAGTCCAGTCCTTCAACTTCCTTGAAGAAAACTCTGCTGAGATTGGGAGTAAGGGCAGAGAAATGCCTAAAGAACCTCTATTAGATTGTAACATCCTCCTGTGGTTTTATGCTCTTGCCATGGTCCCTCTCCATCCTCACTCCTATACTGAGAAGTGAAATATCATGTGACTGGACCATCCAAGGAATTTGTCACTATACTGAGAAGGACAATGCTCTCCTGGGGAATTCTGGGAGTATCCACATGTCTCTTCCTGTATTGGATCAAGGCAAACTTGTTCTCTCCCTTCAAAACACAGACCTAATGCCATCTCCTTTGCAATTTCTTCTTTATTTCTCCAAGAAGCATTAGTCACGACTCTGGGAGTCCAATTCACATCTTCATTGAGCTGCATGGTCATCATCTGTCATAAACCTATCTCCTCCAGACTGTGACTCCCAGGGGAAGCATCTTAACATACATTCCTGAATCTTCAGACCACATTATAGCATGTCTTGAACACCTGATTAATAATCAGCAAGAAAATGTCCCAGTGATTTCTGCTCCAAAACTACCTAATAACAGTTATTCTCTGGCTGAAGTTCCCTCATTCACATTCAGATGTGATTCAGAATGGTTCTCAATGACTAAGGCCATTCTCCAATATTTAAAAATTGGGAAGAAGGATGGAAGATGTACGGCTGAAAGGAGAATGAGCTGACAGTCTTTATGTTTCAAGGCCTTTCATGTAGAATTAAGATAAAACTTCCAATCAATGGCCATAAAGACGAAATAGATTCACAAGCTGAAATGCCAAGGAAATAGATTCTAGATCAACCACAAGAAGAGCCTATGAGGCAGTAATGTCCAAAGATGGACTAGCTCCAGAGGTAGCAAGCAACTTTGTCTCAAGTGTGCTGAAAAAAAATACCATCTTGAGATGGCTCATTGAACTCAATATGTTATAACTTCATTGAAAATGGCACAATTAATCTGTTTATCATTGACAAACTTTTAAATTTGAGTGAAAAAATGCTATTAACTCCACAACCCAGTATAATAACATGTGAATATAGACGACATCATTATATTCTTTCTGTGTATTTTAGCATTGAAATATTTAAATTAAGACACTTAAATGCTTATAAATATATATTATATTGCTTAGACTTTATGGTATGAGTGTATCTTTTAGTCTTCAAATCCTATAGTCCTTTAAAACACCTATTCAATGCTGTTTATGTTTATATAAAGTCTCTTGGAGCTATTGTTGTTTGGATGCATAATAATAAATACTCAGTCATATTTAAGCTCTACTGACAAATGACTCGCTGTGATATAGCCAGGCACAATGAAAAGAGAACTGAGTTATAGTGTGAGAGACCTGGGTTCTAGCCTCAGATAAGATCAGAGTTACTTGTATCGCCTCTTTCCATCTTAGTTTACCCAGCTAACATGCAGGATTTGAGTGAGGTGATCCAAACCATTCTCTGGGGGTTCATTACTCCACTCATAAATGGATACAATACTCTGACATTCACTTTAATAATTACAAAGTGGTAAAACCAGAATCTGCTTTCTAGAAGCTTGAGAACTCATATACATGAAACAGGTGAGTAGCAGTCTAAGAACATCAATGTTGGAAGAGCCCAAAAAAGTGGTAGATGCCATGTCTAATGCAGAAATTAAGCATGGGTATACCACTTCTGCAGAGTGTGCTGTGATGTTTTGCCTACATTTTTTTTTCTTTAGGAGTGAGACACTTGTGAGCCCCAACTGCCAAGAATGCTAACCACAGAAAATCTAGAGTTCTTGCTTCAAGGGAGCCTCCTGGCCTGAGGCATACCACATCCCTGAGGGCAGCCTACACCCAGTGACTATCCAACATGATGAGGCTTAGCACCCTCAATTGAATTTGAAACAACTTTGAAGGGCCAAGTTGATTCCAAGAATATCCACAGGAAATGTTGAATGCATTTCCTTATAATGCCCACTGTATGAAAATTTCCCTCTGGGGGTGCCTGAGCTGACCTACTCTGGTGATTGGATGGCTGAATACCCTAACTGTCATCATAGAACCCTCATCCAGTGACTGATGAAAGCAGATGCAGAGATCTATGGCCAGGTCCCAGGCGGAGCTACAGGAGTCCAATCAATGAGAAAGAGAGGAGGGATTCTGTGAGCAAGAGATATTGAGACCATGATTGGAAAAAGTGCAGAGACAACTAACCAAACTAGTGGAAACACATGAACTGTGAACCAATAGCTGAGGAGCCCCCATGGTACTGGTCTAGGCCCTCTGGATATATGAGACAGTTGTTTAGCTTGAACTGTTAAAGCAGTGGGACTGGGACCTGTCCCTAGTACATGAGCCAGCTTTTTGGAACCTAGTGCCTATGCTGAGACACTTTGTGCAGCCTTGGTGCAGGAAGGAGGAACTTGGACCTGACTCAACTGAATGTACCAGGCTCTGCTGACTCCCCATGGGAGACCTTGCTTTGGAGGAGGTGGGAATGGGGGGTGGATTGGGAGGAAGGCTGGGGAGTGGGAGGAGGGAGGACAGGGGAATCTGAGGTTGACATGTAAAATGAATAGAAAATCTCTTAATAAAAAAGGAGGAAAAAAATGAAGAAGAAAAAAAAGAAAGAAAATCTCCCTCTGATAAATATCCAGGGAACAAGATAAGGAAAACTGCCTTTTTCTAAAAATTATCCTTCTCTCATATCTTACATCCTGACTGCAGTATCTCCTCCCTCCACCCTCTCCAGTCCCCTCTGCACCTCCTCTCCCACAGATCCACCCTTCCATTTTCCTTCAGAAAAAAAACAGGCCTCCAGGGATATCAACCAAATACAGCATAATAAGTTACAATACAAATAGGCCCATATACTTGTATCAAGGCTGGACGAAGCAAGCCAGTAGGAGGAAACGACCCCAAGAATAGGCAAAGGAATCAGAGACAGCCCCCACTTCCACTGTTAGGAGTCCCACAAGAACATCAATCTATACAACCATAACATATACGCAGAGGACCTAGCTCAGACCTGTGCAGGCTTCCTGATTGTCAGATCAGTCTCTGAGCACCTATGAGTCCAGCTTAGTTGATTCTATGAGCTGTGCTCTTGTGATGTCCTTGACCCATATGGCACCTACAATCTTTCCTCTCCTTCTTCAGTGGGGTTCCCTAAGCTCTGCCTAATGTTTGGCCGTTGGTCTCTACATCTGCTCCCATCGGTTGCTGGATGAAGCCTCTCTGATGACTGTTGGGATAGGCACTGATCCTATGAGAATAACAGAGTATCCTTAGTGGTCATTTCATTGACTTTTCCCCCCTTTAGCCAGTCTTGTTTGGTTCTGTCCTAGGTCTCTGGCTATCCAGCCTCTGGTTCCTTGCCCTCTAGGCAGTGCCAGGCATAGGCTCACTCTGGTGAAGTGGGCCTCAAGTTGTCATTGGTTGGCCACTCTTACAAATTCTATGCCATCTTTACCCCAGCACATCTTTCAGGAAGGACAAATTGTAGGTCGAAGGTTTTGTGATTGAGTTGATGTCCCATTCCCAACACTGGAAGCCTTGCCTGGTCACAAAAAAATAAAATAAAATAAAATAAAAATAAATAAAAAAATAAAATAAAATAAAAAAATGGCCGATTCAGGCTCTGGATCCCCCACTGCTAGGAGTCATAGCTAAGGTCACTCACCCTCACAGATTCCAGGGAGTGTCCATTGCACTAGGTTTTCACACCACCCTTGAAATGCCCCCAATTCCAGTCCTTTCTCCCAGTACTCTCTCCTTCCATCTCCACCCCTGCCTGATCCCTCCTGTTCCCATCCCCACCCAACCCCAGTCCACCCACAAAATCTATTCTATTTCCCCATCCCAAGGAGATCCATGTGTTCCTCCCCTGTCCCCCTTGAGCTTGCCTTGTTACTTACCTTCTCTGGGTCTGTGGATTGTCACATGATTATCCTTTACTTAACAAATAATATCCACTTATAAGTGTGTGCATACCATGTTTGTCCTTCTGGGTCTGGGTTATCTCACTCAGGATGATTTTCTTTTCTAGTTCTATCCATGATGTCATTTGTTTCAGCAGCTGATTAATACTCCATTATATAAATGTACCACATTTTCTTTATTCATTCTTCAGTTGAGGGACATCTAGGTTGTTTCTAGTTTCTGACTACTATGAATAAAGTTGCCATCAACATATTGAGCAGGTGTCCTTGTGGTAGGATGAAGCATCCTTTGGGTATTTTCCCATGAGTGGTATAGCTGCGTCTTGACTTAGATCGATTTCCAATTTTCTGAGGAACCATCATATTGATTTCCAAAGTTTTCGCTCCCACCAGCAATGAAGGAAAGTTCCCCTTGCTCCACATCCTTTCCAGAATGAGCTGTCACTTGTGTTTTTTATCTTAGCCATTCTGACAGGTGTAAGATGAAATCTCAAAGTTGTTTTGATTTGCATTTCCCTCGTGGCTAAGGATATTGAAATTTCTTTAGATGTTTCTCAAACATTTGAGATTCCTCTGCTGAGAATTCTGTTTAGATCTGTACCCCATTGTTTAATTGGATTATTTGGTTTGTTGATGTCTAGTTTCTGGAGTTCTTTATATATTCTGGACATTAGGTCTCTGTCAGATGTGGAGTTGATGAAAATCTTTTCCCTTTCTATAGGCTGCTGTTTTGTCCTATTGATGATGTCCTTTTTCTTGCAGAAGCTTTTAAGTTTCATGAGGCTCCTTCATTGTCAGTCTTGGTGTCTGTGCTGTCAGTTTTCTGTACAGGAAGTCGTCTCCTGTGCCAATGGTTCAAGTCTGTTCCCCACTTTTTCTTCAATCAGGTTCCATTTATCCAGTTTTATGTTGAGGTCTTTTATTCACTTGGACTTGAGATTTGTGCATGGTGATGGATATGGATCTTTTTGCATTGTTCTACCTGCTGACATCCAGTTAGACCAGTACCATTTGTTGAAGATGCTTTCTTTTTTTCTATTGTATATTTCTAGGTTCTTTATCAAAAATCATGCATCCATAGGTATGTGGATTTACATCTAGGTCTTTGATTCCATTCTGTTTACCAAGGTGTCTGTTTTTATACTAATACCATATGTTTTTTTAATTACTATAGCTCTGTAGTACAGTTTGAAATCATGGATAGTAATACTTCTAGAAGTTCTTTTATTGTACTAGATTTTTTTTAAGATATCCTAGATATTTTTATTTTTCCATGTGAAATTAATTATTTTTCTTTCAAGGTCTGTAAAGAATGGTGTTGGGATTTTGATGGGCATTGAGTTGAATATGTAGATTGCTTTTAGTAAGATGTTCATTTTTGGGGGCTGGAGAGATGGCTCAGAGGTTAAGAGCACCAACTGCTCTTCCAGAGGTCCTGAGTTCAATTCTCAGCAACTACATGGTGGCTCACAACCATCTGTAATGAGATCTGGTGCCCTCTTCTGTATACATAATGAATAAATCTTAAAAAAAAAAAAAAAGATGTTCATTTTTACTATGTTAATCTTACCAATCCATGATCACAGGAGATCTTTCCATCTTCTGTTATCTTCTTCAGTTTCTTTCTTCAAAGACTTGAAGTTATTGTCATACAAGTCTTTCACTTGCTTAGTTAGAGTTACCCCCAAGATATTTACTTTATATTATTTGTGGCTATTGTGAAAGCTGTTGTTTCCCTGATTTCTTTCTCAGCCTGTTTGTCATTTGTACATAGGAGGGTTCCTGTTTTGTTGGTTTTTATTGTTTGTTTGTTTTGTTTTTTTTAAGTTAATCTTATATCCAGCCACTTCGCTGAAGGTAGTTATCAACTGTAGGAGTTCTCTGATGGAATTTTTGGGATTATTTATGTATACTATCATATCATCTGCAAATAACAATACTTTCACTTCTTCCTTTCCAATTTATAGCCATTTGATATCCTTTAGTTGTCTTATTGTTCTAGCTAGAATTTCAAGTACAGTATTGAATAGCTATGGAGAGAGTGGACAGCCTTGTCTTGTTCCTGATTTTAGTAGAACTGTTTTTGAGTTTCTCTCCATTTAATTTAATGTTACCTATAAGCTTGCTGTAAATTGCCTTTTTTATGCTTAGGTATGTCTCTTTTATCACTGATTTCTCCAAGACTTTTATCATGAAGGGCTGTTGGATTTTGCCAAAGGTTTTTCAGCATCTAACGAGATGATCATTTTTTTTCTTTCTGTTTGTTTATATTGTGGGTTAAATTGACAAATTTTCATTAGTGGAACCATGACTGCATTTCTAGGATGAAGCCTACTTGATGATAGTGGACAATTTTGTTATGTGTTCTTAGATTCAGTTTGCAGTTATTTTATTGAGGTTTTGTTGTTGTTGTTGTTGGTGGTGGTAGTGGTGGTGGTGGTGGTGGGTTTTTTGTTTTGTTTTGTTTTTGTTTTTGTTTTTCATGTCAGGGTTTCTCTGTGTAGCTTTGGAGCCTGTCCTGAAACTCATTCTGTACTCAAGCTGGTCTTGAGCTCATAGGGATTTGCCTGCCTCTGCCTCCCAAGTGCTGGGATTAAAAAAGTGCACCACCACCACCACCCAGCTTATTGAGTTTTTTGTTTTTTTTTTTTTTTTTTTTGCATAAATGTTCATGAGGGAAGTTGGTTTATAATTCTCTTTCTTTGTTGAATCTTTGTGTGGTTAGGTATTAGGATAACTGTGGCCTCATCAAGTGAATTTGGCCATGTTCTTCTTCTGTTTCTACTTTGTGGGATAATTTGAGAAGTATCATTAGCTTTTCTTTTAAAGTCTGGTAGAATTTGGCACTAAAATTGCCTAGCCCTGGGATGTTTTTGGTTGGGGGACTTTTAATGACTGCTTCTATTTCTTAGGGGTTATAGCTCAAATTAAATTGTTCATATGATCTTGATTTAACTTTGGCAAGTGGTATCTATCAAAAAAATTGTCTATTTATTTTAGATTTTCCAATTTTGTGGAGTACAGTTCTTAAAGTATAACCTAATGATCATTTGGATTTCCTCTGTGTCTGTTGTTATGTCCCCTTGTATTTCTGATATTTTTAATTTGGATATTCTCTCTCTAGGTCTTTTAGTTCATTTGAATAAGGGTTTGTCTAGCTTGTTGATTTTCTCTAATAGCCAACTCCTTGTTTCATTGACTCGTTGTTTCTATTTTTTGCTTTCAGCCTTCAGTTTGATTATTTCCTGTCATCTGCTCCTCTTGGGTGTGTTTGCTTCTTTTTGTTCTAGAGCTATCAGGTGTGCTGTAAAGTTGCTAGTATGAGGTCACTCCAATTTTTTTATGTAGGCACTTAGTGCTATGAAATTTTCTCTTAACATGGCTTTCATTGTGTCTCATAGGTTTGGGTATATTATTGTTCATTTTCATTGAATTCTAGGAAGTCTTCAATTTCTTTATTTCTTCCTTGACTCAATAGTCGTTCAGTATAGAATTATTCAGTTTCTTTCCGTCTGTAGGCTTTCTGTTATTTATTTTATATGGTGGATTACATTGTTGTCGAAATCCAACTTTAATCCATGGTAGTATGATAAGATACAGGGGTTTATTTAAATTTTCCTGTATCTGTTGAGACTTGCTTTGTGACCAAATATGTGGTCAGTTTTGAAGAAAATTTCATGAGGTGCTGAGAAGATATATTCTTTTGTTGAGGTTTGTTCCTTGTATGCAGCAGAAGGATGGATCCTATTTTCATATTCATTCTGTTAGCCTGTGTCTTCTTATTGGGGAATTTAGTCCACTCATATTGAGAGATAATAAGGATCAGTGGTTGTTAATTCCTGTTATTTTGTTGTTGGTGGTGGTAGTGTGTGTGTTTGTGAGTGTGTGTTTCCCTTCTTTTGGTTTTGCTGGTGTAAAGTTATTTATTTCCTATAGTTCCATCCATGGGTATAGTTAACCTTCTTGGATTGGAGTTTTCTTTCTAGTATCTTCTGTGCAGCTGGATTTGTAGATTGATATTGTTTGAATTTGACTTTATTATGGAATATCTTGGGTTTTTTTTCCATCTATGGTGATTGAAAGTTTTGCTGGGTATAGTAGTTTAGGCTGGCATCTGTGGTCTCTTAGAATCTGTAGGACATCTATCCGAGTCCTGGCTTTTAGAGTCTCCACTGAGTATAATTCTACTAGGTCTACTTTTATACGTTACACACTCCTTTTCCCTTGCAGCTCTTAATATTCTTTCTTTGTTAGGTGTAGAAGGGAATTTCTTTCCTGGTCTCGTGTATTTGGTGTTCTTTATGTTCCTTGTACCTTGATAGACATTTCCTTCATTAGGTTAGGGAAATTTAGTTCTATGATTTTGTTGAAAATAGTTTTGTGCCTTTAACCTGACTTTCTTCTCTTTCTTCTATTTCTATTATTCTTAGGTTTGGTCTTTTCATGGTGTCCCAGATTTCCTGGATGTTTTGTGTCAGAAATTTTTTAAATTTAATATTTTCTTTGGCTGATGCATCTATTTCTTCTACCATCTCTTCAACACCTGAGAGTATCTCTTCCATCTCACACATTCTGTTCATGCTTATGCCTCTAGTTCCGGTTTGTTTACCTAGATTTCCCATTTCCATATTTCCCTCAGCTTCTGTTTTCTTTATTGCTTCTATTTCCATTTTCAGGTCTTAGATCATTTTATTTGTGTTCTTCAACTGTTTGTTTTTTCTTGGCTTTCCTTAAGGGATTTATTCATTTCCTCCAATTTTTTTGTTTGTCTTTTCCTCAATTTCTTTAAGGGATTTATTCACTTCCTCTTTAAGGCCCTCTATCATTTTCATAAGGTTGGTTTTAAGGTCTTTTTCTTGTGCTTCAGAAGTGCTGATTTAAGAGTTTGTCTTTGTTGAATGGGTGTTTGTTCCTTGGATTCTGTTTCCTCTTTGATCTTCTGGTCTTTGTAGCCTGGAGTTCTGGCAGCCAGTGTGATGTGGCCTCTGGTCCAGCAGGGAATCTCCATCCGAGTTGGGGGCTGGGACAAGGTGATGAGGAGGGGAGATGGATTGGGGATAATGGTAGGGGGCACTGAGAGAATGGAGGGGGTCCAAGGGTGGGCCACCTATATGGAGTTCTGATGGCTGGTCCGGTCTATGCTCCAGCAGAGATTCTCCACCTGAGGTCACCTACCTGTTCTTCTGTCTGATGTGGTCTGTTCTGTTTGGTGTGACCTGCACCTTAGCAGGGAATGTTGGGGGTGGGGCACACTAGCAAGTTGGGGGCAGGTCACAGTGGATGGAGAGGGGTGGCAGCAGATTGGGTCTTTGGGAACCAGACCCAGAGAGTGGAAGAGTTCCAGGGGCAGGTGTGCAGCTTAGCTGTCCTTCCTTTTGTTTGCCATAAATTTTAAAGAAAAAACAAACAACAAACCCACAGATCTAATAAATTCAGTAATTCCTAAGATATGGAGGTATTTTTTAAAAACCACAAATGTCATAATGGGGGTGTGCAGAGAGATGATTGAGCAACTAAGAGCACTCGCTGCTCTTGCAAAGGACTCAGGTTTCATTCCCAGCACCCATATGGCACTTCACAGCCCACTGTAACTCCAGTTCCAAAGAATCACATGCCTCTCTGACCTCCACAGGCTCCTGCACACGTTTGATTCACATATATACTCAGGCACACAATTATACACATAAAATAAGTATATTAATGGCTTAATCACCAGACAATTATGGTGATACCTATCTGTAATCCAGCACTCAGGAGGTGGAAGCAGGAGGATTGTTGAGTTTGAGGTTAGCCTAGGATACACAATGAGACCCTATCTCAAAATACAACCAAACAATTGTTGAAAACAAATAATAGAGATTATAAAGTTTTAAAAGTAAGAGAATAAAAGAACCTACATTACCTAGAATAAGAATTACAACAGATTTTCCAGAAGAATTGATGCAAGTCAGAAGATGCTGGAGTCATATCTTAAGAAAAATAAGTCATCTTAGAATTCTATACAGAATTAGAAAATGATTTAACCAAAAAGGCAAAATAAAGGGTTTTCAGGTGTGCAAAAAGAGATAATTCATTACCAGCAGAGAAGCATTTTAAGACATAAAAAAAAAACCTTCAGATGGAAGGAAAACAATACAAGATACAAATCAGGATCAACAAAACTATGGAGAACACCCAAAATGGTAAACATAAGAGGGGTACAAAAGATGCCCTTTCTTAGTCTTAAATCTCTTCAAAAGATAATTGACTGCTTAAAGTAAAAATATTCACAACACATTTGAAGGATTTATAATGCATGTCTAAGTAAAATGTCTAACAACAAAAACAACGGCTGGGGCAGGGGTAGAAAGGAAAAACAGGACCGTATGCTATCATACTCTTCTCCATACTCTTCTCACACAAAATGTGTAGCAGGGTATTATTTGTAATGCATAATAGCTGAGCTGTTTTAAGTTACTACTATTTATTTTAACAATTACATACTATAATCCCTGGAACCATGAAAAGGCCAAAGTAACACAGGTAAGTCTAATATGGAGATAAAGGACTGAGGAGATGACTCGGCCACTGAAGTGCTTGCAAGCAAACCTGAGGACCTGAGTTTGATCCCATCACCAGGTAAAATCTAGGTGTGGTGGTGCGCATCTGAAATCCCAGCACCAGGAATACCCTGAGGCTTGCTGATCGGCTAGTCTAGTCAACTAGTGAGTTCAGTGAGAGACACTGTCTCAAAACCCAAGGTGGAGAAGCAATTGAGGTTCCACATGCACACACCTGTATGTGCTCACATGCACATGTACACATAGACAGGCACATGGACACAAAAAGAAGACAGAGCAAAAGCATATAAAACATGCAATTAATAAATTAAACCAGTAAAGGTGAAAGTGAAAGGAAGTTGCAAGAATTAGTGTGTTGAATGGAAAGCATGCAATGTAAGACAACCCAAATATTTGTGATCACCTTAAAAATTAATAGTGTATGGGACTGAGGGAAAGTAAAATGCTTGTTTTGCAAGCTCAGGGACCTAAGTTTGCTTTATAGCATCCACATAAAAAGCTGGCATGTACTTGTGATCCCAACGCTGAGGATGTGGAAACAGGAGGCTCCTTAGAGCTCACTGTACAAGCATGAGGATCTGAGTTTGGGTACCCAGAAGCACAGAAAGCCCAAGCTTGGTGGTGTGCAAACCAGCACTGGGAACACTGAGCCAGGAGTATCTCGGGGCTCACTAGCCAGCCAGTCTATCCTAACTGCAGGGCTCCAGGAAAGTGAGGTTTGGTCCCAAAGGAAGAAGATGGTATTTCTGAGGATGACATCCAAGGTGTCCCTCAGGCCACCACACACATGTGCACTTGACACACACCCAAGCATGCATACACATTTAATACACTAAACAAAGGAATAATAGGCAAAGACTACATTAAAAGACAAGGTTGTCAGATTAAATATTAATGTTAGATATTGAGATAAAATCAAATTTTGTCTTCCACAAACTTTCTGAGAAAAGGAAATAATTTGTTGATGGAAGATCTACTTCACAAAAAGGTAAAAAGTAGTTCTCAGGGACAAAGAAAAGTCCCTAGGACAGAATGTTGGATCTACACAAAGAAAAAGCATTAGAGGAAAAAATAAGTGAAGACAAAATAAAATGCTTCTTATTCTATCGAATTGTAAGAGACAGATGTTCATTCAGAGTGGTACTTGTATCAGTGAACTGGGTGATTACAGCTTAGGATAAGCAAAATGCCCCACACTATGACAGGAGGGATGGGAGCACTGGGAATGCCCTATGATAAGTTGCCTGCACAGTACCCAGGATGCACTGTGGTGTCATTCGGGCGTGTGGTGAGAGCAGCTGTAAATGTATATTGCAAACTCTAGGGCAACCACTAAAATTTTGTTAAAGAAATATTACTAATAAAATAAAGGGGAAAGAAAGTTGAAACTTATGAAATGCTTCTTAACTAAAGAAGACACGGGAAAAGTAGAAGTTCCTTTTCTTAAAAAATGAAGTTTCTTATGTTTTTTTTTTTAACAACAATTAAAATAAATAGTCAAAGAACTGGACATGATGGCACTTGGCTGTGATACGAGCACACAAGAGAATGAAGCAAGTGGAAGGGCCAACATGGGCTACAGAGAGGGTTTGAAGCCATCCTGGATTATATAATGAGACAGAAACATGGGGAGGGAGGGAGGGATGGAGGGGGAGGGAGGGAGGAAGTGAGAGGGGGGAGGAGAATGCTAATACAAATTAAACAGAAGTAGCTATCCTAATTTGAAACAGTAGATTTCAGAACAAGGAAAATCATCAGTGATAAAGACATCAATTAATCAAGAAGATCTAGCAATCATACATATTTACCTAGCTAAAGACAGAGCTCTGAAATACAGGAAGAGGAAGAACATTACAGGAAGAAATAAGCACAGAAAATAAAGACACTGCAGACATGATCCACAACATTAGGCAGCTTGACCAGACATTGTAGAATGTCCTAACAGCAGAAGACACATTCTCTTCAACAGCATACAATGAATGCTTGCTGATATATGTGGTGGTATTGTCTTCCCCAAAATATTGTGCACCCTAAGAAATTTATCTGGGGTCAGAGAACAGACAACCACTAGATACAGAGTCAAACATGGTGGCTAGAAAACGGGTCAAAAAGCTGGGCAGTGGTGGCGCACACCTGTAATTCCAGCACTCGGGAGGCAGATCTCTGTGAGTTCGAGGCCAGCCTGGTCTACAAAGCGAGTTCCAGGACAGCCTCCAAAGCTACAGAGAAATACTGTCTCATGGGGGGGGGGGGGACAGAAAAGAAAAGAAAAAAAGAAAGAAAAGGAAAGAAAAGAAAAACGGGTCAGAGCAAGCCATAGAGGAAGCTGGGTGGTGGTGGTGCATGCCTTTAATCCCAGCACTTGGGAGGCAGAGCTAGGCGGATCTCTGTGTGTTCAAGGACACACGCCTTTAATCACAGAAAGCGAGCCTTTAATCCCAGGGAGTGACGGCAGAAAGGGAAAGACATATAAGGCATGAAGACCAGAAACTAGAAGCATTTGGCTGGTTAAACTTTTAGGCTTTGGAGGAGCAATTCAGCTGAGATCCATTGCAGATGAGGACACAGAGGCTTCCAGTCTGAGGAAACAGAATCAGCTGATGAACTAGCAAGGTGAGGTAGCTGTGGCTTGTTCTACTTCTCTGATCTTCCAGCATTCACCCCAATAACTGGCCTCAGGTTTGATTTCATTAATAAGAACTGTTAAGATTCCTGCTACAGAGATAAATCATATTCGCACCCATAAAACAAGTTAAATCAATTTAAAGAAGCAGAAGTCATGCAGAGAAAGCTCTCTGACAACAGTGGACGTATAAACATCAGCAATAGAAAATACACAGAAAGGAGTCAAATATGCAGTAGATATTATTTTAAGGTGTGTTACTTTTGTCTGTGTTGCATTTGTTTAGCTCTGTGAAACTGTGTTACTTGTCCTGTCTAAAACACCTCATGGTCTAATAAAGAGCTGAATGGTCAATAGCAAGGCAGGAGAGAGGATAGGCGGGGCTGGCAGGCAGAGAGAATATATAGAAGGAAAAATCTGGGAAGGAAAGAGAAGAGGAAACAGCAGTCAAAGATGGAGGAGGACTTCAGGGGGCAGCCACCTGCTACACAGCAAGACACAGAGTAAGAGTAAGATTATAGAAGTAAGAAGGAAAAAGCCCAGAGGCAAAAGGTAGACAGATCATCTATCTAAGTTAAGAAAAGCGGCCTAGCCACCAGCCAAACTAAGGTCAGGCATTTATAAGTAAGAATAAGCCTCCGTGTGTGATTTATTTGGGAGCTGGGTGGTGGTACCCCAAAAGAGGAAAAACAATCAACAACACAAATTAGTTTAGAAACTAAGCAATTTAAATAATCTGTGGGCCAAAACATAATTCACAAAAGACATTCGAAAATGTTTGATTAAAAAACTAAAGCACAATGTATTGAAATTTATTTTTAATCAGGGCTTACAGGGTAATTCGTAGCATTGAAACTTTATATCAGACAAATAGAAAGGCTTAGAGCCAATTACCTAAGCTTCCCCATAAGAAACTAGAAAATTAAAAGCAAGTCCAGAGCAAAAGGAAGTAAATTGTAAAGACAAGAATGGAAATCAATGAAAGAGAAAACAGAAAATAATAGTGAAAACCAATAAACCCAAACTTGTTTCTTTAAAAACATGGGTAAAAGTATACCCAGTTAAACTAGATGGACCGATCAAATGAAAGAGTGAGAGGAAGAGGGGGTTAGAGAGAGAAAGGGAACAAGAGAAAAGAGAAGCAACTAGCCAGTGGCATCACAAGCAAGAGCACAGATATGGATGCTGTTGACAGTGAAATGAGGCTAACTGAACACTATAAAAACCTTGATGCCAATACTTCAATTTAGAAAAGACACACACATTCCATAAAAAGATGCAAACTATCGAGACAAAACTCACTCAAGAAGAGTTAGCCTGAACAGCCTTATATCCATAAAAGAAATCTCAATCCATAAAGAGGTCTCTGGGTTTAAGTAGCTTTACTGAGAAATTTTACCAAAAATTAAGAAATATGTATCTATTGTATGTAAGCTTCACACACACACACACACACACACACACACACACACACAGCTCCAAACTCTTTCTCTTAACTCCAACCTTACCCTGATCCCACAATAACACAGATGGCAGAATACTAAACTGCAAATTTCCACAATGAACATAGACCAAAAACTCCTTAATAAAATTTTAACAAATTGGAACCAGCAGAATATATAAAGGTTAATGCACAATAACCAGATGGAATTTATCCCCAGACTACAAAATCAGATTAGCATTCAGTTACCATATGAATAATCTATAAGAAAAAATCACACTGTCATCTCAATAATCATAGAAAATCATATGCCAAACTTCCAAGCATCCACTTAAGACATAAACTCTCAGTCACTATGGAGCTTCTTCAGCCTGAGTAGGGGATATCTATGGGACATGTATAGCTAACAGGATAATACTATTCTAATGTTTTCTTCTAAGATTGGCAACGAGACAAAGAGTTGACCTCTTTACTCCCATTCAGCACAGTGCTGGAGGCTAGTCAGCTACGGTCAACATAAGTAAATAAACAGCAGATAAACAAGAAAAACAGACATGCAAGTCTTTATTCTAAATCTTACCTCCTTCAAGTTTCTAAGTCCACTGCCTGGATATGGAAGACTATGGAAAGCAGCTCCTCTGTGCCCTTTGCTCCACATCCCTCCATTCACACCAGAGGAGAGTTCTTTAGACTGGCCTTCTATCAAGATGTCATAGTTCTGGGATTACAGTAACTCTCATAGCTGAGAAGAGGGTTCCATGTGAGCATGAAGATCTGATTTTGGATCCCCAAAATTAACGTAAAGGCCCAGGTTTAGTAGTGTGTACCTGTAATCTCAGCACTGTAGAGACCAAGACAGGGGGACCTCAAGGGGTCATTAGCCAGCCAGTATAGCCAATTGGTGGCCTCTAAGTTCTATGAAAGACCCCCATCTCAATAGACTAAGCTATAAAGAAGGAACTGCCTGAGAGGGCTTACCCATTTCTCTCCCTTCAACTCTGCCCCCCTCATTTGCATGAGTCCATATGGTTAAAGGGTCTATGTTGAAGATGCTTCGACCTGGGTATTTCCCCTTCTTGAAGCTGAAGAGGGAGGGTGGTGGCAAGCTGTCCTAACAAGCTATCCCTGCTGTAAATTCTCTTTTGACCTGGAAATAGATCACATTTGGGGTGAATTCAGAGAAGAAGCCCAGAGGCTCAGCCTTCTGGAGTCTTTGCTTCCGGCTTAGGCAATAGGAGTCATCTGTGCCAGAAAAGCATGTGGGGTTTGGAGCCAAAGCTTTACAGCCATATATCTGAGCATTTCCCCTCTTGCCCTTAGCATAAACACTGCAGAACTGCTAGTGGCTGGCAGAGAAAGCCCAAAAGTCAGAAAGCTGGGTCTCCCTCTGTCATCTCTTGCTGAGTCTTCTACTTAGCAACTAGGTTTGAACTTCTTCCTGGTGTAAAAGCCAGAGGCACCTGGCTTTCTTATAGATTTGCCCCCAGTGTAGTGCAGAAGAAATGAACATGGGAAAGCTAGAAAGCTTTAAGCATTCAAACATCTACTATGGAGTTTTGTTACACCAGCACAGCCACTAAGTCCTTCCAGGAGTCTCCTTCTCTCCCTTCAGAGAGAGGAGCAGCTCCCTAGGTGCCATTCCAGGGACAGCTAGCTTCAGCAGAGTAGGCTGGGGGGTGGAAGAGTCACTCCCACACATGGAGCAGCATGTGAGGAAGTGAAGGGACCTAATGAGCTTGAAGGGAATATTTAAACTGCTAAACAAGATAGCATATTTACTACCATGTTTATCCCTAAGCATTCGCAATAAAAATCAGAGTGATGGCATTATGTGATCCCCCAGTGGCATGTACTTGGAAGCTCTTCTTTTTTCAGCCAAAATTGATTTGGGGTTGTATATAATTCTTCCTTTCAAAGAGCAATTGAAAATCTGGATAGTGGAAGCAGAAGAATGGGCCGGAGCTGCAAGCATGGCAGGGAAGACAGCTCAGCTGCTCCTGAAAGATGGAGGAGACAGCCCATCCCTCTCTGATGTGCTCAAGCAGAACCGAGCAGTATAGCATGCTAGGAAGCACCTCCGCTTCGAAGCCAACAGACTTTAACTTTAACTCTGGTTCCATTGCCAAACATGAGACCTTAGGAAATTTATTATCTTGCAACCTCACTTTGACCATCTTTAAATTAAAGCTATCAATACTCACCACAATGAAAGTATCATAAAGAATGGATTAAAAAATTCATGTAGATTCCAGTGAGTGTGTGCCACGTACACAACACAAAACCTGGAAATGCACATCTACCAACACCATCAGAATAACTGCCTCCGGGGAACTGTGGATTTTAACAAATGTCCACACTTCTTTTCTCTCCATTCTTCCATTTGAGCCTCATAAATTTTTGCCCTAAAATTACCAGTTAAAATTCATGTCATCTGCACTTTAAAACCTCTAGAGAACTCACAAGTCCTCAGCACACCCGTCTTCCAGACTGATAGAAAGCTCCCTCTAAAGAGAACCATCGCCTGACTTGCCAGGGCACAGCATCTCTCAACCAGCTGCTAATAGAAAAGATATCTTGGAAGATGTTGGCTATTGCACAGAAAATGAAATGAAGTCTTTGATTTCCATTCCTGACAGTATTTCAGAGCAGATACTTTGAAAAGCCACTGAGGTACAAAGAACACAAAGGCTGTGGGAAGCATTTCCAATATGTTTTTGAATTCACAGAGCAAAGTAGAGGTGGAGTGGTGGTAAAGAAAATCCCCATAAACCAAAAAGGACATGAAGCACCACCCCAGAGATGTGAGTGCTGAGTACTCATGGAAACCTGGGGTGTCCCTCTGAAGGGGCTTTCCCTGGAGAAAAGGAAAGAAGCCCAGTGCCCATATGACAGGTGGGTGATACCAAAACCAGGATTGGCATGGAGCCTTTACAGTTCCACAAAGAAATGATGAGGGGAAAGCACCCGCCCACAAAGAGACAAGGGAAATCGGCCTTCCCTAGTCTTAGGCATGAGCAATGGTCATTAGCTTTCACAGGTTATGTTTGGAATTCACACATCACTGGCCAAGTCCATCTCATTTTTAAGAAAGAGCTAACATCAATGCTCCTCAAACAATTCCACCAAATTAGAAGGAAAGGAAATGCCCCCACTTTAGACTTCTTGCTTATTAGGGATTTAAGCTGCTCACAACTCCCTGATTCCTTCTGGTAGGTTGTATGCATCTAAAACTGTATTCATTTCTTCTAGCTTTTCCAGGTTTGGAGACTATAAGTATTTAAAATAGTCCCTAATGATCCTCTGGATTTCATGTGAACCTTTATAACATTTTCTTTTCCATCTTTCTCTTTATTAATTTGAGTCTTTTCTCTCATTCTTACGGTTAGGTTGGTTAATGGCTTGACAATCTTGCTTAACTTTTCAAAGACTAAATCTTCGATTGACTCTATGTATTTTTCTTTTATTTCAAATATTTAATGTTCTGATTTCCACTATGTCTTCCCATGTGCTGTTTTGGGGATTAGCTTTTTCTTGATTTCTATGACCTGAAGGTGGATAATTAGATAATTTATTACAAATCTCTGTATGTATCTCTGTGTGTGTGTATCTCTCTCTCTCTGTCTCTCTGTCTCTCTGTGTGTGTGTCTCAATGTAAGCACTACACCTACAAACTTTCCTCTTCGAACTTCCTTTGCTGTATCTTACTGGTTCTAATAAGTTGTGCTTTTGTTTTTATTTGATTCTAGGAACTCTTTATTTTCCTCCCTTATTTCTTCAATGGCTGATTGTTCATTCTAGAGTACATGTTTCTCCATGTATACATGTAGTTTCTCTTGCTGCTTCCTAATTTTAACCTCTGTAATGTGACAAGATACAAGAAAATGTCTTGATTGTTCTATAATTATTAAGGCTCACTTTGTGGCCAAAATATCATCTCTTTTAGAGAAGGTTCAATGGGCTGTTAAAAAGCATGTATATTATTTATCTGCTGGGTACAATATTCTGTGGATATCTGTTGTCTGACTGACTTGTGATATAATTAGGACTATATCCAAAAGCATTTCCTATAAAGTCAGGAAGGAGACAAGAAGGCTCACTCTTTCGCTCTTATTCAAGATAGTGCTGCAATGCTTAGCTAGTGCAAGAAGATGAAAGAGGAAAAGAAACACACAAAGGAAGGGAAGAGGTCAAGATGCCCCTGTTTGCAAATGAGGGGTCCTCTCCTGGGCAGACTCTGAAGGCTTCACCAGGAAACGTTCAGACCTGATAAACACTTCCAGCAAAGGAGTGGGAAACCAAATTAACATCTAAAGACCGGGCAACCGCTGCCCAGAGAAGCAGCTCCACAATCTGAGTTCTCTTCTTAGGCTTCATAGAGCATGGATTCTGAATTGCCTGTGAAACAACCCATAGATAGGACCATATGGGTGGATCGGGGTGACACTGGCCAGCAATAGCAAATAACTCAGAATAGTGACTGGGCCATCAGCCACTGAAAAATGCCAAGATTCATTCAAGGCCCTGCCCCAATAGTGAGGAGTAATTAGCCCTCAATGGAGCACTACTCTATCCCAAATGTTAGGGTCTGAATAGAAAGTATCCCTCCAAAGGAGACTACTTTATCCCCAGTGTTAGGGTCTGAATAGGAAGTACTCCTCCCTCCAAAAGGCTCATGCTCTAAAAGCTGGGCTGCAGAAAGTGACTGGACCATATGACTGAACCTTTATCTGTATATTAATCCATCAATGAATTAATAATTTGATAGCACTGTTAGGCGGTGTTGAAGGTGTCTGGAGGTGGTGCCTAGTTGGAGGAAGTGGGTCCTTGGCATGTTCTTGGAGGATTATATATTATCCTGTCTGTTTGCTTCCTAATTGCCATAAAGTAATCAGCTTTATCCTACTGAGCCTTCCTATCATAATATTACTGCCTTGTCACAAGCCTGAAAGCAATTGAACCAACTGACCACAGACTTCAAGCTTGGAAACTGAGCCAAAATAAACCTTTCCTGCTTTCATTTGTTGTTCTTGGGTATTTTTTCACAAAGGGAAAAATATAATGTCCTCACTTAACATCATATAGGCAAAGTTCTGAAAGGACTAATTTCCAACGAACTTAACTGCATCCCCAAACAAAACCTAAAAATACCTAAGTATTTAAAGTACCTGTGGAGGTTTGGCTAGGTTTGGCCCCCATAAACTCATGTGTTTGAATGCTTGGCCCAAAGGGAATGGCACTATTGGGAGATGTGGCCTTATTGGAGTATGTGTGGCCTTGCTGGAAGAAGTGTATCACTGTTGGCAGTAGGCTTTGAGGTCTCAGAAGCTCCACTCAGTCTCCTTCTGCTTCTGAAGGATCAAGATGTAGAACTCTCAGCTCCTTCTCCAGCACCCTGTTTGCCTGCATACTGCCATGTCTCACCATGATGAGAATAGACTAAACCTCCAAAACTGTAGCCCACCCCAATTAAATGTTTTCCTTTATAACAGTTGCCAAGTGAGGCAGTGGTGGTGCACGCCTTTAATCCCAGCACTCAGGAAGCAGACGCAGGTAGATCTCTGTGATTTTAAGGCCAGCCTGGTCTATAGTGTGAGTCCCAGGACAACCAGGGCTGTTGTACAGTGAAACTCTGTCTGGACAAACAATACAAAACAGAAAGAGTTGCCATGGTTATGGTGTCTCTTCATAGCAATAGAAACCCTAAGGCATTATTACATATTATAAAATATGTAACAGATCACAAAATCAAATATCATAAGGCATGCAAAGATGCAAGAAAATATCACATACACAGAGGAGAAATGGCATTAATAAAACCAGCCAGGTGTGCCAGCACATGCCTGTAATCTAAACACTTGCAAGAATCAAGAAGGAAACAGGGAGTGGTGGCACATGCCTTTAATCCCAGCACTCAGGAGACAGAGGCAGGCAGATTTCTGTGAGTTTGAGGCCAGCCTGGGCTACAGAGTGAGTTCCAGGAGAAGCACAAAGCTACACAGATAAACCCTGTCTTGAAAAAAAAAAATAGAATCAAGAAGGGAGATTCTGAGTTCAAAACTACCCTGGGCAACATATAAAGACCCTGTCTCAAAATTAGTAAATAAAATAAAATGCCAAAACTAATCCAAAAATGATATTAGCAAATAAGAACATTAAAATGGTAATTATAACTGTTTAGCTGCATTAAAAATTTTTGGTAGAAAAAAAAATTGGTAGAGCAGGGCAGTGGTGGTGCACGCCTTTAATCTCAGCATTCAGGAGGCAGAGGCAAGCGGATCTTTGTGATTTCGAGGCCAGCCTGGTCTACAGAGCGAGATCCAGGAAAGGCGCAAAAGTACACAGAGAAACCCTGTCTCGAAAAACAAAAACAAAAACAAAAAAATTTATTAGAGACATGAAATTATTCTTAAAATTTTCAGTTGAGTTAGATGCGAAAGGTAACAAAACTCAATGGGTTGCTACACAAAAGTCTCAGGGCCAGGTGTGTGATGCCTCTTCAGGAACTGTTGATCAGAGGTCCCCGAGGAGCCCAGAACAACATAGCTACTCTTCTTGGTTTCCCAGTGTAGTGGTTTGACTAAGAATGGCCCATAGGCTCAGAATTATACATGCTTACTCACAAGGGAATGGAACTGTTTGAAAAAATTAGAAGGATTAGGAGGTTTGGCCCTATTAGAGTAGATGTGGCCTTGTTGGAGAAGTGGGGGTTTTTTGTTTTTGGTGGTTTTTTGTTGTTGTTGTTGGTGGTGGTGGTTTTGGGTTTTTTGTTTGTTTGTTTTCTGTTTTGTTTTGTTTTGTTTTGTTTTTTGAGGTTTCAAAAGCTCATACCCTCATACTTTTCAAAATCACTCTATCTCTATCCTCTCTCTCTCTCTTCTCTCCCCCCTTCTCTCTCCACCTACAGATCAGGATGTAGCTCTCAGCTACTGTTCCAATGCCTGCCTGCCTGCCTGCTATCATGCTTCCCACCATGATAATAACAGACCAAACTTCCGAAACTCTAAGCAAGTCCCCCACTAAATTAAATGCTTTCTCTTATAAGAATTGCTGTGGTCATGGTGTCTCCTTCAGAGCAATAGAACAGTGACTAAGACACCCACCAGGTAGATGATAAGACCCTATTGCTGAAGTCACCATGTATGTGGGAGAATTCAAGGTGGAACTAAGTTGGAAATGTGCTCCTTGCTGGCTAGCTTCCATAGTGCCAGGAGAAGCTATGAAAGCCTCTAGCAGTAGAAAATCATCAACAGCCTTACTCAGTTGTGAACCCTATAAACTACAATACTAACCTGCCAGGAAAGATGCGCCCACAAGGCCACACCTACTCCAACAAGTGCCACTCCTAATTGTGCCACTCCTTATGGGACAAGCATTCAAACACATGAGTCTATAGGAGCCGTATCTATTCAAACCACCACTTTCCACTCCTTGGCCCCCATAAGTTTTTAACCATATCATAATGCAAAATGCCTTTAGTCCAACTTCTAAAGTCCCCGTGGTCTATCACAGTCTCAACAATGTTTACACGTTCAAAGCCTCTTCTGAGATTCATGCAATCTCTTAACTGTAATCCCCTCTAAAATCAAATTCAAAAAAACAGATCACATGCTCCCAACATATAATGGCACAGGATATACATTACCATTCCAAAATGGAGGAGAGGGAACAGAGTGAGGAAATAACTGGACCAAAGCAAGACCGAAAATCAACTGGGCAAACTTCAAACTGTATCTCCATGTCTGATGTCAAAATGCTCTTCAGATCTCCAACTCCTTTCAGCTTTGTTGATCTCAACACACTTCTCTCTCTTGGGCTGATTCCACTCCCTGTTAGCAGCTCTCCTTGGCAGGTATCAAACATCTTGGGATCTCCAAGGCAATTCAGGCCTCAACTTCATATCTTCATGGAATGGCCTCTCCAGGCCTCCACTCAGGGAAACCTCTGACACATGCCTAGGTTCAGTGGCTTTCCTTGGGTACAAAGGCAAATTCCACAACCTGTTTCTTCTATCCTTAACTCTAAAGCCAGAACTATGTGGCCAAATTTGCCAAGATCTGCTTCTTGCCTGGGCTGGAACATGGCCCCCTTGTTGAATTATATCTTCACTAGCTTTCAGTTTTTGATGTTAACTTTACCACCCAAGCTTGGCTGTCCTGAAACTTGCTCTGTAGACCAGGCTGGCCTCAAACTCAGAGATCCATCAGACTCTGTGTCTGGAGTGCTGGGATTAAAGTTGTGCACCACCACTCCTGGTTCTCAACTTTTCTTTAGTTCCTTTTCACAAGTTGGAAACTTAGCTGGTGGGATCTTACGCTGAGGTCACTGCTCCCTTTATTCCATTTCTAATCAGTTTATCTCCTTGAACACAGGATTTAGCTCTATTCCACTTCCTGGTGCCCCTTTTCTCAATCTGTACATTTTGTAGTTTTCCTTCCTCAGCTTGCTCCTTTTCATTATAAATCTTCATTAGAGTCTCACTAATAACCACATGGCAGAGTCTATAGTAGGCTGTTCTGAGATTTCCTCTGCCAATGGAATTAATCCAAAACTCTTCACTTTAGCCTCAAGCAGATTCTTTGGACAACTGTAAAAAGCAGCCACATTCCTCACAAAATACCACAAGAACGATCTCTAGGGAACATACCAAAATTGTTCTCCTCTAAAACCTCTTGAGCCAGACTCTGACAGTTCAAACAACTCTTAGTACCACTGTCTTCCATGCTCCTACTAGTATGGCCCATTAAGCAGTGCTTAATTCTACCGATTTTCTAACGAAGTCCCAAAGTCCAAATTCTTCCGAACAAAAACATGGTCAGGCCCATCACAACAATACTCCAATCCCTGGTATGAACTTCTGTCTCAGGGTTTCTATTGCTGTGAGACTCTATGACCATGGCAACTCTTATAAAGGAAAACATTTAACTGGGGCTTGCTTACAGTTTGAGGTTTAGTTCACTATTGTTGTGGTGGGAAAGATGGAGGCATGCAGGCGGCAAACATGGAGGCATGCAGGCAGACGTGGTGCAGGAGAAGGAACTGAGAGTTCTACCTTTTGATCCATAGGCAGCAAAAGGAGTCTGTGCATGGTTTGAGCATATCTAAGACGTCAAAGCCCACCTCCCACAGTGACACACTTCCTCTAACAAGGCCACACACTACAACAAGGACACATCTCCTAATAGTGCCACTCCCTATGGGCCAAAGAATTCAAACACATGAGTGTATAAGGGCCAGTCCTATTCAAACTACCACACCACCTGTGCAATTGTAGTACAAATATAATGGGAGTAGCCAATGGCTCTCTGGTTGCATCTGGCATTGCTACAGAAAGTAATCTGTCTGGTACTGTAAACCCAGTTTAAAAAAAAAAAAAAAAAAGCACAAGCTTGGGGAGGTCATAGGCCCTGGGGTAGGGAATCTTACTATTGTTGTTTAGCTGAACTAATTGACCCAGCAGCAGAATGCCTTCTAAATAGCTGTTTTTATACCCGCAGACAAAGCTCCCTCATCTGTAATCAGAGAAGCCTTTCTTCACAATAAACAGTAATAAATGCAGAGACTCGTGCCTGTTGGAGTTGCTGAGACTAAGTGATGGTATAGTGCTCAGCCCAAAACAAAATATGTCTACTCCTCAGTCCAAAGCCCAAAGAATATCACAGAAGAGGGGCCAAAAAAAAGTTAGAGCTGGAATACAAGGAGAAGGGGTACAAAATGACATCTTCTAGGCATGACACAGTCACTGCAATCATGACCTTGCAGAGGCTGCCGTTACCTGCACTAGATCCGCACAAATAAGCCCTGTAAAGGATTAGTCAGTCATGGAGGGGGAGGTCATGGAGCTACTACTGGCTACTGTTCTAGTTAGTTCTTTGTCAACTTGATACAGCTAGAATGATGTGGGAAGAAGAAACTTCAGTTGAGAAATTTCCTTCATCAGATTGGCCTACAGGCAAGTCTATAGGGCATTTTCTTGATTAATGATTGATGTGAAAGAGCCGAGCCAACTGTGGACAGTTCCACCCCTGGGCAGGTAGTCTTGGACTGTATAAGAAATCAGGCTGAGCAAATGGAGGGGGGGTCCGAGAGGGGTGGTTGGCAAACCAGTAAGCATCATTCCTTCATAGTCTCTGTTTCAGTTCCTGCCTTCAGGTTCCTGCCTTGAGTTCCTGCCCTGACTTCCCTTCATGGTGAACAATAAGCTGTAAAGTGAAATAAATTCTTTCCTGTCCATGGTGATTTTGGTCATGGTGTTTTGGGGGTTTTTGTTTTGTTTTGTTTTTGCAGCAAACTAGGACAGCTACTGACGGATTCTAGGAAAAGAGGAATCTATCCACAGTTGTGTATCCACTGTGAACCCAACAGGCTCAACAGTTTCAAATCCATGACCATACAGCTGGCCATGGCTAAACTCAGTGGTATCAGAAAATAAAGCAAACAAACAAACAAAAACCATGAAAGTGAGGCTGATGGAGTGAGAGAGAGAATGTGATAATAATCAGGAAGCATTATGTACCTGTATGGAAATTTCTAACAAATTTCATTCAAACAAACAACAAAATGAAATGAAACAAGCCTCAGGGCTCTGGAGCTGCATGATTACTCAAGTCACTCCCAATTCTTTAGAGTATATTTAACTTTTAATGAATATAGACTTTCACAACTGAAAACTAACAGTGAAGCATATGAGATGAAGATATGGGCTGAGCAAAATTAAGAGCAGGTCAGACATAAAACAAGAGAAATTAGTAAGCTTCAAGACAGTACCAGAAACTATAAAACATGACTAGTGAGAAAAAGATAAATTTTAAGTCTCAGTTGTGATAATTTTGTAGGTGCATGTATGAAATATTTTGGTTCACACTGTTTTTGATGCCTTAAATTTGTGTGCTGAGTAAGCATCACTGTGCTATTTTTTCACTTCTCTATATGTCTAGACCAATCAGAGTTTTAATGTTTTTTGCAAACTATTTTAAATGTCACAGAAAATTATAATATTTCCACAGATTAAAACGTTTTGCATAAAGCCAGCTTGGTGGCGTATGTCTATGTTACCAGAACTCGGGAGCCTGAGGCTACTACTCATTGGATATTGAGGAATTATTATTAAGTTAATAAGATGTTTAGGTCTTGCTACAAAATCAAAAGGGATTAGTGGGGAGTGTCTAAGTAAAACATGGTTGGCTGCTATGAACTGGCAATCCCTGGCTGGTGAAAGCATGGGTGGCACATAAGTTATCCGGCTTTTGTACGTCTTAGACATTCTCAGCAATGAAGTCTTTTAAAGAAACTAAGAGATTCCCACTGAGAATGAACATCCCTAGACAATCTTCTTCATTCCTGTTCATGCCAGCTATTCACTGGCATTTTCATTCATCATTTTCAACCCACACTTTCTTTTAATACTGTGATCCATATTCTGGGGCTTGAAATCTCAAAATGCATTTTCTCCTTCATTTGCCAACTGGATTTCTTTCCCCTCAATTTTTGTTGTTGTTGTTGTTGTTGTTGTTGTTGTTGTTGATTATACTAACTATACAAAATAACAAGCTTCATTGTGACATTTTTATACATGGGTGCAGGGCACTTTAGCCCTGTCCATCTTCTCTGTTATCCGTTCTTATACCCACATCCTCCCACTGGTGCTCTTCCCATTCCCTAATAGTCCCTTGACCTTCTTGCAGATCACACTAAGAGTTGTGTGGAGTTAGCATTAGAAAAACAAAAGTGGACAGAGAGTCGATCCCCACATTTGGCTCCATGGATGCAGCCATTGCAGGTTGTCATAGTGACAAGGGAAGTCTGGTCCAAGGTACTCATTCCTGTCCTTCATCTCTTTGATGAATCCAGAGCAGACTTAGATCCTTTCTCCAAGAGCTCAGCAGCAGACGCCACTGATGGGTCCCAGCACAGGATATTGATAAGTGGCTTCTAACCTTCAGGGATCACCTCTCCTTCCTCTCCATTCCTGAAATTCCTTTCCATCTCTATTTTGCTCTTTCAGCCCTTCCAAATATTTTAACTCATTCCCTTCATTGAAGCTCCTCTTTTCAAAACACCTGTTCTATATTTCCAACATGAGCCTGATTTGGTATCAGGAGTGCTAGTAGAAAGACTCTGAGATCTGAGAGTAGATGGCTATGGCTGGCCTGTTTGAACATGAGCATGTGATTGCAGCGAGTGGGAAATAGACGTTATAAATTTGTGCCTTGTTGTGTGGTTATTTCTCCATTTCACTGATGACTATTAGGAAGGTGATACTTACTTAAGGGCAGCTCTAGGAGGCCAAGCAACTGCCACAGCTGACTACTGGGACAGTGATCACAGGCAGATGAGGAAGAGGAGCACAGACTTGCAAGCTTCCATCAGGCAACAAGAACCCATCCACTTTTTTGAGTCCTAACTCAGAAAAACAAAACTTTTCCTTGTCTTTCTATCTCTTTTTCATTTGGATATTGGCCCAAAACCTAATGTTCTGGGCTTTCTCACTCATTCCCTGAAGCCTTTCCATGCCTAACCTCTCTTCCACTTACTGCTTGCTTTTTGACCTCTATTGCAAAAGGCATGGCTTTCTCTATCCCCCTTCACCATGCTCTGCCTCTGAGCAGCTGCCAAGGTTTACAGTTCATATGCCCTGTTGTTTGTTTTTGTTAAACTTGAGCTTTAAAAACAGAAAGAAGAAGGGAACTAAACAGCTCTGAACATCTGAACACACACACACACGAGAGAGAGAGAGAGAGAGAGAGAGAGAGAGAGAGAGAGAGAGAGAGTTCACACTCATGAAAAATGACTAATTCAAGGACTCAAATTTCCAGGGGAAGGCGTAGTCAGAGGACTAGGAGGTGTCTTTGGCAGCACTGAAATGATCCCTTCATTCTAATTCTGAAGTTGCCAGTGGTCTTTGTGTATTCCTCAATTCAGCACCACAGTTTAATTCCAAGCATCAGGTCTTTTATGTGAAAATCCAGGTGAGGTTGAGTTGGAACTCAACAGAGACATTCTTGTAAGTTTGAAAGACTCAAAGAAGGTAACTTCTATAAATCTCCTGAGTTTCCCTCTCTAAAAGACAGTTAACTTCTTCCCTATGCAAAGAGACTTCCCAAACCTGGCTTGGATGACCTCACCTGAGGCCATTTCCTTCAAGAGATCTCTTTCCTCCTCAGCGTATACCCCATTCTACTCATGGCTTCCAGATTCATAACTATAGGCAGTCTCATTAAAGTGTCATGTAGGAGGACATAGGCTATATTCCCAGCATAAATGAATGGCATGTTTCTGTTCCTTCGTCTTATTAGAAATCCAAGAAGCAGATGTAGGACTTAGAAAGAGTAAGTCAGGTCTCATGCGTGCAGGCACAGTGCCTGATTCTGTGTGTGATTCCTCAGCTTCAACACAAGGCTTTCACAGGATGGCTTTCACAGCTTGTTTAAGTGACTAGAATTTAGTAGCAATGATGATCTATAAAAATGCAATTGAAATGCCAACATTTCTGGATGTAAAAGAAAGGAACTGAGTTGGAAATCGGAGGACTCCAGCATTTGGGAGAACTGCCCCTTGGAAGTCTCCTAGCAGTGGTAACCTCTGTAAACTGACAGGCCCTGTGGACACAGTCCTGCTTTGCTTCCTGGTGGTTATCCTGACTTTGTCCTAAGACTGCTCCTGCAGCCTTCCTGTACCAAGCAATGCACATACTGACTTCTCTACAACCATCTTTTCCAAACTTCCTCTGAGAGTGCCTACAACAAAGAGCCATGAGTTACCCGTTATTTTTTTTTTCTATGTAGTCAATGTGGTGGTTCCATCGTGTTTCATTTAGTTATAACTCTATGTCATGGAGTATGCCATGAAAAAACATTGAAAGAAGTGGTGGGGATGGTAAATCAGGAAGACATAAATTGAAACCATAATGAGATATTAGTTCGGTAGAGGTTGAAAAAACTCTGACCATAGGAAGGATTGCCTAGTCTGTGGACAGTGCTTAGAGGAAGACTTAGTCCAAGTAGTCTCTAGTCAGGGGTGTGACCCACAGCACCCCTGTGACACAGAGATCTGTGAGAAGGTAATCAGAGAAACTCACCTGAACATGAGGAAGAAAAGAACAAGAATGTTCATAGAAGTGTTACAATTTTAAGAGAAAGAGATGAAAGAACTCTAAATGCTTGAAAGGAAAATGGGTACATAACTTGTGATATAGTCATATAAAGGAATATTAAACAGCTGTGAAAATGAAGCAACTATAGAATTTGTCAGCATAGATGACTCTTACCCATATAATGCTTGGTAGCAGTGGAGGGGGGGAGCAATTCAGAAGACTACAAAAAGTGATTCCAAATTTATATGGTGTTTAAAAGGGGTTAAACTAAATAATGCACTGTGTAAGGATAACTACAGAAGTGATCAAATTTAACCTGGTGTGACCTCTGGAGAGGGGAAAGATAATAGCCAGATGGGATATGGAGTGATATATTGGTAACATCCTGTTTCATAAAGTATTCATTTACTAATATTTGAGAACCACTTATGTGCATTATAATGTCTTATAGTTATACAATAATCATTTTTAAAAGCCATCTTATGGCTCAGCTAGCAGTCATTTAAGATGCTCACAAAGTTGAGAAAAATCATGTTTTAAAAAGTCTTCTGCCTTAAAAGCCTTGCTTACAGGTAAAGCAGGTATTGCTTTGTTTATAATTGCAAGGCTCAACACCTTTAATATAGTAGTGTGAATCATGAATGCCCAAGAGAGAGGTTTAGAATCCCATCATTCCCAAACTTGAAAGAAACATAATTGACACGTAACAATGGTGCCTGCTTCAAAGGTTCAGTGTAGAACTTCAATTCAGGAATCCAGTGTGTAATGATCGCATGGGGTAATTGGCATATCCGTCATCACAAACACTTATCATTTCTTTGTGTTGGGAACATTCAAACTCTTTGCTAGCTATTTTGAAACATACAGTTAATTGTCATCAACCAAGTTATCTGACTGTGTCACAGAACACAAATAATCGCTCCTATTCAACTGCACCCCTGCCCCAAACTTTTAAAATCATGTAATATTTAGACTTGAAATGCCTAAAATGCAGATACAATTAGAGAAAAATACATTCCCACCACTGTGTTCTAGTTCTGTGCCACACCGCCCACCTCAACACTCAACAATTCATTTCTCCACCTTGGTCCTGAATCGCAGCTGAGTATATAGAACACAACTTCTCTAGCTGTTACCAAGACTCCTGCTCACCACCAGCTCCTGGGGGCAACATAAGACCTACGAGCTTGGCACATCACATAGTAGCAGAAGCAGATTTTTTTCAGGACATTGTCAATGCTACATTCCCTGGTGTGGTGAGTTGTTTGGGAGGCCTTGGTGTTAGACATAATGGTCTTCACTTTCTAATAAGCATGCTGAAGGCTGAGAGTAGTGAGTTTTGCAAAGTTGGGCCTTGGCTTAGATAAAACACAAATATATATCTGATACACTTATCTGGCATGAGTGGTTTTCTATTTCTAATTGTATTCATTGTCTGCCCCCTGAACTCCTCATTGTCTGGGTTCTTCAGGGAGGTACAATCTTCCCAGTGTCTAGGATTGCCCTCCCCCCCAGACTCCTCGTCCTATTGGTTTAGAACATAGAGCCTTACCCAACTTATATCCTGGAGCTCAACATTTACTCCTTTTCTGTTATATGGTCTCAATCACATATATGACTGCTTGTAACTTTTCAAGCCTACAATAAACCAAAAGTGCACAGGAGGCAGCCTCAGCTTCTAGCTAGGGAAGACAGGGTCTTTATGCCTCCTGCTCATCTGTGATTCTCTGGTGAACTGTAAGTTCATCTCACACCAAAAATGGACCATAATGATTACTTCTTACACTAGCTTCACCTCTTCGTTTGTGGGGCATGGATCTGCTTGCTTGTCCCTTGCTCCCAAACAGGAGGCAAATGTAACTCAGGTCATCACCACTCCCCAGATTCCTCATTCCCTACACTTAGTCACAACATATTGGATGTGACCTGTCGTAAGATCACGAGGCTTGAAAATCATTTCCATGGTGATGGGCAGGACTGGAAATGGCATAAGAAATGCTTAGGCAGCCAGGCACTGGAAAAGCGAGGCCACTACTGAGTACATGGCCATTTCTGAAACCAGATTATAGTTGAGAGTAATAGTAGCAATAGCTGGGACTTACCAAAGAGGAGAATCTGCCTTAATGGTTGGTTACCGGATATGATTCAAACAAGCCAGCCAGTGCATGGACAGATGAATCGTAGAAGAAGAAAATACCTACAAGAGCAGATCCCCCAGAAGTTTCTGAAATAGGCAAAGGAGGAGCTAAATGCCAAGCAGTTAAAAGCACAGAAATGCTGCTATGGAAGTTGTTGGAAGCAAGGGCTTGAATTCCCTCTATTGTAGGCAAGAGGGAGTCCAGGGATCCTGCTATGATTATATTTTGTCTCCTCTGCCCCTCTCCCACATTCATGTGGCCTAGGGAAGCAGAGGTTACAAATTACAATAGGAATTTAAATTATATGCTCTAATCTTCAGTGTTTGAATCTGGAAGACAAAAATAAAATCACATAAGTTGGGTTTCTTTCTTTCAGCAGTTCTGACTAGCATTAAGAAAAAGGGGAGCCAGATGTGACGGCACACACCTATAATTGTAGCAATCAAGAGGCTAAGGTGGAAATACCACAGACCCAAAGAAAACCTGGACTACATGGCAAGACCCTGCCTATCACACACACACACACACACACACACACACACACACACACACACACACTCACCCATGTTTTTGAAGAATATCAGATAATTCATAAAATCAACCATAAGCTGGACAACTGTGCCTAGAAACAGGCCCAACACCCAGGATAGCTGGCAGGAACGATCCAGGTTCCTCCTCAGGGCCCATCTGGATAGAACAGCATCTCTATTGGCTTACTCCATTGCAGCCTAGGGACACCAGGAACAACATGACTGAGAGCCAAATCCCAGAGGCTCTGAGTCACCATCAGTAACATCGGAAGCTGCTTCTGATTCTTAGTGAGGCTTCCTTGAGCTTCGAAGTGTGAGATGGTCAGACCTGAGTGGCTGAACAAGATCACAGACCAGCTCCCTCGTGGCCTGCGCTGGGAGAGAGAGACTGTCTTTGGCTTTTACTGTGAGAGAAGAGTAGTCTGCCCAGGGAAGTAGAGAGGCCTAACTCTAGAGCCGGGATGTTGCTTTCTGAGCCTTCCAAAAAGGCCAATATCCACCATAGTGTAGATACTTGTGATGCAATAACTCAGTACCAGATGTGAAAAGAGCGCCATTAAAGTGTGTTTGAAACATTGTGTGAAGAAATAAATGCATGTGTAAGGACACATCCTTACTGTGAGCCAGCGAGCCAGAGCCTGCACAAGAGCCCGGGCTCATAGTGAACTGCTCCGGCCCCCAGCAGACAGGGTCAGGGCTCCAACACCTGCCACAAGGCTCATGGAGACTAGAGTCATAGAGGGCTCACATAAAAGCCTGAACCCAACAGAACCCTCCAATGACTCCAGAAAATTACAACCATGGGTTGACAGAGGTCATTTCTGAAAGATGAGATTCACAGGAAGTAGTTGTTTCTGCCTAGAATCTTCCTTTCCTAGATGTTCCCCAGTAAGAATGTGTGGCTCTAATAATCAGAAAAGAAAGGGTGAAAGGAAAAGAGAAACTCTGGTGGGAACCACCCCTCCTTCTCCCTTCCTGTCAGAGTAAATAAATCATCTTAGGATAACAATTAGGAGCTAAGTGTGCAAGAGGGAATATGTGTCTGGCATGTGATTCAAAGAGAGGCTAGCACACTGGAAAACGTCTGTCCCATCCCAGAACTCAGCCCTCACAGTTTGCTCTGGGTTCACTGTCAGTTCACTTGCTCCTAACTGAACTCTCATGAAGGAAAAAGAGAGAGAAAAGAGCCAATGAAATGACTTATCAGGTCCAGCAATGAGTGGCTGCCATGTCTGACAGCCTGAGTCGGATCCCTGGAATCCACATGGTAGAAAGAGAACCAACTCCTGCCAGCTGTCCTCTGACCTCCACAGGATGCTTACCCAGGCTGGTGCACAAACACACGTGCGCGCATGCCAAAGGAAGAGACAGACAGACAGACAGATAGACAAAGAGAAAGAGGAGAGAAAGAGAGACAGAGACTGAGAGATAAATGCAATTTTAAATATTAAAAAAAGAAGGCTAAGCCAGGCGGTGGTGGTGCACGCCTGTAATCCCAGCACTTGGGAGGCAGAGGCAGGTGGATCTCTGTGAGTTCAAGGCCAGCCTGGGCTACCAAGTGAGTCCCAGGAAAGGCGCAAAAGCTATACAGAGAAACCCTGTCTTGAAAAACAAACAAACAAAACAAAACAAAAAAAAAGAAAGAAAGAAAGAAAGAGGGCTAAAGAGTTGGTTCAGTGGTTAAGGGCAATGGCTACTCTTCCAGAGGACCCGGGTTCAATTTCTAGCACCCACATGGCAGCTCACAGCCATCTCTAATGTCATTTCAGACCCAAGGGGATCCGATGCCCTCTCCTAGCCTCTGTGGGTTCCAGGCACATAAATTCTGTACAGGCATACATGCAGGCAAAACACCCATACACATAATAAAATAAAAAATATTGAAAACAAATCAAATAATATTTTAAAAATAAAAAAGGTAGGAAAGCTAAGCAGGGGGGAAAGAAGAATGAATACCCCAAACCCTGCAGAAAGAGCTTTGACTTTAACTCAACAGGACTGAGCTCCACCTCACTCCCACTTTCACAGAAGCCCCTTTGCTATTCTTTGGAGGAGTTCATTCTGCCTTCAAAGAACTGTTCTGTCAGGAAGTCCTTTTTGGGAGCGTGTGAACACCATGCCTGCTGCAGGTGACCCCAGACAGGTGTCTGAGAACCAAAGGGACTAAGCTTGTAATGAAAGGACCCCAATGCAGGGTTTGCATGCCCCAGAGGATGCCAGAGCTCCTAGAAACCAGGACAGGGTGAGGAGGAAATCCAGGCCACAGGATGGCAGCTGGTGTGACCTGAGGAGCAAGGGAGATCGTTTCTAAGAAACTGCATCAAAGAAAACATCCAAGGAGGACGAGAGTAGAGAGAGCTGAGAACCTGACCCGAGAGGCAAGGACTGTTCCCAGGCACCTGGTCCAACCTGAGCTGGGCCCTAGGGTAGTATGACAACCTCCCTCAGGCTGTGTGTTCAAGACTTACTAAGCCACACAGCCTATCGGGACATGTCCACACATGTCACGATGCTCTGCTCTCTCCACTGTTCCTGTCTCTGCTTCCTTTGTCCTACCACTTCCTGCTGACATGTCCTTCTCCTGTGGAAGCAATGCTAACAAGTCATCTCCTTCACTGGAGACACATCAAGGTCAAGAGGTGGTAACGAGTTAATGCCTGTCATGGTTAATCTTGACTGTCAGCTTAGCAAGATTTCAAACCACTCAGGACACAAACCCCCAGGCCCATCTGTGAGGGCATTCCCAGAGATTTGAGAGCAAAGAAGATGCAACCCAAATGTGGGTGGCACCATCCCACAGTCTAGAGTCCCAGGCAGGAAGCAAGTACACAACCAGCATTCACCTCTCTGCACCCTTATTGTGGACACACTGTGACCTGCTGTCTCATGCTACCAGTGCCATGTCCTGTCACAGTGGACTCTATGCCCTCAACTTGAGACACATAAACCCTTCCTTAAGTTGCTTTCCCCAGGGACTTCGTCACAGAAAAAGAAAAGTAGTTAATACAACACCCTAAAGAGATTCCCTCCCCATGTAATTAGAAAAACTAAGGGGGCATTGCATTAGAAGAGAAGTGTGAGAAACGGGCATACAGGGAGCTGGGAGCCTGCATGCAGGGAGCCGGGATCCTGCATACAGGGAGCTGGGATCCCCCATACAGGGAGCTGGGATCCTACATACAGAGAGCTGGGATCCTACATACAGGGAGCTGGGATCCCACATACAGGGAGCTGGGATCCCACATACAGGGAGCTGGGATCCCCCATACAGGGAGCTGGGATCCTGCATAAAGGGAGTTGGGATCCTGCATGCAGGGAGCCGGATAGGGATCTGGGATCCCCCATACAGGGATCTGGGATCCCCCATACAGGGAGCTGGGATCCCGCATACAGGGAGCTGGGATCCTCCATACAGGGAGCTGGGATCCCTCATACAGGGAGCTGGGATCCTACATACAGGGAGCTGGGATCCCACATACAGGGGACTAGGATCCCCCATACAGGGAGCTGGGATCCCCCATACAGGGAGCTGGATTCTGCATACAGGGAGCTGGGATCCCGCATACAGGGATCTGGGATCCTGCATACAGGGATCTGGGATCCTCCATACAGGGATCTGGGATCCCCCATATAGGAAGCTGGGATCCCCCATACAGGGATCTGGGATCCCCCATACAGGGGGCTGGGATCCCTCATACAGGGAGCTGGGATCCTCCATACAGGGATCTGGGATCCTGCATACAGGGGGCTGGGATTCTGCATACAGGGATCTGGGATCCCGCACACAGGGAGCTGGGATCCCCCATATAGGAAGCTGGGATCCCCCACACAGGGAGCTGGGATCCCCCATACAGGGAGCTGGGATCCTCCATGCAGGGTGAGGGGAGTATTCCACTCCCAGCATTGCTTAGACCCATCAGTGCAGAGTGGTAATAAAAAGCGCAGGAACTGTCCATGCTTTCATTCTGGTTTTAAAATTCTCTCTAGACAATACACGTCCTAATGTCTTGCACTCAGAGAACACCCCGTCATGCCTCCCCTGGTGTCCAGTAGCTCTCTGAGCCTTGCTGTGTTGTAAACAAGCCTATACCTTTTCCACCTTTCTCATCCATGGGCTTTGATTTCTCTAGCCATAAAAATAATCCACAAATATCCGACAGTGAAGGACAGGGTTAGAGAGCATGCAGTCCAACCCCCTCCTGTCGCAGGATGGGAGCAGGCGCATTGGGTGACATGCCTTTCCCAAGTTGGTGAGGGAGTTGGGTCTTGACCTCAAGCCTCTGGTCCTCTGTGTCTGGCACAGAAGATGGCAGAGCTAGTTCTAGATTCTGCAGTTATTTATGGACCCCTTTGCCAATTTACACAACAACTCTCTCTTTCTCTACTATTGAAGGTGCTGAAAGAGTGATGGGTTAGAAGTAACTCAAAGAAATTCATAGGCCCATGACAACTTTCTCAGAGGAAAGAGCGAAACCCCTTTCCTTACAGTCACCCAGATTCAGACTTGACAGCTCCCCTGGATTCTGTTCACAGAATGTCCCTGCATTGCTACAATAAAAGTGAGGAAAATGATCCCCTGTGCAGACATGTGGGCTTCAGGGTCAACGCTTCCTGAGCTGTTCTGACTTTTATAGCCCTTCCATTGGCTGTTCCATGCAGCTTGCAGCATTAATCACTTTCTACCATCATCAAAAGCCAGAGCTTTCCTGAAACCTCCAAGTTTCTCTCAGCCATCCCAACAACCCCAGCCCCTGGGAGAGAGGCAGCGCCCAGCTACCTTTCTTGGTATCATGGATAGCTTAGAGATTCTGTGGGTTCACTTTTTTTTTATCCTGCCATCCTTGGCCCTGCAATATAGACTGGCCTGATGCCACTCAGGAACTGGCCACAGGGGCTGCAGTAAAGGTTCAAAGTGCTTGCCTCACAAATGTGGGGACCTGAATCCAATCCCCAGCATCAATGTTTGTTTTTTTTAATCTATATATGTACTTGTAATCCCAGCGCTGGAGAGGTAGACACGGGGGATCCTTGGGCCTCACTAGGCAGTCAGTCTAGCCTACTTGACAAGTTCCAAGCAAATGGGAGATCTTGTCACACACACACACACACACACACACACACACACTCACACACACACATTCATTCACACACACATTCATTCACACACACACACATTCATTCACACACACATTCACACACACACACACACACTCACACACACACATTCATTCACACACACACATTCATTCACACACACATTCACACACACACACACACTCACACACACACATTCATTCACACACACACATTCATTCACACACACATTCACACACACACACACACACACACACACACACACACACACACATTCATTCACACACACACATTCATTCACACACACATTCACACACACACACACACACACACACACACACACACACACACACAGTAGATGGCACCTGAGGGATGACAATCAGAGTTGTTCTCTGACCTCCTCATACATGTGCACATATGTGTATCTGCACATACATGAACACACACACATACAAAGAATTGGTCATGCGCACTGACAACAAGTGGATATAACATGTGCTGAAGTCAAGGGCCTAGAGTTAACTAGGCAAATGAGCCTCCCCTGCTGCAGAAGACACTGACGGGCTGCGCTCCACGGCAGGCTGGCAGCGATGTTTCCAACTGCCCATTATTCCAGATCATCAATACCATTCTCTTCATTATCCCAAGTCCCTGAGAGTTTGCACTGGGCACGGCTGAATCATCACTCAAGTGACTCAGTGTCCTGATTAGAAACAGACCAGAAATGCTGGTGAGCTCACCACTGTTTACAGAATGAAGGCTCAGCTCCCTAGCAGAACATCCATGAATTTCCTCAAATGGCCCCAGCCAACCTCACCAGCTCCATCATCCACATCGTGATAAGCTCCTTTATTTTTCCCCATATACCCACTTTCCATGTCTAATGTCTATTGGACTCCAGGACTCAGCTAATGTCACCTTTTCCAAATACCTACCTTGACTGTCTCTGAGGCCGTGCTTAACCTCCTCCCCCTGTGGACAATACCACCTTGCACTGCCATCATTCTTACTAGACTACAGGCTCCAGGGTCTCCATTGCAGAACAAACACTCAACTGTGGGCAAGTCTTTGAACCAAAGTTTGTTTTGTTTATAGACAAGACTAAGAATGATGGACTCTTGTGTGGTTGTTGGGAGGAATAAATGAGCTAATGTATGCAGTTGGCATTCACTACAGATTTGCTATTATTAGCTCTGTGTGCATGGCAGAGAGAAGGTTCATAATTTTTATCTAGCTCAATGTCCGCTACACAGTAATTTCTTGCTGAATAGATTAATAAATTAATACAGTCCATCCAAATAGAACCACTCAGCATTACCTATGGCTCCTTGTCTTCACGAACTTAGAACTACTGATTGCCCAACTACCATCCTCTTTTCTATACCTGGCAAACTCTTGTCTTCCTTCGAGACCAAGATCAATGTCAACTCCTCTGTTCACCTTCCCACATTCCACTGGAGCAGATTTATGTGAGCTTGCCCAGAAGTTCACTCGTGCCTCATTACCACACTCTTTCCTTTGTCCTGCACTCCCCGCCATTGTTTGTGGATATGTCAATCTCTGCCACTTGACAGTGAGCTTCTCCAAGGCAAGGAGTGATTTACGTGCTGCCTGTTCTAGCCCCAGCTCAGCAGCTAATACAGTGCTGGCATTTATGCCAGGTTCTTAACAAGCAAATGAGTGCTCCCCTAGTAAGTTCAGAGATTTCTCTTTGGACCATGGAGATGCTGAGAGGGAGCACAAAATCCCCTCCTGGGAAGGCAGGACCTGCCTGTTTGCTTAGAGCAGCACTGTATTCCTGCTACTTGCTACATAAACACCCAAATAACAATAAAAAAGTAATTTAAAATGAGAAGCTCCCTGGCTTATAATCTAACTCATCAACCACTTTTGTTTGTCTTAGTTCCACCACGGTCCTTTATTTATATGCACTCATAATTGTACATAGTTATACTCTTAATGCAAATACAATTTGACATGCTGGGTTTTTTACTTGAAAAAAATTAAATAAATATCTTTACCTTAAGAAATAACATTTTTAGCCAGGTGATGGTGGTGCATGCCTTTAGTCCTAGCACTTGGGAGGCAGAGAAGCAGATAGATCTCTGAGTTCAAGGCCAGCCTGGTCTACGGAAAGAGAGAGTTCCAGGATAGCCAGGGTTACACAGAGAAACTTTGTCCCAAAAACATAAATAAATAAATAAATTTTTCAAGTGGCTGCACTGTATACAAAACCATTTATTTTGGCTGCATCATATTCCATGTGGTCACTTTCAATTTACCACTACTAAACATAATGCAGCACCAATTTTTGCTTAGAACTTTCCCCTTAATTCGTAAGACTTTAAAAGAAATAGTTGCCTAAGATTTTAGATTCTACTTTAGTGAGAGAGAGACAGAGACAGAGAGACAGAGCAGGTGAACTGCATGTGTGTGCCACGCATATGGAAGGCAGAGGACAGCCTTGCGTCATTCTTTGGAATCCGTCCACTAAATTTCTGAGTCAGGAGCAGGCTAGGCCAGCAAGTCCCACCTGGCCCCATCTCCCCAGTGCGGAGATTTCAACATGCACAGCTTTCTCACATGGTTCTGGGACTCAGACTCACGTCCCTGTGTTTCCACTGCAAACACTTCACCATGTCATCTTCCTGGTCCTTCCCCTGCTCTCGCGAGTCCCTGCGAAGAGTGAAGCACAGGAGGTCAGTTAAGGCAAGAGCTGGGAACAATAGCTCTGACCTCTGGATGGGCTTTAGGACCCAGAGATTTCAAGATTTTTGTTTGAAAATCATGTAGAACTGATAGCCTACAAGCCCTCTCCCAGGCCAGCTGAGTCAGAACTGAAAGAACTGAGAAATGCGGGGTTATTGGATGTCTCTAATGATTACAATACCAGTGTGAATCACAGATCCAGACTTTGCAAGATCTGAGAATTAGCAAGAGCATCATGACAAAAAGCCTGTTTCTTGTTCCAGATACTTCCATCCCATCTTCTAGGAATGGTCTCTTTAGGCCATAGGAACCAAAGGTATGCAGAGGGCCCTGGCTAGTCCTACAATCACTTATTCTAGAAGTAAACAAAACTGTACCCCTGAATCCAATCAAACATATCTAACTCCCTGTTCTACATTCCTGTGGCCAATGGTTGACAGATGCTCCTAGGGCTGCTGGTCTGCCCCCATGTACATGTCCTGGCAGCAAAGCAAAAGTAAGCTCCCCTGGTCCCTGAATTGTGAGTCATCTTCAGAACAACCTCCCATGGGCAGGAGAGACAGCTCAGCGGGTAAGAGCACTTGCTGCACGATCCTGAGGACAAGACTTTGGATCCCAGCCACCATGTAGCAGTCCAGGTGCACACCTGTAACTCCAGGTCTGGGCTGGGGGCAGGAGAGGAGACAGGAGGGTCACTAGGAGAGAGGAGACAGGAGGGTCACTAGGAGAGGAGACAGGAGGGTCACTAGGAGAGGAGTCAGGAGGGTCACTAGGAGAGGAGACAGGAGGATCACTGGCACTGCTACTTTCCAGACTAGCCCTGAAAATGTGAGCCCCAGGTTTCAAGAGACTCTGCCTCATGGGAGGACACCTGGAGCTGAAGAGTTGGTTCAGTGGTAAAGAGCACTTGCTGCTCCTGCACAAGTCCCAGGTTCAATTCCCAGAACCCACATGGTGGCTCACAACTGTCTATAACTCCAGACTCAGGGAATCCAGCACCCTCTTCTGACCTCCACCAGCACAAGGCATGGTACACAGACATACATGAAGGCAAAACATTCATACACATAAAATAATAAAATAAAGTTTTAGAAAAGGAGGATACCAGATGCCCTCTTCTGACCTCAGTGTGTGCACAGACATGTGCTTTACACACACACACACACACACACACACACACACACACACACACACACACAGAGTGTGCATATACCATGCATGCACATTTAAAGATACATACAAATAAATAGATAGATAGATAGATATGTATATCTATATAGATATAGATTGTGTGTGTGTGTGTGTGTGTGTGTGTGTGTGTGTGTGTGTGTGTGTCCCAGAGTCCCTGGTAGACCTGAGCTGTGTGTCCATGCCTTGTGTTGGCTTCTCTTCCTTCTGTACTCCTAGAACTTCCAGACATCCCCTGGCCTTACTCCCACTGAAAACCCCATCTTGGAACATAGCTTACTCAGAAAGCTCAGAGGAAGCCCAGAGGGACTTCTCCATGTCCACAGACTTCATGTCTGTGGGAATGCAGGGAAATTCTCTGCAGGGGAAGCAGTGTGCAGGGAGGGCTGTGACCACAGGCAGGGGACATCGCTCCTACCCAGGGGGATTGCTTCAAATCCAAGCTTCTTATACCAGCCTCCACAAAATAAAGTGTGATATTCAAATCAGGCTGAGGCCTGGAGGGAGAGGCTGGCTGCACAGGCCTGGTGGTGAATTTACAGAACAGATTAAACCAATCTGCATACTTAAGAGCATGTAAATTATGTTATTTCAACCCATAAGTTTAGGCATGTCCATAGGAATAAAGATTTATGACAGTGATAAGATGTATGGTTGGTGTAAATGCGCTAGCCCAAGCAAAACATGCTAAAGGGATTGTGGAAAACTGTCCAAGAGAAGGCAAGGATGTCAGCCCCAGCCTTCAGCAGCACGGCAAGGACACCTAGTCACTGTTCTTGGGGGAACTACCTGTCACCTCCTGTCACTACAAAGAGGAGAACACTGTGCTCATGCTACCATCCCTGGAGTGAGCATTGCATCCTTGGGGGTCTGCCTGGAAGATGGAACAGAAATCACTATCGGGTCCAGAATAAGTCTTTGCAATCACAGAAATAATAATAGCTGATATTTCTGAGAACTTAGTAAGTACCTAGCTTTCTCCTGAGGCCTCTGTGTTCTTGTCATTCAATCTTCATTTACTCCCAGAGGAAGGTACTATTTATCACGTGTCCCCCTTCAGTATGAGGAAACAGGCTCAGAGGTTCCCCACAACAGCAAGTAGTGGAGTTGAATTCGGGTGACTGGCCCAGGAGAGTGCACACTAAACCACAAAATCCTGCTGCTTCTGTTGAGCAGCATGCCGAAAGGAACTTCGGGAGTGATTTATTCCAGCCTTTTGCAGATGAGGATGGTGAGCTGCCCAAGGTCATGTAGTGGTAAATGGCAGACTCTGATTTCAGATACATGGTCAGAGATCTATCAGGGGCCCAGGAATCTGAAAAGACCCAAGAGGCTAGAACCAGGTGGGACTGCCAGACCTACTTCTTTCTTGTGAGCCCCGATTCTCAGGTAGATATCTGCTTCAGTAGATCGGCAGCACAGGGATGGGTGAGGTGGGGAAATTGGCTCCTGCTCTCCGAAAGGTCCTCTCTTAGCAGGAGGCTGTGCCATGCCTTTCAGGGTGAAAATGGATACCAGTCCACCTCTGGTGCTTGCCATGGGTCTCAACGCTGTCCCTTGGCTGACCCATCACAGTTCCCAAGATTCAGGTTTTCTTGTCCAGTACTCATTCCGCTGCAAGTGGTCAACCCAAACTGAAACCAGCTAAACCATAAGAGGTTCAAGAGGGCCTGGGAACCCAGAGCAGAGCAGATGGGATCTAGAGACTCTGATGGTGTCTTTAGAACTCCGTGTCCCCTTCTACATACCATAGTTCTGCACTGATGGGAAAGAGAACTTTTAGCTTGCATCCAAAGGCCAGCAGTGCAACAGGAGGGAAGACCACCCTCCCACATCTTCCCTCTAAAGGGGTTTTAAAGCCTCTGCTGTGGTCAGGTTCCAGCAATGCTGCCATGCACAAAACAAGGTTGCAAAGCTGGTAAATGGCAGAACCCTGTATTGGAAACGGTGTAGGGGAGAAATAAAACACAAGATGAGTAGGTAAAGTACGTCATGTGCTGCACAGCGAGAATTGAAAGGAAAATAAAGGCAGAAGGCAGCAGGAGAGCCAGGTGGCACATTATTAAGCTGGAAGTGGCGGGTAGAGACGACAATGAGGCAACTGAGCAGAGCTCTGGAAGCAGAGAGTAAGCCATGCAGGTGGCTGAAGGAAGAATGACTCGGGCAAACACAGCAGCCCGTGCAAACAGGTGGGAGCAGGCCTGTGCCCTGGAGAGCAGAGAAGGAACAGCTGGCTAGAGCGGTGTGGGGACAGGGAACCAAGTTACCTCTTACATCATAGCCTCAGTCTCCAGAACAAACCTCTGAGGTGGATACACTTATCATCCCCAGTTTGTAAACAGCTAAGCAGTTTGGTCAAGGCCATGGCGTAAGGGGCAGAAGTGGGATTTGAACTTGCATGGCCTGGATTCGAAGAGATAATAAGGTACAGAAAATCACAAGTAGGTAGGGTGTTTTTTTGCATTCAGTCCTGAGGAGAGAGAGAGATGGGTTGTCACTGAGGAGTCTGGGAAGAAATGAATGACCCAGTGGCCTTTATCCTTAGCACACTCCACATGCTCAACCCCTCCTTGAAGCCAAAAGCTCTCCCCTCAACCCTTCCAGTCTGTCATACTGCAATGGCTTTTCTGTTCCAAGCTGCCCTGGGTCTTCAGTTTTCCTTGATTTCTGGATAAATGTAGAGATGAATGAAAGATATGCAGAGAGACCTCCTTAGTGCCGCTGAATGGCTTCCATACCCATCAACTCTTAGGCTGGCTCCAGCACTGAGTGGCCAGTGCTCCTCCAGCAGGGAGTAAAAGAAGGTGCAAAGATATGCAGGGGAGTGATGTGAGGGCTCAGTAGGTGAAGGCACTCACCACCAAGACTGACAACCGGAGCCCACCCCCTGGAGCCACATTGTGGAAAGAGACAACAAATCCCTCTGAGTTGTTCTCTGACCTCTACATACATGCTGCAGTATATGTACACCTACACCTAGACACACACACACACACACACACACACACACACACACACACTAAACAAACAAACAGACGTTCCCTGGTCTTGCAACAGAACACGTCTGTAAATTGGGAAAGATGACAGCGCCTACCTCAGAGGCTTGTTGTAGAAACGGAAGTTATGTGAAGCGAAAGCCCTCAGGACAACAGTCTCTGTCAAGCAACAAGCACGGTATTTGTGTTTGCTATGTGAACAACAAAAACAAGTTCACATAGACAGAACAGTTTCATGCCAGCTGGGTGGATATGAAGGTCATCTGTCATATGATACTGTAGCACCTTTTCTTCTTCATATTTTCTAATTCACTCTCCCCACCAAAAGTGATTTTTATTTCACTGTTACAAAACAACCACAGCCCACACTTGAAACCACACAGCCACTGATAGAAAATTACATGTCCACACAGTTGGGCTTGCCCGGCGGACCGCCTAACTATTTCTGGTTCAGAATAGCCATCTCCGGGTCAGACATCTCGCGGGACCGGGACTCTGTGGCTTTACGTGGTTGCGTAAAGCTTGCGCAGCCAGGTAATCTACGCCCGTGCGTGGAGTACCCACAGGAGTTCCTGTACGCATGCGCGGCCCGACCTTTATAAAGCCGGTGCCATCTTGCATGAGCCCCCCCCCCTTATCTCCTCACCCACATGTGTTTCACACAGGCCTGTCACCTCTATCCTCTTTAATAAAATTCTTCTGTGGTCTTGTCAGGTTCAGGACGTGTTCCTCGCGAGGCAAAGCGCCACTTAAAAACTAACAGCCAATTTAAAACACATAATAATAAAGAAAAACAAAACAAAACTAACAGCCACTCTGTAAAGTTTCTGATAGGGTTTCCTTCCCCTACAGGAAGTTGAGGGCCATCTGCCACCTGCCCTGTGGGACTTGGTGTAGGAGTCCAGTCCAAAAAGAGGGTGGCAATTTTGCCTAGGGCTAGACCCAGACAGAGACAGGACAGCAGGTGTCAACCAAGTCATAGACCAGAACAGAACATTGGTCAGAGTTCAAATCTCACAGGGGTATTGTGGGACCTTGGGAAAGTGGCAGCTGCCATAGCTTGGGCTTTCTTGTCTGCAGGCAAGGTAGAGAGGACCCTCACGTTCAGGAGAAGGAAGGAGGCTCAGGTAAGTGAAAGAAGGTCGCTCTGCAGAGTGGCTGGCTCCCTCCAGCTCTGTGACACAGCACCTTTGACTTCTCAGTTCCCTGGAGAAACACCTTTACTCCTCAGTGGCTACCAGGGAACAGGGGGTGGAGGGGTGGGCATGTGGACCCTCCCACCTGGGGTGGTCTCCTGACAGGAAGCTCTTTCCTGGCAGAAGCCCCTGGTCCTTTCCCAGTTACTCTAAGGCTCCTCAGAGCTGGCCCTTTTTCCAGAATCATCCAAAGGCTCCTCAAAGAGCATCCGCCTCCAGGAGGATGAAAAGAAAGTTCAGGCAAAGCTTTGAAGCTGCCATAATGCTGCCCAGCTCCTCCTCCAGGTTCAGGACATCCACTGAAGGGGAAGACACAAAGAGAATCTGTGATGAGCCAGCAGGAGGCAGCCCGGGGGCCAGGATTGTATCAACAGTTTAATTCCCTGCTTTCTTGTCAGCACTGATGGCTGGCAACAAGGATCATTTGAAATGAAGAGCGTTTTTCAAGGAGGAGCAAGGGTCCCTTGTCTGAAACTAATTTGTTGTCCAAAATTGTACTGCAGAAGTTGTTAGAGGAGGCAGATTAAGTTGTGTGCATAATAATACAGGCAACTCTGCTGATTATCCACACTCATGGATAATCCAAAAACAACGGATACTTCAAAGCGATTTCTATTTGGTTTCATAATGCAGGATTATTTTTCCCTCAGCATTTTCTGTTTTCTGTATTTAATTGTCTTCAGGGTATATCTAGAGAGCTAGGGGATCTATAAACTTCTGTTTGCTGCAAAACAACCAAGGTTTGAGAGCCCTGCCCTGCAATGCATGAGCTGCCTGGTATTGGTAGATAAAAATATTCTCCAGGAGAAGGAAAGAGGGAGAAGGAAAATGTTAGATTTTTCTACTTTCCACACACTCACCAAGGAGAGACCACTGGGAACACAGGTTTCAGAATCTGACTCCCAAATTCAAATCCCAGCTCAGTCCTCTATAGCTTGGGACAAATTGTTTAGCCTCATGCAGCCTCCGTTTCCCAGCTGTGTATTGGGGTAAGGAGCTGTTATCAACGTTACTAGGCCATTATGGGGTGAGGGTCACAAGGGAGGCATTCAGTGATTGCAAACTTGTTCTAGAATGTGTTTGTCACAGCTCTTAGCAAGCTGGGTGGCTGATCTGCTGCAGCTTGTGCTGGGTTCAGTCCCAGGGAACTCCAGGAAGGACCTCAGAGCCTGTTAACTGAACAGTTCCCTCGAAGCCTCCAGGAAGGGGGGCAATGCCAAGGTTCATGGGGAAAGGTGATAGTAGCTATAGACAAGTGTTAGGAGGGTTCACTGGGCAGGGCAGATATCAGGTACCATGTGCTAAGCAAGCAGGCCCACCATCCAGTCTGAGTACGGTAATTATGAGTCATAGAAAATGGACCATTAGCAGCTTGGCCAGAGAAAGCAAACAGCTGAGGTAGAAGAGTCAAGAGAGAGGTCCAGGTGAACTGAGAAGGAAGCACAGATTCCAGGGGCTCGACTCCTGAGAGGAAGAGCCACGCACAAAGAGAGATGAGAGACCCTTGCCCTGCTCAGACGAGGTCTGAGAGGTGGGATTGCAGAACAAGGAAGAACCTAACTACCAGAGTAAAGAGTCCAATTTGCAGGCACTGAACTCAGGGGCCCAAAGGTTCAGAATGCATCTCAACTCTTCATCCCCCTGTCTCTGAGAAACTCACAGCAGCTCAGGTCAAAATGGAATTGCACATTAACACTAACCCTATAGCAAGCAGACCTGCTTCCAAGTCTAACTGAACCACACCAACAATCACAGCTTTTTATTACAAACCAGGCACTGTGCTAATCGAGCCTCTTGAATCCTCGTGCCAGCCAGCTTTATGGGGGGAGAATTATGTTGTCTCCATTTTAAAGGCTGTGAGATGAGTCTCCAATTGTAAAGAAACAGCCTCAAGTCACTCAAAGGCCCCCTGTGTGATGATTAGTTTTAATCAACTTGACACTGTCTAGAATCAGCTAGGGAAAGAATCTCAATGAAATACTACCTAGATCCGATTAGACTGTAGGCATGTCTTTGGGGATTGTCTTGATTGTGTTGGTTGATGTGTGAAGATCTGCCCACTGTGGGTGGCCCAATTCCCTAGACAGGAAACCCTGAACGGTGTAAGAGTAGAGAAACCTAACCGAGCACAGGGATGCATACATTTATCTCTCCATTCTTGTCTGTGGATTTGATTAAGTTACTGCCACCTTGAATCCCTGCTATGATGGGCTAACCTGGAATTGTTAACTAAACTAAAAACCTTTCTCTGCTAAATTGCTTTTGTCTGAGTATTTCATCAAAGCTACAGGAAATAAAAGTAATACACAAGGTGCTTGCTTCTAGCCACTCCCCTGGCTTAGTCGGTCACTTTACCTGTAAAAAGAAGAGTGCCCAGCTCAAAGTTTGGTTGGAAACTGCAGAGAGAGAATTACCAGAGTATGGTGATATTTTATTTGTGCTAAAATGTGATTTTTATTTGTATGTTAATAAAGTTGCCTGGAGATCAGAGCTAAGAGCAAGCCATTAAGCAGAAGTCTGGTAGTGGTAGCACAGGCCCTTAATCCAATCACATGTCAGGCAGAGTCTCTGTGTGTTCAAGGACACAGCCAAGCGGTAACCCGAACCTTTAATCTCAGTACCAACCATAGAGACCTGGAGGTCCGTATAGACAGGCAGTGATGAGGAAGTCATGTGATTGGGTTTACAGCCAATGAGAAGGCAGAACAGAAAGGCAATAAAAAGACAGGACACAGGAAGAAGGTCTCTCTCTCAGATGAAGGACAGCAGCAAGTGATAAGACAAGGTGGTCATAGCTCTTGGCTACTGCTCAATCTCTGGGCTTTTAACTCTTTATTTGGCTCTGTGTTTCTTATTTAATAAGACCATTTAGAATTACATCTACACCAGAGGTGGAAGCTGTTGCTTCCTGACCCGTGCATCCTGCTTGAATGAATGAGCCATAAAGACGGAGCTCTTTAAGGGGGCAGCCATGCAGGAAGCTGGAGTACTGTTCCTTCCCTTTGAAGTGTCTCCTGGTGCTTTTACCCATGCCCTTTGGACTCCCCATCCACCCACCCCCCGCCACCCTGTTCCCACTTCCCAGACCCACAGAGCCTTGAGGGAGGTGCTCCCCTGACATACTCAGTAGCCACCTATGGCCCTGTTCCTTTCTCTGCCCTAGGCCACCCTGCTACTGGTCACTTAAAAGTAAACCCTCGCCAGGCTTTGGAGCCAACTTGGAGTTATACTAGACCCCAGGGGGAAAGGACAGAGGCAACTGCTTCTGGAAGGGTCTCTCCCTCCCTCTTTTCTTCTTCACCCTGCTCCCCTCAGGACACCTCTATCCCCACAGGACCAGCTGGATGCAGGTGGCAGCTGAGTCACCTAAGTCTGTCTGAACAACACTGAGCCTGTCCAGTTTGGGAGAAGCGTAGAGCTGGACTGCTCAGTATGCAAATAACAGTAGTCATCATTATCATCCCCCACTGTCCTCTCAGCCCTCCACCATCCTCAGCTGCTGAGCTAGTCCTACGTGGTCAGCAGACTGAGTGTTAAGAGTGTGCAGAGCCCTCAGCTCTCCATCCATCATCCCTCCTCCCTGCATCCAGTCCTTTCTCTGCACACAGTCTCTCCCATTTCTCTTCTCCCTCGTCCTGGCTCCCAACCACCAACCCCTCCTCCCACACAGTAGAGAACTAGAAGGAAGTGGTGGCAGGGTCCTTGCAGATTTCTTTATGCAACTCTGACTCTGCAAGTGAGAGACTCAGGGTGGAAGGTCAGCTCACCCAAAGTCATACGGCTGGTTAGAGTCAAGAACAGCAGAATGGTAGAAAGACTGGCAAATGGGATGTTACCTATCTTTCCCCTAAACTGACCAGTTGCTAGCATTCTACTGCTTGTTTATGTAGCTGAACCCCAGGACCCTTTATTCCTGCTCAATATTATCTTCTTCCAGAGGGAAGCTGGTCAAAGATCTTCCAATGAGGAGTTCGTCCAGGCAGGACCAGGTACTCAGGAGCATCTAGGCAATGGTGGCTGACTAGCAAGCTTTTCGTTTTATGGGATTCTGAGACAGGATCTCACAATACAGTCTAGGCTGGTCTCAGACTTGTAGCCATCCCCCTGCCTCAGTGTCCTGGGTTCTGGGAGTCCAGGCATGGATCAGCAGGTGCAGCTGGCAAGCTATCTTACTGTCTCACTTGTCTTCTCTTTGGTGTTGTCAAGAAGACAGTAAACAATGACTGGTGGGTTAATTGAGCTCTGGACAGACCCAGTTATCACTCCTTCTCCCTTTTCCTTCAATATGGCAGAAAGCTCCTGAGGTTCAAATACAGATCAGGAGGTGAACTTCGTAGCCTATAGGAACCTTCAGACTAAAGAAGCAGGTGATGTGTAATCACTCTTAGTCCCTAGGGACTGCTTCATCACCCCATCTCAGACACCAACACTCCCAGCACTTGGACCTTGGCACTAAGTTTCTCTCGTCAGAGAGTGATTGCCCCTGGCTCCCCTCACTTCTAGTCACTAAGCCACAGTATTAGCTCCTAGGAGCATGATTGATTTCCAGGGACTTGGAACTTAATTACATTTTAGTAAGACTGTTTGGAATCTGTAGAGAAGAGAGACACTTTCTTACTGTGTAAGAGAGCTTCCAGTGTCTCAAATCTTCCATTCATTCATTCTCCTAGGAGGGGCATCCCATAGCCATCACCTTTACTCATTACTCAAGATCTCTAAGCCCTACAGTTTGGCCAGAGGAGCTTAGGTTTGTCATGCTGAACTTCCCACACCACCAGTCACCTTACAAGGTCTCCAAGGAAGCAGGAGTTCTGCTGGGGCTCCAGGTCTGTGTGCTCCCCAACAACAACAGCAGGTTCAAGCTCCAGCATCCCCTGCCCTGACAAAGGTGGCCCAGGCTTCTGGTTCTAACCTCAACCTCAACAGATAGACCTTCCTGTATCCTAGTCATCACTAACAACTGCCATTTATGAAACACTAACTGTTCTGTATAGCTACCAGCTCATTACATCCTCTGAATTAAGGCTGGGAATGTAGCTCTGTGACTAAACACTTGTTGCATGTACAAAGCCCTGAGTTCAATCACCAATACTCCAAGCAAATAAGTGAGTAAAAACATCCAGGCACTGAACTCTGATTTAAACCTCAGAATTAAACCCTGCCCCAAATACCATTGCTTTATGTATACGTCTAAGTGACCAGTGGCAGGGTAGCCTAGGGCAGAGAAAGGGAGAGGGCCATAGGTGCACACCTTTAATCCCAGCACTTGGGAGACAAAGGCAGGTATATCTCTGTGAGTTCAAGGCCAGCCTGGTCTACAGAGCAAGTTCCAGGATATGCTCCAAAAGCTATGCAGAGAAACCCTGTCTTGAAAAACAAAAAAAAAAAAACAAAAAAAAAAACAAAAAAAAGAATTAAACCCTGCTAGCTGTAGATATCCTTACTCACAGTCAGGAAATGAGGGGGTAGAGAGGGTCAGCATGCACTCAGCTCTTCTACCAGCTGAGTCTCACTAGTCTCTTCAGACCCCTGTGTGCAGACTGGCCTCATGGTTTGCGTACTATTGTCTTTAAGAATACCTGAGCATCACAGAACACATGATACAAAAATGACAGAGTAAATACTAGACTAGAGTTCACCCTGGCATCATTCTTGTGACTTCTATACATAGGAAATTACAGCAAAACTTAAAACTGAGAAGAATGGGATCTGGGAAGATGGCTCAGCAGTCAAGAGCACTTTCTGCTCTTTTGGAGGAGCCAAGTACAGTTCTCAGTGCCTCCTAGTTAAAGGAGTCAAGCATCGCACTTTAACTCCAGATCCAGGGATTCCAACACCCTCTTCCGGCCTCCAAGGTTACTCACATGCATGTACACACACACACACACACACACACACACACACACACACACTCAATCGTGCGCGTGTGCGCATACACACATACAATTAAAATAAAACAAATTTTTTAACTTAGAAAAATAGAGTTCTGGTTCAATTGACGTAGCTATTAATAGTTGTTTTTCAGCTGTGGTTTGTATCTTACATTGTATATTAATGACTAAAAGCTCAAGGATGATTTTAGAAACATCTATATTACAAAGCCATGTGATGTTGCTGTAGAGATGATGGGGAGTTATAAATAAGCAAATGTAAGAAACAGTGTGGGGGAAGTGTACTTAATAACAACCATATGCTTATTGACCTTCAAGAACCACGTGAGCTGGATTTATTGTCTCTCTGCAAACCTGCCTGTCAGGATATCGTCCATAGCATGTGTCCTCCTTAGCCCCATAGCCTCATGCCTGCTGACAGCTCACCTGCATCCTTGCTCCTGAGAATTCAGTTCGGTGCTTATTCACCATGGCTATTTTCCCAGGTCTGCCCCTTCCCAAGGATAAAACCAGTCTAGAGTCTGCCTCAGCCCACAAGATCACACTCATCTCATCTGTAAGCCTGGGCCACTGAGAGTAACCCAGGATGAGAAGAGTCTGAACCCTAGGAAATCAAACCCCTTGGCCCACTGCAACCTGCCTTCCTGCATGAGCCAAGAGTTTCTTGGATTATCAGATAAGATGCAAGTTCACTGGAAGTTCCTTCTCACAGACTGTCATAGTCCTGAAATGGAATTCAGTAGTGTGTTTCAGCCCTAAAGCTTCCTATGAGATGTGGGTCTCTTTAAATCAAGACAACTTTTGAAGGCACAGCGAGGATGAAGTCCAGTGGTTTCGGGAAGACTTACAACCAACCTTTTTTGTAAAATGCTCGAGGTGAGTTCAAATCTAGTTGCTGAACATCAGTATTGGTAAAACATGCTGCTTCACAGAAAGGTAGGAAGGACAGTCTCTAGGACGTTGATGTATCTCAGCCGAGAGATGTGGGGAGAATGTCAATGTCACCAACCGTGACTTCCACATTCTTCAGACAGTCTCAATGTAGCATTGTATCTAAAGCTTCTCTTCCAACATGTCCAAAGGAACAGTTAGCTGGCTCCCTGGAGCATGGTCAAACTCGGGTGTCCAGGCTAGCAGAGCAAGGCAAGCATTTTTATTTACTGTGCCTACTCATCAGCACTAAACGTTGGACTGTGAGTTAATTTTTGGTCATTGCATGCTCAGAAACCTTTTCATTGTTGCTGGTGTTTTTGTTCAGTCACATGGGATCACAGCCCGTGGTTTAAGAAGCTATTCTTTAGCTGTAGGCATCCCAGAAAATGTGTGGGGAAGGGAACCCGAGGACTGGGTTAGAAAAAAGGAGTCCATATCTATAGAAATTTCCAAACCTGACACTGAAGTCAAGGAGCCCTCTGTCTTGTCTCACCCTCCCTGCCAGCCTACTTGCCACCCACATTTACAGGGGCCCATTCATCACATGGCCTGGAAATGTCTCAGCCAGATCCAATCTCACCAGATAACAGTGAAGGCCAGCCCTGCTCGGCAGCAAATCCCAGTTCTGACTGCCCCTGAAATAAAGGCAAAGAACAGAGGCGGCACATAGCACAAAGGATGTGGTAAAGAGAAATGGGCCTCCAGACTGAATGTAAGCAGCTGGCTCAGGAAAATGCAGGATGAGAGCCAATCGGGGCCGGCAAGCGGGGAGAGAACAGCCAGGGCCAGACGGCGTGGGATTCTACCAGGAGCCACACTGGGTGGGGGACCTAGGGCACTCTGGGAGACGAGGCAGATCCTACCAGAAGTGAAAACAGCTCATACTGTCACAAACAGACCTGGCTGGAAAGGACAGGCATGGAGAGGAGGCCCAGCTTCCTCACACTATCAACATGTGTCTGCCAGTCTGTTCTCTCCAATCCTCTTTTGCTGAGGATTTTTATCGGAAGCTTCTTGTTGGTTTTTCTTCTTTACAGTGAAACAAGCTATTATGTTTGCATCTTCACTGCTCCTGCCCAGATGTACCAGCATTCAGAAGAGTGACCCCCGGATCTTTGGAATGAGCCAACCCTTAACCATCATCGCTCACCCCTGTCCCCATAGCAAACAGGCCTGGTTCCCTCCTGAGGACACAGGGGACTGGGAGAAAAAGCAGTGGAGGCAATAGGCTTCCAGACAGCCCACCACAGTTTGGTCATGCTCTAAGCTGAGATCAGAGCCTAAAACAAGGGAGAGGGGTGGAAATGGTACGGTAAAAATCATCCCCATTTCAAATACCCCCTATTCGTCATGTGCCAGGCGCCAGCTGTACCCACTATCTCACTTAATACTTAACCTTCAGGGAGGAATTCTCCCACCTAATGGTGAGAAACCCAACTGCCATATAGACAGAGTAACTTGTCCACAGCTCCCAAACAGCAAGGAAATCCTGGCTGTTGGTCCAAGGACAATCTGAGTTTTGCTTCTCCTCTTCCATATCTTTCCAGTAAACCTGAGAGAGTGGCTGGGGGCGGGGGGGAGGTGTACAAAAACCTCAGAGGGCTCCATCACTCACCCCACTGCCTACTGAGGTAGGAGATGCTCACCAACCCCCATGAGTGAGTACAAGCTCCCACTTCACAGCATCCAATTTTGGCCCTTGACTAGTTTCAAATCCTGCAGCAGACTTGGGCAGCAGCCCTAGAGGAGGACCAGATCTTCACCCCAGTATCTGATGTGTTTCATTGTCTCCTGCTGTGATGCTTCTCCTGGCCTCATTTTATCCCCCATAAAGGGGCTAATGGTTATTAGCATCTCTGTCTATTCTACAGAACTCTCTGGGAGAAGCATTTAGAGATGGAAAGAAAATAGAAATGGAGATACTGGCATTCTAAGTGGAAAATATTATCGACATTAACACTTAACCTGCACACAAGAAGTTCCTCTCCAGACCTACTGACACCTGAATTCCCACACTGACGACTGGATCAATAGAATCAGAAGCCCATGGACTCAGAGAGAGAATGGATTCCCTGAAAGAAACAACCTGATAGCACTATTTCCCCTAGGCCAAGTGGGAGAAATACCCCAAAGATCTAGGCAAAGCCAGATGTGGGGGTACTCTTACTTGGCAGAGAGAGAGAGAGAGAGAGAGAGAGAGAGAGAGAGAGAGAGAGAGAGAGAGAAAAGAAGAAGAAGAAGAAGAAGAAGAAGAAGAAGAAGAAGAAGAAGAAGAAGAAGAAGAAGAAGAAGATAAATTCTGGAGTGCCAAGGGAGAAAGGATTGTTGTTGTTTTTTTTCTGCATATAAAACTTCGCCTAAATGATCAAGCTTGCCAAGCTGTCTGAGTTGTTCCAGTGTAAGGAAGCTCTACCTGGTGGTGCTGGGCCAGGCTGGGCTGAGAAGTCACATCTATAAAACATCAAAAGGAAGGCACCATTAGCTGCTCTCAGCTCTCAGCCCTGCTCCCCTAGGAATTTCTTCCCAGCAGGATCATTCTAGAGCCTGAAGTACCGGATAGACAGATCTGGCAATGGCCTTGATAGCCCTTACTAGGTGGTAAACATCACCCCAGTGAAGACAGGGAGACTGCAGCTCTCCAAAGGATGAAGCTTTCTATCCTCATGATGGAAGCACCATCAGGACCTCAATTCAAAGTCTGTTGCTTACTTTGTGCCCAGACATTGTGGCACACTTATGTGATGAAGATAAGGCCCTGTGCCCCAGGAACTGTTGACTAACGATGAAAATCAATGGGTATACTAACATCTACCACATGCATCATACCATACACAGCCACAGAAACATAAGAAATGCCAAAGGAACCAAGGTGGGAGAACAAAGAAGTCTTCACAAAGATGCCACAGGAAATCTGGTTGTCAAAAGAGAAGTAAGGAATCCACACAGAAAGGAGAGGGGTGAGAACTCCGAGCACTTCTAGCCCCTGAGAGGATGTGAAAGAACATGGCTGACTTGATTGGCTGGAGGGGAGAATGAATGGGACCTGGAGCTAGGGCCAGTGCTCAAGTGTCAGGAATAATCATTTGCTGGACACTGAGCCCACGGAGAAGCACCATGAGACTATGTCTCCACCCAACTCAGTTGTCCCTACTCACTGTTAGACCTTGCATAACACAACTGAGTTGGGAAGATCACTTAGTCTGTTACTGGGTTTCAGAAAAAGTCATTAGGATATTCTACCAAGGTCCCAGTTTTCTTCTGGAGGCTAGTCTCAAAAATCAGACAGGTTTGACTAGAGTCCTGGTGAAGTAGATGCTCTTTCTGCAGTCCTCACACCAGGCCTGGACTGCAGCTAGTTCTCAACCTTCAAAGTCATCCTCACCATTCCTGGGCTCCATTCTGTAACAGATTGGAGACAAGGAACCTGGCCCTTGTAGCTTGTACCTCCTCGATCTCTGGCAGAGTCTAGCCAGTTAGAGGTACTATCAGGAATAAGGAGGACAGGTGAGAAGACAAAAGTCAAGCCCTCTGTCTCCAAACTTCAGGTAAATATACTTATTCTAATTTAAATCCCTAGGAAACACAACCACGATGACTCCCCACTGATGACTTGGACTCCGGTAGCATCTCACACTCCTTTATCCTTCTCTAGCTTAGGGGTGGCAGTTTAGGTGCCTTCCAAGTGTTCCTGATTTCTGAGTTGCTGTGCCATTTCCTATTTGGCTTCTCTCAAAAACCTTTCTATCATCACCTCTTATACAAAATTTCCTCTGTTGTAAATACTTAATGTGATCTCTCTCTCTCTCTCTCTCTCTCTCTCTCTCTCTCTCTCTCTCTCTCTCTCTCCCCTCTCTCCTGGCTAGCATTCTGACTAATGAAGAGACTGCATCTGAGTCATCTTTGGGTCCCCCTCAGCACCTGATACGGTGAGTGATTTTCTGAGTGGGTAAGTGCTAAGTAACTATTTAATAGATGGACAGATGGATAGACAGGTGATAAATTAGATGGAGGGCTAGATGAAAGGATGGATGTATCATCGTGATTTAACAAGAACATTTTAATTTTGTGACAGGAAAGGGGGACAATTCCAAGAGAAGGCTGAAGAAAGTGACCCTGAGACGGGGCCAGGGCTTTCAGCTGCTGCACTGCCACAGATCCAGCCAGAGAGAAGCCAACAGTCCAAAAGCAGAGAAGAGAGGAGGCTTTTTCTAGCTTCTGAACTAAGTCTCAGTCTCTCTCTCTCTCTCTCTCTCTCTCTCTCTCTCTCTCTCTCTCTCTCTCTCTCTCTCTCCCCCACCCCCACCCCAACAGGGGATGGGGATAGGGTGTTAGTGGCAATACTTCTTAATTTTCAGCTGGCAGACATCTCCACATTGTTATATTATTACACCAGAGACTCCAAAAAGGAAGAGGATATAATGGAAAGAACCTCATCACCATTGATTCTCAGTCATGTGTATTTGAAGAAGATGCCAAATGGCTGTGGTCCTGGGCTGCAAGCGATTGGATTGGCCAGACAAATGCAGTCTGCAAGGTTCTTAGGGGTTTTCCACAATTACATTCTCAGAAACTCACATCCTTTTTCCTAAGTAGATTGTCTTGAATAATTAAGAACTCAGAGACAAGCCCTTCAGAAGACTCTTGGCTCATCCCCCTGATAATGAGGGTGATACTAAAGATGTTTCCACCTTAGGCACTGGTATGCAAGAGCTTTGAACATCCTAACCCTGGCTCTGCCACTTTCTTACTGAGTTCCACAGCAAGTCAGCTCCCTTCTACAAATTTAACATTCCTTCATTCAGTGAAGATTTTCGTAAAGCCCAGATGATGCGCATGCGAAAGCAAATTGAATATGGATAGAGTTCAACACCATAATGCCATTTGTTTCCTAAACAACCAGTTTTATGCATGTAAACTAGTTTAATGCCCTCTAGCTGCTTATTCACAACCCAGGTCATCATGCCCTGTCCTATAGAATTGATCTGCCTTCTGGCAAACCATAACGCACTAGGTCATGTTAAGAGTCTGAGCGAGACTTAGTAGCACATGCCTATAATCCCAGAACTTGGGAGATGGGGATAGGGAGATCTGGAGTTTAAGGTCATCCTCAGCTGTGTGACAAGTTAGAGGCCATATTGAGCTGCAAGAGATTCTATCTTTTGAAATAAATAAATAATTAAAAATCAGAGAGGAACCTAGGCACGGTAACGCAATGACTGTAAGTCCAGTATTTATAAGGCTAAGACAGGAGGGTTGAAAGTTCAAAGCCAACCTGAGCTATACAGTAAATTCAAGACCCATCTAGGTTATATAAGGAGGCCTTGTCTCAAAAAGCAAAATATTCAAGACTGTCTACCAAACCTGCATTGATAAAGACTTTCTAATGCAGATGGGGTGTGTCTTCCCCCATCTTCCTGACCCCCTTTCTCCTTATTCCTAGAAAGAAAACAAAAATCCCTCATCTGAGATTTTCTCCAAAGAACAGTGCATGGAATCTGCCAAACTGTGCACATCCTCTCCATTTCTTTACAGAGGCTTCTTCCTCTTCCTGTGCTGCTCATCTCCCTCATGATCTCCAATCAATAGTGCTGTGAACAGTCACCCCAAGGCATAATATAACCTGGTACACCTTTAGTCAAAATGGGATGCTATTTTTTTTTTAAAGTCAGGCATCCACCATATCTTTAGGTAGCATTTCAGACAGAGCAAAAGCTATCAGGTCAGTGGAAAGTGGAAGGAGGATCTTCCTAAAAGTCATCAAGTTACATGTTTAGGAGGAAAAAAAATCAAACTCAAGGTGAGCACAGTGCTCCCACTGAGAGTATCCCTCATTCTACGCTTCTTCATAGCCCCATATACAGTTGGAGGCCAGAGACAAACTGACCCCAGGAGTTTGAGCCCCTCCATCTGTCTCTCAAAGTAGGTTCTTCGTGTTGCTAGCTGTTGGGATGGGAGAGACCCTCCCTAAGACTAGCCTTCAGCCATGAGTAAGCAATCTCATGAGGACTAATTGTTTCATGAAGTTTCTCTGGATACCTGCCAGGAGGACCTCTCCCGCCACTCGGGTTGTGCCCCTACTTCTTCCTGCACCCTGGGTTGTTCGGATCAAAAATCTACGTTTCACTTTAAGCTTCAACAAAGCCTAAGGAAATCGGGAAGTCTGAGGGTGCCGACTCCCACAGTGCATTGCAGAACCAATTTAAAGGATCAAGTCCATCAGCCCTTACCTACTGAGCATCAAAATCAGCAGCTCTGGCTATACCTCACTACCCAGAAAGCCCTGCCCCCACCCCCACCACCGCTTCCTCTTCACAGCCCTTCTACTGACCCCACCACCACAGTCATTACAAATTATCAATAATCCAATAGACAGATCCTAGGGGGCTGTCCAGAATGTCAGAATTGTCTGTCAAACCATGGGGTGCGGGAGGTGGGGGATGGAGTTAATCGGCTTCCTTTTCCTCTCTCTGCCAGAAGCAGATGGGGAAGGTGGGAGGAAAGCGATTATTTATTTTCTAGTCTTGCCCAAAGCCATCTCTATTTTGAGGGTCAGTTCCCTCCACCCTCATCTCGAGCCTGCCGTTAGCTTGACTGACAGTAACCCCCATCCAAGCACAGTTCCAAGAGGCCTAGCCAAGCCTTTTGACGCGGCCTGGAAGGGCCTCTGCACTGCAGAACTTTCAGTTTCAAGATTTTGCAAATTTTATGAGAATTTTTCAGGCAAGCTGATTTTTTGCTCCCTCTTTCCCCTCCAGCTAAAAATCAAGATCTTTCATCCATCTCTGATCTCAGAGGGGCTTTTTTTTTTTCTCTCAGCACTTGGGACATGATTAAATAACAGGCACACGTGCACACACCATCCGCAAACCCTTTTATTTCCCAGATCTTTCTTCAGTAATGAAGCCTGAAATGGAAAACTACTGTACAGCGAAACCATAGCAAAGAGAAGATGAGGAATGGAAGATGCCCCAGCCTGGCTCCTTCTGGGGAAGGAAGTTTGCTCAGAGCACAGGGCAAATTAAGTGTATGTATCCAATGGAAACCTGTCCGAAGAGAAGTTTCTGGAGTTCAGGGCCTACCCGCTGGGGGTCCATTAGTTGTGAATAAAGAGAAGTTGGAAAACATGTTATCTTTCTATCCTCTCCAGAGAGCCTTAAAGAGAGAGGGATTGGCTGTCGTGAGTGTTCTTTTCATAGTCCAGTTGACATGATCATTAACTCTACCAATTATGGCAATATAAAGAAATCATTAAAATGCAATTATTACAGCTGTATAAGTTTATAGCTGCATAACTACATCAAAAGTCTGCCTTTGTAGGTCTTTATGTGCTCCATAAACCTGAATAAATTGCAACAAAGAGAAAAAGATTACTTCAATATGAATCAAGAACACATTTGTGATTTCTCTCTCCCTCTCTCTCTGGAGATAGCAGCAATGCGAGATGGGTCCCTCCCCCACCCCCGTCCTGGGTACCTGCCACAGTATTCCCTTTGCTTTGGCTCTTCATGGACTTGTCACTCATCAGATTGGTCCAAACTAAATAAACAAGCAGGAAGCAAAAGCAACCTCTATTGTTTTGTCTTGCAGGGTGGAGGGGGGGTGTGGAGGGGGGGTAACCACATACAGACAGAAACTCAACAGAAACAATGTATAGGAGGAATTGTTTCTTTTAGCTCAAGGTTTTGGAACTTCCAGTCTGTGGTCCTTGGTTCATTGATTCTGTGCTGGAGAAGCAGAGCTGGTGATCATGCCAGTGAGACTGGGAGAATGTGGCAGAAGAAGGCTGGCTGTTCACCTACCTCATGGCAGAGAGAAACAGAAAGTGGCCAGAGATGTGATACCCTGAAGACCTGCCCCCAGTGCTGTGCTGCCTCTCACTATGCTCCACCTACTAAGGCTTCCAGAGCCTCCTACCTGGTAATAACACTACCTGTGAACCAAGACCCCAACGTTCAAGCCCTTTGGACTTGATGTCATATCCAAACCACAATACAAGCCCATGCATTATGTCTTAAAGTTCTCGAATTGAGTAGTCTCTGGTGGCTAGATAAGATTGCCATCCTTGCCTTACAAATGGAAAACTGAAAGTCATAAGAAACTTATCCAAAATCACATGGTGGACTGAGTAATCTTGGTTTGTATCCTTTCTCCAACCCCAGATTGACTGTCTAAGCTTCTGTATGCTGTTCTATACCTAGAGGTAACTGTGTCAGAAGTTCCTTGACCCTCTGGCTTCTAGTCAGGTTGAACCAATTTGCAGTTATAAGCAAGAAAATAGAAGGTAAAAAAGAGAGAAATTGGGATTTCCCTGGACCCCTTGTATCCAGGTATGGAATCATGGGTTGGTAATTCCAGCATCAGTAGGAGTGGGCAGAGACAGGCAGATCCCAGGGTCCCAGGGACTCACTGGCCAGCCATTCTAGCCAAAAGATCAAGCACCAGGTTCAATAAGATATTCTGTTTCAAACAATAAAGGTGGAGAGTGATAGAGCAAGATGCCCAGTGTAGACCTCTGGCCTTTACATGCTTACATGCAATCAAATAGCTGACACACCACACACAGTATGCATATTTGCATATAAACCACACACACACACACACACACACACACACACACACACACACACACACAGAGTCTCCTCTCAAGATCCAGACTGAGATGCACAGCTAATGAGTGCTGGGACCTGAACTAGAACCCAGATCATCAAAACCCTAGGAGTCCAGGCTTGAATAATTTAGAAAATTTAATTTGCTCCAGACACAGACATACTAATTGTCATCACTATCAAAGTTCCATGCCTCACTTGGCACTGTGCTGGGATGCCTGCTGCATTGAGTCCACTGACATAAACCATGAGATGCAGTGTGTGGGCTGGCAGTGACATCCCAAAACAATACCTGCATGGATGGTGATGGGAGGAGGGACGTATTTCAGAGTGAGGGTAAACACACTTAGGAGTTGAGAGTGGAATGTCTAGAAACCACATGTTCTATTTCCAAGCCAGGTGGAGAAACTCACTGGATCAGATCATAGAAAATTGCAAATGATCTCCAAACATTTCTATTTGGCTTTGACATGCATGATTAGACAATACATCATTGATTTGTTTGGGGATTTCTCCTACAAATGTGCCTACCTAATTAATGTTCATTAGACTAATAGTGAAGAGAGTTAGAATTCTTGGAGTTCACACACATGACTGCCACCTGGAAGGTAGAAGCAAAGCAATCTGTCTTCCTACGTTTCTGTGAGCAGGCAAAAAAGCAGATTGCCCAGACATGGCTAACTGTAGTTCTCTGCCCACTTTCACTCCTTGAGAAATGAGATTCTGCTTGTAGAATGTAGTTCAGGATACAACAGGCCCTGGCTGATCCACAGTCTGTGGAGCAAGTGTATGGCTCGATACTCCTTCCCCTGAGGCTCCAAATGCCTCTGTGCAGTAAGGTAGATCGTCTTCCTCCCTCGTAGACTAGGGACAACAGTTAGAGTAAGAAAATGGAGTCGGAACCAGATGATGCTGTCTCCAGGCGTCTATGCACGGTCTCACTGGGAAGTCCTTGAACCTCAAGGAATTTTAGTGCCTGGTGCTTTAGGAAGATGAAAGTAATATTTATATCTAGAATCAAAGTTCAATGAGGAGGCTAGAATAACAGTTCAAATGATAAAGTACTTGCCTGGAAATCGTGACTTCAATCCCCAGAGCTCACATTAAAATGGAATGAGTGTTGATATGTACTTCTAATTCCAGAACTTGGGAGGCAGAGACAGGAGGATCCCTGGGCTCTCTGGCCAGCCAGTCCAGCCTAATTGATGAGTTCCAGATTCAGTGAGAGACACACATGTGCATTTAAAGAGAGAGTGAGACATTGGTCCTCATCTGTCAATGAGTGTTGACGGACTTCACTATGGATGAATAACTCCTTGTGCATCTTAACATATGTGTGCCACCATTATTACTGTAGACTTTAGGGATGGAATTCTCTTGCCTAGTTTGCAGACATTTTACTGAATGCTGCACATTATAAATAAATAGCCATCTGGCTTTTATTTTTTCATTGTGTTTTATTTTAATTTTCTTACCAGTATATATTATATGTTAAGCATATTAGCCCCTACCCCAAACCAACCCCTATTCTTTTCTCTTTTTCCTTTAATTTTTTTTTTTGAGGTAGGGCTTCATGTAGCCCAAGAAAACCTCAAAGTCTATGCAGCTAAGGATGACCTTGAACTCTTGATCTTCCTGGCCCTGTGTCCCAAGTATTAGAATTGCAGGTGTGCCCCCACCACATTCAACACTCTGGCTTATACTTTTTATAAATAACAGCAAAACCTTGCATAGTGTTTACCAGATACTGCTTATCTTCTAAGCATTTCACAAAGATTAAGCCTTTTGGTCCTTCAAATTACCCTACCAAAATAGCTGGAATTCTCCCCATCTTAGAGACAAACCTTAGGACTCAAACAGCCCTTGATTCCTAAAAGAATATAATATCTATGTCCACCAAGTGTGGACATAAACTGAGCAGGTGGATGAAGAGGGAAGGCTGACCTGGGAAGAGAGAAAGCTGGTTAGTGCTCAGAAGAGCCAGCCCGTGAGCTTCTATGACACAGAGAACAAGACCATGCAGCCTTTGCTGCAGCACACAAAGGCCATGACAAGATGTCAGAGAGAGAAGAGAGGGTGTCTGAGTCAGACCTGATGAACTGATGGGTATGTCCTATTTCCTGGACATGTTCCATGGCCACTCCCTGTGCTGAGGATTCAGAGGCAAATGGAGCATCCTGTCTGTTATGGAGCAGAAAAATCCTGGACAAAAATTCTGAACTCATTCAGTGCTGCTTGAAGATCTCTGTGAGCTCAAACTTTGTCTGGGGAAGCATCACATCCTTGCCTGTGATGGTCCTAGGCTGACTCAGCCCTGCATGGCTGGGCCACTAATGGCTCCAGCAACCCTGGTGGGGAACATGTAGCTGTCCTTTGCCCACACTCAGAATGGACATTATTAAAGAAAGAAGTGGAGGCATGAGGGTCCCCTTATGACCCGGCCCCTGGCTCCAGGAACTGACATCTAGAAACAGATCTCTTCCACAGAGCAGATCATTTTGGGTTAATGATCTCCAAAAAGCTCAAACACAACTCTGAGAGCAGGCCAGGAGCTCAGATGCTCGTTGTTGGGCCTGGTTAGTGATCCATCACTTAGTGAGGAATGGGTATAGGGAAGAATCAAAGGGGACAATGGTAACAGAAACAAGCCTTGGAGCAGTTAGGATCTGCAAAGAGGGATGGTTGGAGAATGGTATTCGAAGTGGTCTGTGCTATAAGCAACAGAAAGAATGAAAGTCATTAATTTTCTGTTTATTGTGGTTTCTATAATATATGTAAAAAATTATATATTCACTTCAAAGAACAATATGTTCATTCACCCTTCAGATCCCTTAAGCAAGAAGATTCTTTGTACACAGAACTTTTTACATCCTGCTTAAACTTTCGGCAAAATTAGCCTTTGTTATTTATTGTTTTCATATCTATTCCTAAACAATATGGTGATTGGTTTTGTACAGTTTGATGGCATTTAGTCCACCTGGGGGTCACTGAGCACTTTAATCTTAATATTTATAGGTTTCATTTTAGAGAAAAAATAAGACTCAAGCAAGGACATTTATCTCCTAAATGGTACAGCTGGGATTTATAGTCTGAGTCTGATCCCTAGCACTGCTCCCTACTACCATGTTCTCCTCCCTCAGAAATGCTGGCACAGGGAGTGACTGCCAACACCACCGGTATTTTCTGGCAAGGGTGACCAGAGGTGGCTTCACGACCTTTAGTGAGGTCTGGCAGGATCTGAAGAAACTGCATATGGACATCAGCTGAGAACAGGACCGGATTGGGAAGTTACATGGTGTGTTAAAATGACAGCAAGCAGTCCCACTAAGGCCATGAGCAATAAGAACAAAAGCTTAAAGATGGGCCAGAATGTCACACCCCCAGAATACTAGGCAAAGCATGCATTTCCTGGAGGGAATAGGGAATCAGTCACCAAATGTGTTTGGGCCGGGGTTCAACAGGACCAGAACTGTGTCTGAGAAAGAGTTAATGTGACAGTTGTGTGTGGGATGGTGTGAGGGGAAAGACTGCAGACAGGGAAACCATGTGTCCCAACCAGCCAATAGGCTGCTCTGCACCCACTGAGATAAATAAAGACTTGTTGACCAACTGACAGACAAGTTGATTGACGCACTGCCTCGAAACCACAAGCCCCATCAATGTCAGAAGTCCCCTGCCTCATAATCTACCCACAGCTAGAGCTCTGCCAGAAAAGGGGGGCCCAGAGCTGAGGCTGAGGTGGTTAGAAGGAACCAGAAAGCTGCATTTGTCAATAGAGAAGAACTGAAAATGAGAACCCACCCCACAACTGAGAAAAATACCTTCTCCAAGGAAGATAGCCAACAACCAGAGCAAAAGCCCCAGAGAACTAAAGACAACCCCAAATCTTTCACTTCTCTCTTATATTCCTCACTAATAAGAGGGAAATGCATGGCAGCTGTGTTAAAACGAAAATTATAGCTTTATTTCCACACGTGAGGTTGTCTAGGAATTTAGCTATAATCTTTTATTAGATGTTAATAATTTAGAAGAGGGAGAAACATTCCCCCAGTCAAATCTAACCTCACACAAATAAGTACAGGGAATGATTGCATCACATTCATCCTGGTTCAGTAGGCAACTGTCAACATTGGTGTTGCCAACATCTGTCACCTGAGAGGCTTGCTGTGGTTAATGGCAGTTACATTGCTCGCCTTGGGTCTGTCTCAGCAGTTAGATTCATAGTTCTGGTGTGTCTGTCTCCCAGACTGATTTTCCAAGGCTTCCCTTTATACTGTCTGGAGACTTCAGTCTTCTGGTGTGTTTCAGTGTGCACACTCTAACAGACACAGATGGGGAAGTAGCCTGTAATGTCTGGTGTTCACCACTAAGCCAATGTCCAACTTTGCCCCCTTGTGTTGAATGTTCAGTTAAGGCCAAGGCATTCATTAGAGCCTTGCACTTCCTGTTCACTGGCAAGGGCATCTGTGTGAAGGGAAAATCAACCATTTGGTGATTAGCTTCTCAGATTTTTGCTCTCCCCTCCTCAAATCGATAACTGGGTACAAGTTGGCCTTCTGCATCACTGTGCACAGCATGAGCTGTTCAATGTGAGTTATAACATGTTCTGTCATGTGTGTGTTGGATTTGGGAATCACAAGCCACCTTTCCCCTCCACAAAAGAATGAGCAGAAAGAAAGTAAAGATATAGCAGACAAAATAACCAGAAACGGGGTCCAGGAAGATGGCTCCTGGGATAAGCTCTTCCCCTGCAAGGTCAAAGTTTAGGTCCCCAGAACCAATGGCACTATAAACGGTGCTGTGTAGTCCCAGTACTCAGAAAGCAAAGACATGGGAGCCCTACAGCAAGCTGACTAGCTAGACTAGTGTATCTGTGAGCTCTGAGTTCAACTGAGACATCCTGCTGCAATTACTAGGTAGAGAGAAAGACTTAGGAAAACCCCTGTCTTAGTTAAGGTTTCTATTGCTGTGAAGAGACGCCATGATCACAGCAACTCTTATAAAGGAAAACATTTAATTGTGGTGGCTTGCTCACAGTTCAGAGGTTCAGTCCATTATCATCACGGTAGGACATGGCAGCATGCAGGCAGACATGGTGCTAGAGAAGGAACTGAGAGTTCTTACATCTTGACTGCAAGCAACAAGAAGTAATCTAAGACACTGGGCGTGGCTTGAACATATAAGAGACCTCAAAACACGCCTCAACAGTGACACACTTCCTCCAAGAAGACCACACTAATTCCAGCAAGGCCACTCTTCCTAATAGTGCCACTTCCTTTGGGGGCCATTTTCTTTCAAACCACCACAACCCCCAACATCAGCCTCAGACCTGCACACACACACACACACACACACACACACACACACACACACACACACACCATACACCATAAACACAGGCACACTTGTTTTTAAGATAACCAAGAGAGGAATTTGTTGTGACAAAAACATCTAAGTGAAGTTTTTCACTGTGAACAGTTGCTAAGGTGTAGCTTTCTTTGTCCTGGGCCTGTGGACCAGGAGAGACACTTGGCTTCAGCTCTGCCTTGCCTGGCAGAATGAAGATCTATTTCATTTTATTTTTCTGTTCCTCTCCTAAGCGAGCCTTCTCATCCTCCAGGGAAGCAGCTCTCCACAGCCAGGCCAGGAGCCCCTCTATAGAGGCTAGATCCCTGGGCAAAACCCCAAGCTTCAGGCTGCTGCTCTCTCTCTCCTGAGAGCCCAGAGTGAGGCTATTTCCATGCAAAGCTGGTAAACCAGTTCTCCAAGGGGAAGTGACTTACCTGAGTTACGGTGTTTTCCAGTTTTCATGGTGTAAAAACACCCAATACGAGCAATTTCAAGCCACCACTTTTTAACGACCAGCTTATAATATTCTTGAACATTTAACAATCCTTCAGTGTGATCCAGTCTCAGCAGAGCTCTATCAGGTCCCTCGTCCCCAACTGACCCTGAAGGCCTCTTCCTTAGGTGTGCAGTGGGATACCTTCACCCACAGGCTTGGTCTTCATACTCGCCGATCAGCTTTTGCAGTCTGTGAAACAGTAAGAACTCAATGTGTCCTTAATCAACATCTTGTTCAGAATGTGTCACTTGCCATAAATACAGGCTTTTAACCTGTCTCCTTGGCAGCTACCTCTGGGAGTGGGGACAGGGAATTCATCATACATTTCAGAGCTGGTGGATTTCAAGGGAGCAAGAGAGGCTCTTTGTCCACAGAAGCCACAGAATGAGCACATCTCCCAACCGCCATCATGGACTGTCTCTTCAGCATCTGGCCCTGCCCTGAATGTCCAGAGCAAAAGAAAAAAAATCATGGACTCTGTCATCATGAGGGACAGAAGAGAGGCTAAGGGAATGTGGACCTCAGAGGTATGTGATTGGAGTTCAGAGCTGGAAGCCCATCAGCAACTATTAAGAGAATTACAGGGAACATTTTACAAGCATAAAAGCTGCTGCCAGGGACTGGGGAGAGGAAACAAATAGAGAACTGGAAACTGAGATGGAGTCAGAGGCAGAAATGGGGGTTGTGAAAGGCAGGTGGACAAAGATGTGGGGGTCACCGCACCACATTCTGCTGAACCTAAAAGCTCAAAACAGGTGTATTTCTTCATTGATTCCAAGCCCCCAGTTGCAATTCAAATCCTGTTCAGCTGCTGCTCTTCCATCCCCTCCATATATTTATGGTTGATGCTCTCATTCCAGCTGACAGTACAGCCTCCATCTTATTCAAAATCACACAGGCTAACAACATGCTGTAATCTGATAGTTTCTTTCCTTTGGCTGTATCCCTTCTGTAAACATTCTCTTCTCCTCTAAATAACTTTCTCCTTTCTTAACTTCCTTCAAACCCTCGCCTCACCCAATATACATCCTGACTTAGTTCTAAGCACTTTATTTCTCTCTCACTCCCTTGGTACTTAGATATACAATTTGAACAAATCTTATGTGTGTGCATGCATGTATGCTGTAGTGTATGTGTGCATGTGAAGGTGAAGAGTGCCTATACCTATGCGTGCACATTTGGAGGCCACAGATCAATGTCAAGAGTCTTCCTTTATCACTCTCCACTATATTTTTTGAGACAGGGTCTCTCACCAAATGTAGAGCTGACTGTTTCAGATAGATTGGTTGTCTAGCAACCCCTGTAGATCCTCGTCTTTGCTCCCTCAGCACTGGACCACAAACATGAGTCAGCATTCCCAGCTGTTACCCAGGGTATCTAAAGTCAGGTCCTCGTGCTTGCACTGGAAGCAATATTACCCGATGTCTTTGTTAAATTGCTACTACTGTGATAAAATACCATGACCAACAGCAACCTGAGGAATAAAGGATTAATTTCATCTTGCAACTGTCAAGTCACACTCCATCACTGAGGGAAATCAGGACAGGAACTCAAGGCAGGAACCCAGAGAAAGGAAGTGAAACAGAAGTCATAGAAGAATGCTGCTTTCTGGCTCACTCTCCATGGCTTGCTCAGACTGCTTTCCTTTACATCCAGGACCACCTGCCAAGGGGTGACACCATCCATAGTGGGCAGGGCCTTCAAACATCAACTGTTAATCAAGAAAATGCCCTACAGACTTGCCTATAAACAATCTAATGGAGGCAATTATTTAACTGAGGTTCCTCTTCCCAAATAACTCTAGCTTGTGTCAAGTTCACAAAAAAAAAAAAAAAAAAAAAAAAAAAAAAAAAAAAAAAAAAAAAAAAACAACCAGGACATCCACCAAGACCTGGACAAATCTTTATTATGGTGGTCCATCCTGCCACAGTGCAGCAGTGTGACTGACCTTAGACAAGTCATGTCCATTCTTGCATCTTCACTGCAACTGGTCAAGGAAAATGCCACACAGAATGTTTCATTCTGTTTGTATCATCAACTCCAAGCGGTGAGGGCCACCCAGTGAAAGATTGATGAGGGAGAATAAATAGATGAGGTGGCCAGAAGATGGTTGAACATGTGGTAGAGAGTGAATCATGAAGGAGGGATAATAGACCCTGACCAGGTAAAGGGATAAAGGGAGCAGGACAATTGACATGGCTGAAGACGGTGCCACACCCCGGCCTCTCCACTAGCAGGAGGGTCTCAGGTCCGTTCTTAATCCTGCTTCCAGGAAACTGCCTCTCCTTTTGTCTATTCCAACACTCCAAGGATCTGCTGTCCTCCTGTCTCCCTGCCCACTATATTGTCCATTGAGCCCTCTCTTTTCAGGGGACCCCCTTTTCCAACTAGACCATTGTTGTGCAGCAGTTTCCTTCCAACTGAAAAGTTCCATCCTAGAGGGAAGCTCACCAAGACTTGGGGAAGCGCATCGGCCTTAGGAAGTCAGGAAGCAAATATCTCGATAGCCTCAGAAAGGCCTTAAAACTGACCCCATTCTCAAGGTTCCTCCCTCCAAGGTTATTTACAGAGTAAAGATGGCTACGGATAAGAGACTCTCCAACCTGTTTAGCTGCCAGCATGTTGTGTAGAGAGCTCCAGTGTTCTAGTTCCCATGAATCCTGAAAGCCATCTGTCATGCTGAGCTAAACTTTCATTGATAGAGCTGCCTTTGAGTCATCCATACTCCTGTAAGACACCCCTCACTATATTCCTGTACGACACCCTTCACCATACTTCTGTAAGACACTCCTCATCATAGTCCTGTAAGACACTCCTCATCATAGTCCTGTAAGACACCCCTCACTATATTCCTGTAAGACACCCCTCACCATACTCCTGTAAGACACCCCTCACCATACTCCTGTATGTTATCCCAATAAACTCACTGGTTCACCAGGTTGGACTTTGGTGGTATCCTAACTTGGGTCTGGCATCTGAGGTGAGTAGATATTTGTCTCCTCAGGACAGTGTTACACAGCAGCATGCACCTCCTCTTCCATCCCCCAGGTACAAATGATGACAGCCCATATTTTCTGGGACAGACTAGACTTCAAGAATTCTGTCTGGTACCCCTGAATTTAAAAAAAAAAGAAAAAAAGCTAGCATTTAAACTGCATCAGCTTAACAGTTGTTTACTACACACCTCAGGAAGCTAGAAAAAATTATCTTAAATGTGTTCACCATAAAGAAATGGTAAGTGTCTGAAGATATAAATATGTTTACCCTGGTAAACATTATGCAAAGTATACATGTATCAAAATATCACATAGTAGTGCGTTAATATGTTCAATTTTAAGTACCTGTTTAAAAACTAAATTTAACTTAAAATTCTAAAATTTTAAATTGCTAAATCAGTAAAGCAATATTTTTAACGTAAGATGAAAACCTAAATCCCAATTTAAATTCCAGAAAATCCAATTCCCATACTCATCAACCTACCTAGGTTGTCAGTGGTTTTTTGTTTGTTTGTTTGTTTTTCTTTTAATCCATTGATTCATCTTCCCCCGCCCCTTGATGGATTAAAAGTGTCTTGTCAAGGCCCTGCAGGCATCTAAGTGGAAAAAATGATGTACAGGCTTAGGAATGGGGATGAAGTAGGACAGACTGAGGCGGTGTGACTGACAGGGGTATCATCAGGACCAGGGAGAAGATGCTGAGCCTGGAACAATGACCAGTGGGCCATCAGGCAGGGACCGTGCAGCTTGGCTGACAATGCATGTGAAGCACCCAGGATCAGACCCTTGCTCAAGGAAAGCTCCATAAAAGTAAACATCCAGAGCTGCTGTTGAGAGTGGAGAGCAGGGTGCGGCCATGTCATCCCCCTGCCTCCCCATGCCTCACTGAGAGTACAGCACACAGATTGTTTAAAGAGAGACAGACTCACAAGGACAAGACGAAGTAGGGAAGGAGGAAGCAGGGATAAATCTTGAAAGCCGCAAAAGTTTACAGGCAGAAGGATAATGAATTTGACAGAATCAAGAAATCTAAGTCAGGGCTGGTAGTCTAGAAAGCCAAAAGTCAGCTCAATAATATACCACAGAACTCTCAGAGCCCCCTGGAGCTGGCAGCACTGGGCATTTCTGGAAGTATAAGAATAAGAAAACAGATAAAAGCTGTTTACACAGCAGTCTCTGCATGCCACCCCTACTTTGACCTAGAGCAGGGTCCATCCCCACTGCACACATATTGTCTATAGAGGAAAGATGAATGGAATGGCTTAGTGCCCCCTCAAGACACTTTACCCCAACAGGACAACCAAACATAGTTGAGCCCTTCTCCAACATTACCAAATATCACACAAGAACCAAACTGGGTCACGGTGGCTCTCTAGCTCTCTGGCAGCCTTGTGTGCATGCTGTTCCTCCCACTTAAGCCCCGCCCCCACTCCTTCCTCCTTCACTTCCGTTTGCTGCTGACTACTAAACATCTCCACCATTTGGTGACAAGGAATACTATCTTTTGTCCTTATCAAATTATCTTTTCACTGTCATTACTATGAGACAAAACACTAGAAATGTGATGTTTTCAAAACATTTATTTAACTTGTTTATATTTAAAACAAAAGAAAAAGAAATAAGAAGAATGGAAAAGGATCTGTTCAGATAATTCTCCATAGCAAGGTGTAGTGATGAGAGACTCAGGCTGCTCCCTGGACCATACCGATGTGTTTGATTTCCTCCATGTGGCCTGAGTGCTGGGGTAGGTCAGTGTGGTTAAACAGAGGTGATACAGAGAACTGCCTGATCATTGCCTATGATAAAGAATAAAAAAGGCAAGGGGAGCCAGTGCTCCTCCCTAGTACCAGAGATCACTACCTCTATATCCCTGCATGTCCCCTGCAGGTCCCCATGACCTTTCCTCCCTCTGCTTCAGTCAGAATCTCAGGAGGCTACCTTCACAACACTTAGCTACTTGGTCAACTAGCCAAAGGAACCAAGGATTTGTGGGGACCATGACAGATTCCAATGTAAAGGCCACATACGCTGAGTCTGAAGATGATTTATGAGAGGGTCTAGGATTCTCTTGCTTCAGCTCCCTCAGGAACTCTCTGGAAGATTCTGGTCATTTTGTTTCATTTAAATCACCAGATTGTCCTTCACCCTAGCACCTGGCCCTGGGACTTGAAGAGAACTAGATTGGTACAGCCATTAATCACAAGCCTGGCTGGGCTTTAGGGGAGAATGCTCTCCTCTCCTTCCCTGCCCCACCAGAGAAGAGTGTGTCCTTGTAGTGCTCTGTGTACTGGCTTGGATTCCACATCGAGAGGTCCAGGCCTCATGTAGGGAAGTGCTGCAAGAAAAGTGACGTGGTCTACTCCTGCTACTTCCACTAGACACCACAGGATGAGTGGTTTATAAACCATTAAAATGTATTCTCACGTTTCTGAAAACTGTGAGGTCCGAGATCAAGATGTCAGCACATCTGATGTCTGGTGAAGAATTATTCCTTCTTGGTGTACCTTCACATGGCACAAGGGTTGAAAAGGGACTACATAGGGAACCGTCTTTCCCAAGAAGATGCAATGGTTCAGAAGTGGCCTGTGTTCCTTTGTATCTTCCATTCCCTGTGGAGACAGCAGGTTGCTCTCCCCTCTCCCATCTGCCCCATCCTAAGGAAGAAGGCTTCTCTACTCTTCTCTACTAAATATGGATGACCCCAGAAGGAGCCTCACCTTGCAGTTGTACAGCCAACATTCAGACCTCCAGTTATTATTTAGGCAGAGATGTGTTGAGTCATCAGCCAAATATACAAGACAGAGACGACACCCAATGGAAAGAAACGCATGTAGATTAAGGATGTGAAAGACCACTGGGACAATCTGCCCCTCTCCGTGTTTCCTCACCGATTTTGGAGGATGCTATACTTTCTTCCATCTGTCTCTACATATCCCACATTAACATCATACTTAGTTACCATTTGGAGCATGACAAGGATGCCCACCCTCACTCCATTTACTCAACACATCACTGGAAGTATTAGCCAGGGCAAAGTAGTCAAGAGAAAGACATAGAGGACATCAGACATGAAATAAGGAAAACAAACTGTCATTGTTTGCAGTTGATATGATCTTATATATAGAAAACCCCACCAAAAAATCTATTAGAAATAATAAATGAACCCAGCAAAGCCACAATACAAAATCAGCCTTCCATTTGTAGCATTTCTGTATTCCAACAGCAAGTTACCTGAGAAGAAATCAACAAAGCAATCTTAGTTATAATAGCTACCAAACAAATTTAATGTCTAGGAATACATTTAACCAAGCAAACAGAAGGGTTCTACATTGAGTACACACATTTCCTAAGGTCTGTTACATGCCAGGTGCAAGAAAGGGCTATCCCTGCCTTCAAAGGGTCCATGGCGAAGGAGGGAGGGCCATGCCTATAAACCTCTAACTAAATGCAAGAACACAGTCAACACAGAAGGCTGCAGAGCACAGGGAAAAGAAGGATAAATTTTTAATGAACATTCAGGGAACTTCACTGTGAAGATGACATTTGAGCCAAAACTTGGAGGAGGAGGAGGAGGAGGAGGAGGAGGAGGAGGAGGAGGAGGAGGAGGAGGAGGAGAAAGTTATCCAGGACACTGAGGGCTGAGGACAGCATAGCAAAGAGACATTCAAAGAACAGATTGGCTTCCTACAGCTTCAGCACAATTAGCCCAAATTGGTGGTTTACCACACCAGAAATGTATTCTTATACATTCCAAGAGACCAGAAGTCCAAAATCATGGTGTCTAAGGAACTGCGTCTTTGAGGAAACTTGGAAGGAGAGTGACCCTGCGTAGCTCCTTCTCCGGTGCTCACCTGGCAATCTGTGGTACTGCCTGGCTGGCCGCATCCTTCATCTCCACACCATCTGTGTGTCGCTCCATGCTCTCTCATCCTCTCACAAAGTCAGCCCCAAATCCACAAACATTTTCTCTTGATGTCTTAACTAGTTATACCTGCAAAGGCCTCACTCGAATAACACCTCACATCCTGAGGTTCTCAGTGGGTATGAATTTCAGGGCAGGGATACATTCAACCTACCGCTGTGGTTTGACTTCTGATGTGTATATCATATTCAATACGCAAATAGTTTCTCCATCCATGTAGGCAATATGCTAATGTTCTTGGATCCTGGCTAGGCATAAGCTCAAAGGTGATAATGACTGAGACTCTGTGTACCAATGCCTACCTCTTGAGAAAAGATGTGTGGATGCCACCTTCAGGTGATGAAGGGACCAATATCAAAGCTCCCAACAAGCCAGAACTAAAGTGACTCCTGGGTCTCTGGGTTTCTGTCCATTCAAAGTTCAAGCTTCCATTTCAATGTTTCTCCGTTTACTAAGAAAACAAGCAATGCCCTCAGGCCTCCCCCCTCCCTCCTTCTCTCCTTACAACTGGGTACAGTGTGTTCTGAACATCGAGGAGGCTTCAGTGAGGTATGAAATGAAACAAATCCGCAGGCAAACAGCAAAGGGAGCTGCTGTGTTTTTAATATGCAGATACCATTTCGGAGACTGTGGAGAAAGTTTTACCTCTTCATATTGAAAAACCAATGCTCTGGAAAGGGAGCCCGAGGTGGCGGGGAGAAATGCACAGCTCTCTCCTTGCAACACAGCCATGGCTTGAGGAAGCAATTGATTAAAGACAGAGGGTAGGGAGCTGGCTGTTCGCACTTGCCAAATATTTCTAAAGGTTTCGAAATCACTCAAGGTGGTGGATTTTTTCCCATAAAGTGTCTACAAAATCTGTCACCTTGTCACCCAGTGTTCAAACAGGGCAGTATCTTGAGAAATGACTTTGTTCTCGGCATCTTTCACAGCACTGGCCTGACAGGGATTCTATTTTCTGCATCAGTGTGAAACTGCTGTTAAAAAAAAAAAAAAAAAAAAAAAAAAAAAAAAAGCCGCAGCGGTTTTCAGTCCAACTGACAAAAGCCAGAAGGGAGAAGGAGCCTTCATCACCCCTGTCCCCAACCCTCTTCTGCCATGAGCCTAGGAGCAGCCCCAGGGCTCATCACCTCTCAACTGAAACAAGGGACTAGAGCGGTTGGTTCCAGAGTCCAAAGGGGAGGGGCAGCCTCAGCACCACAGGCCTGAGAGCAACTTGTAGTCCAAACCTTCTCTCTCCAGATGAGGAAACTCAGAAACAGAAGAGAAAGCAGTGCCCTGCCCAAGGGCTAGTGGACGCTTCTCATTGGCTTTGGTATTCTGCAACCCTCGCCCACCTTTGGGAGTAGGAGATACGTGAGTTCCTTTCCTCACGACTATGACAGAACACCTGACTTGAGCAGCTTAAGGCAGAAGAGGTTTGTTTGAGGTCAGGATTTAGAGGGGGTGTGGCGGGAACACCACTACAGCAGTGCCTGCTCCTTTCCAGGGTGGGAGGGTCATGAGGCACATGAGACAGCTCGTCATCTCATGGCAGCAGTCCTAGAGCAAAGGGCATGCCATAAGCAGGAGGCAAGCTGGAACCCTCAAAGGCTTGTCCCTAATAACCTACCTTCACAAGCCACATGCAAATCACAGGAAAACTGAGATCTTCATGAGAAAGCGTTTGCGTCTCACGGCACTAAAGGGATCTTTACTTTTAATTAGAAATGAAAAACACCAATGCGTAAGTTCTCAACTCCGGACCCCACATGAAAAGATAAGAATTTATTTTTCTGTGTGTTGGAACACCTTTTCCCTGCTGAAACAGACACAGATCAAGCTAACATTTGCTCTTGGAGATGGCTGAATTATAAGGTTAGTTTCCTTTGCAGCCTCACACGATTGCTTAGGTGAAAATTAGGGCATTGATTGGCCAAGAGGTAGAGCTGAAAATTGAAACTGATTGATGGGATGAATCGGATGACTCCGAGAACACTGGACTCCTAAACTGCATTGATTCCGGTCTCTCTTGTCAGCCCAATCAGTCCCTCCTCTCCGTATTCAGCTAGACTGACCACCTTGATAAAAACCCTGCCATGATCTAACTTGAGGGCATGTATTAGTTAGACTTTTGGTTGCTATGGTGAAATGCCTGACAGAAATAAAGGAGGAAGAATTGATGTTGCTCACATTTACAGAGGTTTTGGCTCTCTGCAGGGAGGAGCAGTTCAGCAGAGTAAAAGCTGGCATCACTGTGGCCAGAAGAGAGAGGAGGAGGGAGAGAAAGAAGAGAGAACGTGTATATACCTGCTGTGCCTAGCATCTCCCCTTTATTCCATCTAGGCCTCCAGCTACAGGATAGTCCCATGCATACCGAGGCAAATGTTCTCCTTTTTACTTAATGCTCTCTGGAAATGCTTTACTGATCAGACAGCCTCCATTCAAGCAAGTTGACACTCAAGGATTCATCACCACAAGTCTACCCCTTATCATCTTGACAAACTCATCTTACCTAAAGCATAGCATCCCACCCCTGCTCTCCATAAGGCTTACATCTATCTTCAAACACACACTCACAAAAAACAAAAACAAAAACAAAAACAAAAAATGCATCCAGTCTACCTGCAAAAGGTTCTAAAGTTTTAATAGTTCCTTCATTGCTCCAAAATCCAAGTTCAAAATGTCCTCTGAGACTCAAGGGTAAACCCTTAGCTATGAATTTTCAAATTGAAAATTATATACCTTCAACAAACAGGGACACAGAGTAAATATTTCCATCTCAAATAAGAGGAATCGAGAAATGATAAGAAAAGATTCAACTAAAGTAAAACCAAAGCCTGAGAGAACAAACATAAATCCTGCCAAATGCAGCCTCCAGGGTATGTGGTGTCAGAACACAAGCTCCAGGGATCTTGAGCAACCGTGAGCCTAGACTTTGCGGGTTGCACACCACATGGACTCTCTTTAGGCTAACTCTGCTCACTGCCTACTGCTTTTGTTAACAGCACCAGGCAAGGCTAAGACCATTACCAATTTTGAGCCAAATTTAAAGGTGAAAATAAGAACACTACCACAATTTTTTGAGCCAAATTTGAAGCAAGATTTATTAAATTCATTGCCCTCGCAGAAGCTATCTGAGAGATTGTGACCCTGCCGCACACTACTGACCCTCCAGGCTTCCCTCTGAAACCTGGTGGACACCTTTGTAACCCCATAACTCTTACACTTTGTATGCCGGCAAAACCAGCAGCATGTAGGTGAAGCCAGGCCCTTGGGCCCCTGGACAATGGGTACAACAGCCTGAGTTCCTGGATAGCAGAATGGGGGAAAACACTTCTGTAGGTTCATCTGTGCAAACAGGGCACTCTCTTCTCAAAGTCTCTCACGTGAGTCAAAAACTTCTATGTTCTTGATCCCATTGTGAGAGGGGTCTGGCCATTACCTGAGATTCCCTCAACAAACTTCTCCTACTGTCATAATACAGCTTACTTGGTTTCTTCCTATTAGCCCCATCTCTTCAACAAGTATGCTCTTATCTGTGTCCACAACTTTAAAAGAGCCCCTTTACTACCCAAACTGCATATTTTCAAAATCTTTTCCTTCTATTTTTGTTCCCAGCTCTCACTGTAAACCTTAATAAAAGCAGCTATCAGTAACTATGCTATAGCTTAAATGCTGGGTCGCCTTGAAAGATCCCCTCCAGGAATGGCTCAGTTGCCTTTAACCTACCAGCTATGGGTGAGTTAAGACTTCTGTCGGTCTTTTCTGTGTCGAACACACAGATTGCAAGCCCAGTGCCACTTAGAGATCTTTGGCAACAGTTAACTCTGCAGCTCTCACACAATTGAGCCTATATGACAATGAGTATTCAGAGGTGGGTGATTCCTGGGGGGCACTCACCAACCTAAGACAGAACACCTGTGTGGCCTGGACAGGTATCTCCATGATGGGTAAGGTTACCTGCTGACATCCCATGCAACCTAAGTCAGAAGCTCATTTTTTAGTAAAAGGGGCGGGGGGACCTGTAGGTCCCTGGCCCCTGTTTTGGGTAACTGTTCCATTGCTTGCTGACCTTGACCTTAATATCCTCCCTATGCTAATTCCCTGTGAGATTCCACCCTCCTGAATGCTTAAGGGAAGCTTCTTGTCTGTGTATCCAGCATATTGGGTGTTAACTGCTTAGATGCAAGATTATAAAACATCAGGAGCAGGGGTGGGGATTTAGCTCAATGGTAGAGTGCTTGCCTAGCAAGCACAAGGCCTGGGGTTCGATCCTCAGCTCAAAAAAAAAAAAATCAGAAGCGAACTTCTGCCATCCGGGGTTCTCCCATTGTGCTGTAAACCTATATTTAAGACCTCCTCCCTCCTTCAATAAATGGCATTTGGCATTCAAAAAGAAAGAAAGAAAGAAAGAAAGAAAGAAAGAAAGAAAGAAAGAAAGAAAGAAAGAAAGAAGGGGTCAAGATCATGATGGGAAACCCACAGAGACAGCTGACCAGTGCTAGTTGGAGCTCACTGACTCTGGACTGACAGCTCGGGAACCTGCATGGACCAAACTAGGCCCGCTGAATGTGGGTGACAGTTGTGTGGCTTGATCTGTTTGCGGGGTCCCTGGCAGTACGACCGGAACTTTTTGGAGCCCACTCCCTGTGGTGGGAAACCTTGCTCAGCCTTGATACAATGGAAAGGGGCTAGGCTCTCCTTCAACTTGGTATGCCAGCCTTTGTTGACTACCATGGGAGGCCTTACCCACTCTGAGGAGTGGATGGGGGTAGAGTGCGAGGGAGGTGAGGAGGTGGGAGAAGGGGAGGGAGGGGGAACTGGGGTAGGTATGTAAAATGGAAAAAATTTTAATAAATAAATATATTTAATTAAAAAAAAGAAAGGTCCCCTCCATTTTAATAGTCTGTCACCATTAAATTCAGCCTCACACAAAGCCTCAGGACAAGGACAAAATGTAAACGAGGTCTTTGCCAAACTATTCTGGCAGAAAAAAAAAATCTAGTCTAATTTCCAATAGAGTTCTTATTCCTATCTGAAACCCTGCAAGTACAATCTCTACTGTATGCATTCCTATTTGTGTTCTGGTTTTCTGTTTTCCTATCAAAGCTGCCTGTTAAGTTGTGTTAAAGACTGATGGAAGCTGATGCAGAGATCCACACCCAAGCACCAGGCCAAACTCCAGGAGTCCAGTTGAAGAGAGAGAAGAGGTATTCTATGAGCAAGGGACATCAAGATCATGATGGGAAAACCTACAGAGACAACCAAGCCAAGCTAATGGGAACTTGAGAACTTTAGACCAACAGCTATGGAACCTCCATGGGACTGGACTAGGCCCTCTGCATAAGTGTAGCTTGATCTGCTTAAGGGGCCCCCTGGCAGTACAATCAGGATCCATCCCTGGTGCATAAGCTGGCATCCATGACCTATGATGGGACACCTTGCACAGCCTTCATGCAGGGGGAGGGGCTTGGGCCTGCCTCTACTGAATGTACCAGGCTCTGCTGACTCCCCATGGGAAGCTTTACTTTTTCAGAGGAAGGAATGGGGGATGGGTTTTGGGGGGAAGGCTTGGGGAAAGTGGAAGGAAGAAAGAGATAGGGATCTGTGGTTGGTATGTAAAATGAATAAAAAATTTCTTAATAAGGAAAAATATATTGACAAAAAAAGTTGTGACAGAATTCTAACGTTTCTGTAGTCTGCATCTCAAACTCCTTCCATAGACCAGTGCCAAAGGCTCTGTACAACATGGCCATGGAGTCACAACAACGGCCCCACTCATGGTATCAATTTCCAGTATTAAACTCCCCATCACTATGACAAAACATCTAACAGGAAGATGTCAGGGAGGAGGATGTGCTTACTCAGAGGTTCTGGTCCACTGTGCTGTGGAAGGAGTAGCAGAGCAGAGGAGTTTGCATCATGTTGACCGGGAAGCAAAGAAGAAGTGCCAGATGCTGCTGGCTTTTCCCTTTCTCTTCCTTTATTCCATCAAGCTCCTCCTCTCCTGACTTACAAGATGGTGCCAGCCACATTCAATTAGAGAGTCTTTTCCTTACTTAGTTGATCCTGTCTATAAATGTCCTCACAGATACATCCAAAGGTATATTTTACTAATCCCCTAGGTATTTTTTCAATCCAATCAAATTGACAATCAGGATTCATTATGACATCATATTACCTTGCAAAGAGAAATCAATTCTTTTCATGCCCACCCTTCCTCCTCACTGCCTCTACAACTATTTGATCTCAGCATATCCATAGGTGTAGTTGGAGTTTTCCTGCCTGGCCCAGAGTCAGGACAAATCTCTCTTACCCGCCAGTCCCACAGTCGCTCAGACCCAACCAAGAAAGCACACAGAAACTTACATTGTTTAGAAACTGTATGGCCATGGCAGGCTTCTTGTTATCTGTTTCTTCTATCTTAAATTAACCCATTTCTGTTAGTCTATACTTTGCCACATGGCTTGTGGCTTACCAGTGTCTTTACATGTTGCTTTTCATGGCAGCGGCCACTGGCGGAGTCTCTCTCCAGCCTTTTACTTCCCAGAATTCTCTTTTCTCTTGTCCCGCCTATCCTTCCTGCCTGGCCACTGGCCAATCAGAACTTTATTTACACAGAGCGATATCCACAGCACATAGGACAGATGGAGTAAGGCATAAAGTGTGTATCTCATGTCCCTACCTAAGATATGAAAGAAAAAGCTAATAGACAAAAATGCATGCCTTTGATAATTGACACTGACAGAGAGCTGGGCAGTATATGAACAGCTAGGTTTACTAATATGGTAGCTCTGCATTTGATGCACTACTTTAGAGAACTAAGAGACGCTATAATTATGTGCTAGGTAAGCTGACAGAAAGCTGGACTCATTGGTGCCTTGTATTAAATGCAGCTTTGATTCTAGAAATTACAAAGTATAATTTAGAAAAAGTAAATTCAAAAGCCTAAGCAGACAGAAATTTTCGAGTATAATTATCATTGAGTGCTTGGTTACCCCTACTTGCATCTCCTAGCTCCCAAGAATACTCAAAACTTGCTACTGCCATCAGACAATGGTAAATTCATTAGTCCCTGCATGTTTACAAAAAGCCATAGTGGCAGGTCTCTATCAACAAATGGTCCTGGAGAGAAGCTCTGGATGGAAATAATATGTGCATTTCCAATCACATTGAATATCATAAAATAGTGCAAGCTGAAAGAACCATAAATGACAAAGATACATTGAGCTTGGCTATCGTACCAGGCAGTGGATAGTCAATCCATATACATCTTGGTTTGGCAGTTCATTGAAGTATCAGAATAAAAAGAGATGGACACATCAGCAAGATCCTTATTTTTATTTGACAGACCTGACATATAGAAGTCTGACCTTTGTCATCATAATTGAGAATTACAAACCTACAGAATGAAATGGATGACAGACTATTCTCATTTATCATCAGTAAACTCCCCAACCATTCTCTTCATCCTTCCTAACAACAACCCTACTGTGAATTCTGGGAGATAATTCTTTCCTCCAAGAACCAAATTCTAACAGATCCTCTTCTGTTGAGCATCATCTGCCTGGAAGTGGATCCTACATCCAGGATGAAGCCAGCACTGGGAGGAGCAGAGGAAAGGACAGGAAAGAGTTAAGATCTTTGAGATGGATAGATGGATGGATGGATAGATGGATAGATAGATAGATAGATAGATAGATAGATAGATAGATAGATAGATAATAGATGGATGGATGGAGAGATGTAGATCATATATATATATATATATATGTATTATTATCTTGCAAAAAGAAATCAATTATTTTCATGCTCATCATCCCTCTTTGATGCCTCTACAATTATTGTTTGATCTCAGTGTATCCTTACATCCCTATATAAATCCCTATATAACTATATATCTGGATGTATATTTACATATGTGTGATGTATGATGGCTGGAACTAGAAGCAGAGCTGACTTGGAGAATAGAGGAAAGGAGGGAAGAGAAAGTGAAAGATGTGGCAGGGGCATGGAGGAGAATATGCTCAACATACAATATTTGTATGTCAGTATTCTTATGTAACAGTTATACATACAGTGGATATATACAATAAAATTTTTAAAATAAATAAATAAAACATCTATTATAAAAAGTCAACAATAGCCAGGTGGTGGTAGTATACGCCTTTAATCCCAGCACTCGGGAGGCAAAGGCAGGCGGATCTCTGTGAGTTTGAGGCCAGCCTGGTCTACAAAGTGAGTTACCGGGGCTAGGAGGTGGGGCGAGTCAAAGATAGAAACCAAAATAAACAAATAACAACAACAAAAAATCAAGTTGTGGCTTTGAATCCTGCCTGCACATTCAAACTGACTAGAGAATCTTAAGGAACCTCAATACCCAAGCAGCACAGACCAGATAAATCAGACTGCTCATTACTGTTTTAAAATCTCCAGACTATTCCTATATGAATCAGCATGTGTTCATTTTGATCACTTCATCTGGACTTCAGAAATAAAGGAAGAGAGGGGGAGGGAAGGAAAGAGGTAGGAAAGAAAGAAGGGAGGGAGGAAGGAAGGAAGGAAAGGGAAGTAATTAAGTCACTTCTGTAAAGAAGAAATAAAATCACTGTCTTCAGAGTGAGATAAGCATATTAAGTATTTCTGGAAAAGAAGGGGCAAGCTTGATGGGTCCAGATGCCCTCTCCTCTGAAGGGCCTGGTGGCTTCCAGAAGCAGCATGATGTCTGATCTCCTGTAGGGTGCACTATCATTGGAAGACCAGAATCTCCAGGAGCTTGGCCACTGTTATCACCACTGTGTGCACATTCATTGAGCAAGTCTCTAAGCTGATGAATGAGCTGATCCCTTAATGTACTTCTTTTTCTCTTCCATAGTTCAGGTATGATGAGGGAGCCTCCACCAACCGGACACTATCTGCAGGGCCATTTTAGACCTGGGAATAGGAGCTCTTTACACTGGAGAAACAATTCTAAGCAGCCATTTCTTGGAATCAACTAAGCCTCAGTCTGACTCACAGGCCAGTAACTCCTTATCAAAAGAAAACTGCCTCAGGGAAGAGACAGGAGATACAATAACTTTCCCTCCCTTCAAGCTTGAAACCAACACAGACCTTAAAGCAGAGCTTCTCAACATATGGGGCACCACCTTTTGGAGGTAGCATATCAGATAGCCTTCATATCAGATATTTCCATTATGATTCATAACAGTAGCAAATTTACTGTTATGAAGTAGCAATGAAATAATGCGTGGTTGGGAGTCACCACAACATGAGGAAGTGTATTAAAGGGTCACAGCATTAGGAAGGTTGAGAGCCACTTCCTTGAGTATGACAGCAAGAGGTAAAGCAGCAATGGTGTGAGAAGCAACATGAGTGACGCCTTGGCTGAGCTTCCAGAGCTCTTGGGTCCAACGCCAATTCTGTCAGCAACAACTGATTGGCTTTGACAAGTCTCATCCCCTCTGGTGCAGCTGCCTCTCCCATAGGATGAAAGCATAAGAGTTACAGGTGTTGGAGATGCCTTCTAGTTTCATTGTCTGTGAATCTGGACCTCTAAGGAGTGTGTGTGTGTGTGTGTGTGTGTGTGTGTGTGTGTGAGAGAGAGAGAGAGAGAGAGAGAGAGAGAGAGAGAGAGAGAGAGAGAGGAGGGAAATAGAGGGAGGCATGGAGAAAAGATTGATTCTCCATTTAACTGGCCATCCCAGGGGATTAGTAAATGACTAGAGAATCCTTGCCCAAAGGGAATGAGTAGAGGTGTCTACTGGGGTTAGACTCCTTCATGCTTGCCAGCCCAGGCATATCAAGCCAATTACCAGATGGAAAAATGAGGAAGGGGGAGTTGGTAAAGATGCATCTATCCCTGCCAAGCATCAGAGGACTCGGCAGAGCCATGCTGTCAGCCCCTGGGAATTCTGTTCTGGGCCTGGAGACTTGAATGAGGCAAGGCAAGGACCCCAAAGGCCCCAAGGCTGAGCCTGATTCCAATTTGAAGCTGTCAGAACTGCAGTTTGAATTCTGATCAGCCTTGGTCTCTGGGGGTTAGGGGCTTCTTGTGGCTGCCTGAGGAAATTACTCAGTTGGATAAACCCAAATTAGACTTGGGAAAGAGGCACATTTCTCTTTACCCCTGATGTCTGGAGCATTTCTCCACTGGTCTGTCTCCCCTCCCCTTCCTTCCCTCTCTCCAGCCACTTCAAGTCACAGTCCTGGGAAGTTCTCGGGCCTCTGCAGTCTCTGGAGTTTAATAGACATGTTGGAGGTTATGCTGAAACCCAGCAATGCAGAGAGCAGGTTATGTGACACCCATTCACAGAGATTGTGGGCATGAAAAAAAAGAAACCAGTGAGTCCTTCCAGGCTGCAGTCAGATGCATGGGGACTCAGTACAGACATTAGGAATGCTTCTTGACTCTACTGCACCTCCTTCAGTGAAGGGCCTCCCTCCCTCCTTCAGTGAAGGGCCTCCCTCCCTCCTTCAGTGAAGGGCCTTCCTCCCTCCCTTCAGTGAAGGGCCTCCCTCCCTCCCTCCCTCCTTCAGTGAAGGGCCTCCCTCCCTCCTTCAGTGAAGGGCCTTCTTCCCTCCTTCAGTGAAGGGCCTCCCTCCCTTCTTCAGTGAAGGGCCCCCCTCTCTAGATACGATCCTTCTTTAGAACAGTAAAATTCAAAGGCTAGGAGGAGTGAGGGGGTGTTGATTATAGGCTTCATGAGGATTTTTCCTTAGCCCTCCCCACATTTGTTCCCTACCTTTGTCTGATTGGACCAAAGGTAGAGTTCTTGGTCCCAGACTGAATTCATCAGGTTCTTGAATCTAGAATGCAGACATGAACACAGTCACACAGAGAGCAGCAGGCCATTGGAGTTCCTGGAATCTATTGTCCTAGAGACAAAATCCAAGGTGACACACCTTTCACCTTGAGCTGGCTGGAGTCAGCTCTAAAGAATTTTAATTGATTAAAAAAAAAAATCCATGGGGCCCATCATTTTCCCCTAAGGCAGCTTCATGTTATTGCAATAATAGTCTTCTTGGTCTTGTCTTCATTTCCCCAGCTGTGGTGGTTTGAATAGGAATGGCCCCACAGCCTACTATGTTTGAATACCTGGTCCCCAGTTGGTAGAACCATTTGGGAAGGATTAGGAGGTGTGGCCTTGTTGGAGGAGGGGTGTCACTGGAGCAGACTTTCAGCCTTTTGCAGTACCTCTCTCTACCTCCTGCTTGAGGTTCACGATGTGAGCTCTCAGCTGGTCTTGCCACTGTGTCTTTGCTCGCCATCATGGACTCCAACCCTCTGAAACTCTGAGCCCAATTAAAGACTTTTTATGTAAGTTATCTTGGTATTTTGGTAAGCAACAGAAAAGCAACTAATACACTAGCAGTTCTTCCAGCTAACTCCACTCTTCCCTCAGATCACAAGTGAACAGCACCAGCATTCCCTAGCCACTATCTCCTGCACCCCTCATTGGGGATGGTTTCCCCTGGTACCAGGCCCTTTCCCTGTGGAAATGCGCTATGTGCACACCTGTCTCTTCCCCGGTGTCAATGAGCTAATTGCTTAAAACAAAGCTATAATTCCTTGAAGCTTTTTGGACATTCTATCTCTAGCACATAATGCAATGCTTGAGACATAGGAAGCACACAGTAAATGTTTGTTGAATAAATACATGAATAAATGAAGACATATTCACTAATCTTTACCCCTCCTTCTCACAGTAAAATAATAGAAATTAATTACCTGGCCCAAATTATTATTCGTCTCAGAATACAACCAGTCAGTCAATAAATTAGGACTAATTGGTGTGCCAAAATCTGTATTTAGCTATGCAGCTTGGACAAACATGCAAAATACCAGGAAGAGGGGCAGAGGAGGGTTTCCATGAAAACTGTGGTCTGTAAGTCTTTCTAAGTTTCTTTTTTACTGATCTAATGTAATCCTCTTTCCATATCTTGAGAATGGACAGTTAAGAATTCCTGTTAATGGAGGCTGGGACTGTAGCTTGGATTAAAGCACTTGCCTTGAATGCCGAGTTCGATCCTCAGCACTACAGAAAAAAAAATTACCATTAATGATTTATTAGGTTTGCAACTAGCCCTGAATCAATGAGCAGATACTTCTAGAATCTCACTAGATCCAAATGAGGTAGAAACCTTTGGGCAAAATTCCACTTTCTGTCTGGCTGATGCTGTGGGCTTGTGATTACTTAGCGTCTGGCTCAAAGGAGCCACCCATTGTAAAGATCATGGACTGAGAAGCCCCAGGGCAGGGGACAGAAGTTAGGGTCTGGGATTTTATTCAGGGAACCAATTCCTATCATTCCTGCTTCAGAGAGAGAGAGAGAGAGACCTCTTTGCTGCCCCCAGGCTAGCAATTACAGAAACCAAATTGTCTCTTGCAAGAAGCATTGTGACTCTGGTGTCATTTCAACATACAATAAACTGTGCTGCCCATCAGGCTGCTAGATGCCAGCCCTTGTTGGCGGCTCCTGCAGCTCCCAGAGAGAGCTCATGCAGATGTGAAGACATGTCAGCCAGCTGCAGCCAGAGCCAGGAGTAACCCCTGCTGGCTGAGGGAGTGTCATTCTGTCATACAAGGGCCCAGTGCATGCCTGAAAGGGCACAGCTTCAAGCTAGCACAGGCGACAGCTCTGCCAGGCCTGTCTTCTATTTGTTAAATCCCAGCAGAGAGCAGGATAAACAACTCAAAGCAATACAAAGTAAAACCATGCCACAAATGTGATGTCTATTATTCCAGGGTGTGTGTGTGTGTGTGTGTGTGTGTGTGTGTGTGTGTGTGTTGCTGATACTGCCGAGGCCTCTCATCAACTCCTGCCTGGATGGTTCCATAAGTTTTTCATGGGTCTCATGACTCCATATTCCCTCTCCTCACCAGTCCTCTCTCTCCTGCCTCAAAAACTCCTCTTTTAGGACTGGAGAGATGATTCGTTGAGTAAAAGTGTGAGACCCTAACTTCAAATCCTCAGAACCCACTTAAAACCAGACAGATACATACATAGCTTGAGCCCTTAGTGCTCCTGTTTCAAGGTCAGAGGCATAATCAGGAGAATCCCAGAGTCTGTGATCCAGCTAGCCTGGGGTACACAGATGAAAAGCAACAAAGAGGTCTTGTCTCAAGCAGGATGGAAGGCAAGGACTAACACTTGAGGTTGTTCTCTGGCTCCCATGATGTGGCATTTGTGCACCCACAGTCATACACATGAATGCACACACACACACACACACACACACACACACACACACACACACACATATATATATATATATATATATATACCCATATATTTTTAAAAATAAAACCATCAGTATTCAGAAAACTTTCCTCTTTGGCACCCTGTACTCCCACTAAGCTGATCACATCTCTGCTGTGATGCACATCCCCATTTCAAGTGTTTATCCTATGGGATCTTTAAGGTCTATCCTAAATATTCCCTCATTTTTGACACTCCCTTCACTCTCACTGTGCAACCCCAGAAACTCAAAATTACCCCTCCTCCCTCTGAAAAACAAAACTTATCAATTGCCCATCACTTGCTTTCTACTTCATGTGCATTATATTGATACTACTAGTACTCCTGTTTTATATAAGGGAGAGCTGAGGTTTGGGTAACTTATCCAAGATCATAAAACTTCTCCATTACACAACCACAACTTGAACCCAGAACTACTGGCTCCAACATAGACCCTAATTGCTGCACAGCCTCTCTCTTTTACCCAAAGGGGTGAGTTAGGATAGGGCAATTCCCATCACCCAGATGAATTCATAATCTAAGCAGTAGTTTAGAATAATTCTGACACCACAAAGACTTAATCAACAAGGCCCCTCACCCTGGAAACCCTTCCTGAGTTTCCAGATCTGCCCTGGAAATGTTTTTGCAAAACATTCTACAATGCTACATTTTAACCAAATTCTGTCAAAACAGGTGTCTATCACAGCATCTTTCCTCTCTTTCCATATTTCTGTCTCTAGCATCTGGGTTCAGCATAGCCTTGAGGATTTAAGGACACAGAAGGAGAAGAAGTTCCGAAGAAGTTTGTTGTGGTTCTTGTATCCATGCTGGGGCTGGAGTTAAGCTGGGGCTGTGCCGTTCTGCAGAAATGACGCTGGGAGGAAGCCCCACCCTCTCTACCAACAACTCCAACCAACTTGGCTACAGGACAAGGCAGTGCAGAAGCAGAGGTAGTACTGTGCATGGACGCAACTGAGTCTTCTCATCCTGGCTTTCACCAGAACTTCTGTGTCTCAGAGCACAAACCTGTAGCACTGTCCCCAAAAACAAATTTATCCGTGAGCGGAGTCTCATGTTTTATGAATCTTATCAATAATTCAAGACAGACTTGATCAATTGTGTTAGAAGAAGAGAGACAGGGTTATCTTTTTATTCTGCCTCGAGGACATGACATGCCAAAACTGTTGTCATATGAGGGAACATCAAAGAGTATGCAACCTAAAATGTAGGAAGAAAGTGCTGGAAAGGTGTGCCAACCACCTAATTAATTTTTCAGTCTTGTTACTTTTCTGTCTGGGGGCTGTCTATCCACTTTTGAAATGTATCCTTTATAATTACCTATCTTCTTGTTTGTAACAAGTATCCAATTTTATACCTAGCTCTGTATCCACAATTTTCTTTTCTTTCTCTTAAAGAACCATCTTCCTAATTAATCATATTTTGCCCTTCCTCGGAGAAAGCCCGTGTCTGCCCCCATAAATCCTGGTTTTAAAAAAACAGCACTCTTGCTATGCTGGCCCCTCTTGACCTTCTAAGCGCCCCTTTCCATGCAGCTGCAACACTTCCTCTGGTCTCTACAGGAGTGCCAGGACCACAGCTGCAGTCTCAGAAACTGGGCCTCTCTGATGGCGTCCACCGCAGCTACTAGGATTTATGGTTCTATTTTTATCTCTTTCCCGTGACCCTTCTCAAGGCCTTACAGAGGCTTGATAGTGTTTCCAGAGAAGAGCCCCATCTAGAGACAAGGGGTTTAGAGTAGACAAGGACCCTTTGGTCCTGGACTGTATGCTGGTGATGGCAGAATACGGCTCGGATGTTCTTCTCATTGTATTCAAGTTGCATGGGTAAGAGCCTTCCTCCTTCCCTGAATCTCAACTGCTAATGTGCATTTTTTGTCTCTATGATCGCCATCTTCTTCCTCTTCTACCTCCCAGCTGTGCTAATTTGACTGATACTAATATGATGGTCTTTGAAAGGAACGAGAATGACAACAGAGGATGTATTCACAGTCCCAGAGTTTTCATCCTGGAAGAATCAGGGAGAGGCCCTACAGGAAGACAGGCAGTATTCCAGCGAAAATCAGACCCAGGCTGTTTCTGCATGGTTTGAGCCAGGAACAACCTGATACACCCACATTCCTTGAAAGCAGGGGCCAGTCTCATCAGTGACCTGTGAAATGAGAGGCCCTCCAGGGAGCAGAGCTAAAGCAACAAAATCCATTTCAAAGATCAGAAGGTGTGGTCTCCGCCCAGGAAATGAGTCTACCAGCCAACTTAGATGGGAATGAAAAGAAAAACTACTGGAATCACACAATTACTGTCTGGCTAAATTAATTGTTACATTCATCTAAATGGATGAGACATTTTAATTAGCAGGGTCTGGTTGTTTACCGAAATTGAATATTTGGCATGTGGGTGTTATGTGCACATGTGTGTTTGTTCTAGCGAAGCCCAGGCTGGAACAATTCTACACTGATTCCTTTCTCCACGGGTGGAGGGAATGGCAGTGTGGAGGAGCCCATCTTCTCTCTGCAGATCTCTGAGCTGGAAAGAAAATGTGCAGTCCTCACCTGGCTACCACAGGGGACTTCGCAGCTGGAGAAGACATCTGTGTGCTTACAGTTGACTGGGAGGGGTGGAGGGAGACTTGCCTGGTGTAAGAAGGTCCACTTGGTTTAGAGGGGTTCAGATGTCTCCTGGATGAGTGTGGACAATGTGCTCCCCCAGGGAGCAGCAGAGAGCCAACCCTCGGGTAGCCAGCTTCCTAGTTGCGGCCAGCACCATGGGATTGGTTAAATAGTGTTTAGAGACAGAGAAGAGCAATTTGGAGCAAGCACAAAGATTGAAACCAGCTGGGGCTTTAGGGGACCAGTGCCAGTGGGCAGGAAGAAGAGCCCAACTGGGGGAGGAAGAAATGAGCTGGGCAATAAGAGCTACAAACGGGTTGTCTTTCGTAGGAGAGAAAACGGAACTGAGGACCCACCATGAAATTCAGAATTCTGGCACAAACCCAGTAAGATGGAGGACCTATAGCACAGGTAGAAAGCAAGGATGTACCCTACCAACTTACATGGAGTCTATAAAGAATGTTAAAATACTCCTGGAGATGTAGGAAGCTAGAGAGTTTGCCAGAATGCCCCTGCCAAAAGAGCTATAGGGGTTAGTGGGTACATGGCTGAGCCCTGGTTAGACCAAGTAGGGAAGTTGGTGAATTTTAAAAAGTAGCATTCAGAAAGACAGGAAGCAAAAGGAGGGTGTGACCTTGCTATACATACTAGACTACACTCTCAACCTTGGGGCTTCTATTTCCCTGGTGGTATATGCACGGGTGTGGTGGGAATCACACTGAATGGCTGGGAACAGTTCTGAAGAGGCAAGCCTGCCACCAGCTAGGGACACAGAGCTCTCTCAGCCTTAACTAGAAAGGATACAATTTGTGATCCTAACAAGTGCTCAGTCTAGATCTGGCTCCACTTGCAGCGGTCTGCGTCACTAAAATAATAGAATGAGGTGGGGGACCTCCTCTGCCCTCCCCCCAACCTACCTACATCTGGGTCTGAAGAATTAGAGGCCAAGCAGGATTGGGGCATCTTCTTGAAAAAACTGAAGGAAAGTGTTCTTCTGCCTTCCCCACGATGGAGCAGGGAAAGAGCCTTGGCCTAACAACAGAGAAAACGAAGATTTTTAAACTCTTACTCTTTCACTTCAGAGTCTGTCACTGAGGTCTGTCTTGTATCTGTCATAAAAAGATGCCACGATGCCACGCTCATGGCTGCACAGAAGAACAGAGGCGTGAGATTGCCTATGGATTGGGGGGGGGGGGGCGGTTAATCTCATTTTCTCTGTCTTTTTGATTATGGGAGCAAGGGGGGAATGAAATTTCATGCAACTTACTCCTTTATACTGCAACTGATGGTAACAGTTACTTAACATTTCTTGAGTGCTGAGGCACTGCAAGGCATCGGTGAGTGTCTCTGGAGCTTGGAGGCTGAAAGGGGCACAAAAATCAGCACCACGAGGTTCTAGAGAAAGCTAAATTCCCAAGATTATCTTACCCAGGCCACGTGTCTCTGGGCTGGAGTGTGCAGAGAATGCACAATAAAGAGAGAAGTGTGGCTAAGCTTCATGTTTCTCCTGCTGGTCACTTGGGAACCTGGCTTGCACTTAGTGAATTCCCATTACGTGCACCTACTGCCACCGAGGATCACATTCAAGCCGCTTCTTCTTGCTCTATGGAAGAGGATGTGTGCTTGACAGCTAGAGCAATCAGATCTGCCTTCTAGATGAGAAGAACTTAAAAATTCTGTGCCCTATCATTCTTCTACCCATTTCCCAACCCAGCACATCCTGCCCACATCCTCCTGTATGCACATGGAAGCAACCAATCGAATGCACTTGAGTGAATTACTCTCTCCTCTGGTTTCAATTTCCTCATCCAGGAAAAATGACACAGTGGGGCCAGATAACGTCTAAACCCTCTCTCCCAGCCCTGACATCAGATTCACTCTCAAGGAGAAACTACCCAAAGAGGAGGCTGAAATGAGTGAGTGGTCCAGCTATTGGATGGGGTGGGCTCATGAAGAGAAGCCAGAGCAGGTGGAGGGAGAGCAAGGAAGGAGAGAAGAAAGAGAAGGGGTTGAGTGTGCTGCTTTAAGGGGACTTTAGATTGCTTCTTCTGAGCCTTCAACAGAGAGCCACTTGAAATGACAAATCTGAGTGCCTTAGATGGTGAGCTGTAGAAGGGAGCTGCCTCTCTAGAAGCTGGGGAGTTAATGGGAATGGGTGTGGTGGTCCACAAGGCTCCATCAGAACCATGCCTTAAGACGGTGTTAGCAGCTTTGTGGCACAGAGGCACCCATGAAAGCATCAGTAGACTTGTGCACTCAAGCCCTGGATCCAAGTCACACCACCAGCAACAACTCCACTCTGGGATAGTTGCATCGAGACACAAGGGCCACAAAGAATAAAAGACCTGCCTTTCCAATGCCAAGATACGGGAATATGACTCGGCAGCCTCTAAAAGCTTTAAATCTGGAGACAGCACAGAGAGGGGGGTGGGGGAGAGGTTTATGGAGTGATGGTAATAATCCTTCCATTTGTACGGAGCTTCCAGTGTAGAGGCCCACATTACATCACCTCATTTCTCCTGCAGCTCAAAACTGCAGCAAGGTGGCTGCTCTTCTCTGCTGTTGTATAAGGAAGCTGGAATGTAAGTGAGTTGAGTAGCCTGCCCAAGGTGACACAGACGACTGGATGGACAGCCTCAGGAGTGACACCTACTTGGCAGACATGGACAGACCCGGGCGGGTCTCGTTGCTCCTCTGTCTGGACTTCTGCCTTGTCTGAGCTTTTGTTTTTATTGTAAAAACAACTCGGACCATTGAGACAGATGATGGGTCTAAGAAAACAATCAATGGATCTACTCTTTATCTCCCTTCTAGGGCTGAGACTGTGGCTCAGTGGTATAATGCTTGGGTAGTATGCTGGTTTAAGCCTTAGCTCCACTCACCACAGAAGAAATTCTCCTTTCTTTAGGATAGACACTTAAAAGGGGTGGGGGCTGGGGGTGTCAGGGGAACTCTGGCTATGTAATCTTAAACCAAGTTACTAGACTTTCTAGTAATTTTTCTTTCTGGAAACGGAAAACCAGAACGCCTACCTCATGGGAGTACTTGACAGGTAAGTGAGTGCACGTGAGAACAGAACAAAAACCATGCAGTCTTAATAAACCCAGTGTCCCTTCTGTTGAGAGCAGACATGAGCAGTCACCTTTTCTGGAATCTGCTAACAAATTCTCAGAGTCCTCTTCTACCTTTGAATAAGATAACTATTACTGTCTTCACTGTTGTTTACCAAGTAATTTTTCTGGCTCAGACACTGTTCGGGACCTAACCTGAATTAGCTTGTTTTAGAGGCTGGCATTGGCTGTTATTATTTTAGGTTTGTTGAGACAGAGTGTCACATGGCCCTGGCTGGGCTCTAGCTCACTAGGTAGCCAAGGGTGACCTTGAACTCCTTATCCTCCTGCCTTCACTTCCCAAGTGTTGCTATTAGGAGTGTGTCTCTCTTAGCTAAGAGCTGGTCTAGAACAGAGACAAAGAGTTCAGAAGCTCACCCAAGGTCGTACTGTCAATGATGGCAGAGATGAAGCTAGGCCCTAAAGCTTCTGACACAACTAGGCTCTACTGACTCTGTACTTCTTGCCAAAGACCCCACTCTTCTCCATGTATGAGTGCCCATCTTGGAGTCTGAGGGATCGAGCAAGCTGGGAAGCACCCTGGTCAAATTGAAAATGCCAGACTTAATCATTTATGCAAATTCCAGGATTCTGTTTGCTTAAGAGGTTCCAAGTTGAGTTGCCTTTGAGAAGCTGGAGGATGTGGATGATCGCGGAAAGCCGATTAGTACACAAAGGGATATTCTCCCTGGCTGAAAAAGCCAGGCAAGCAGTAAGGATATCAAGAAAACTTACCATGTGCAAAGCATTCAATTAGAGAATCAGCCAGCGGGATTAGGAGCAAAAATATAAACATAAGAGTGGGTCCCTTGACACCTGCAGAGGAGAGAGTTTGTTGTTAGACCTTCAGGGAAAATGAAGTGTCTCATGAAGCTCTGGATGCCTGGTCCTCAAAACAGACCCTGGTACTGTGTAAGTGCTCAAGAAAGACAGCTAAATGGATGGATGGATGGATGGATGGATGGATGGATGGATGGACGGATGAACAGACGGACGGGAAACAATTCTCTTACCAAAGGAAGTGACACATAATAACCTCAGAAAATTCAGGAAACTTAAAAGAACTCTTTGACAGTTGAGATAGGAAAGGATGAGTAAAATATTAGAGAGGAAATGCCAACCCCAAGACAGATACTTCCAAGTATCAGGACAGGGTCAGAAGATCACCTTGGTGGGGAGCTGAGAATGGATAGAATAGCACCTGAATCCTAGAGCAACAGGGTCATCAAGCAGAGAAGGGCCAGTCCATGAAGGACATATAGCTGCAGCATGATTGTTTGTTTTTCTAGAAATTGGTGTCTTTGGAAAGTTAAGCAGGCCTGCCCTTCTTGTTAGCCTGCCTCACTCCTCACCCTGTAAGCCTGCCCCAAATCCAGGGCCTTCCCACTAAGTGACAGTTCCTGGAGAATCTAGCATACAGCAAAGTTCACATGAGCTATACTCAAAGGACCGTTTTCATGGGGACATAGCTTTTTTCAAATTCTATGCCTATGATTTTAAAAATTACTTCTGAAAGATGCTGATCACTTTAGGAAGCAGTGGTTGATAACAGCTTCAATTCAGAGGGTCCTAATGCAGGCAGGAAGCTAGGCTGAGCACTCACGTGGACCCTATTTCAGCTTCAAAATAACCCAAATACACTGGTATTTAATTAGCCCCATTCTACTTAGGAAAACCCTGAAGCTGAAAGAAGTTAAGAACTTGGCCCAGGGGGCTAGAGAGATAGTTCTGTGCTTATGAACAGTGGATGCTCATCCAGAGGCCTGAGTTTGAGTCCCAGCATCACATGGCAGCTCACAACTGTCTGTCCTCTCTGTCCTCTTTGGGCACCAGGCATGCACACGGTTCACAGACATGCAGACAAGCAAAATACCCATACACATTTTTTTAAATCATAAAATAAAATATTTTTTAAAAAGAATTTGACACAGAACACAACTAAGAAATGAAGGACTCAGCATTTGAGAGCCAAGACATGGAAAAGATTATGCCACTCCTTCCAGATACAAGGCAAAGACAAGACATCAATGGTGAAATAGGTACAAAGAACTCTACAAAGGCCTTAGTTTCCCCCATGACTCTTAAATACAATTGTTTAAAAGTACCTAAGTGGCAGCTGCTTACGGAACCTCACTGCTAAGCCTGCCCATTTTTCTAAGCTCTAACTCAAAAAACCGAATCTTTCCTTTCCCTCTTTCTTTCTCTTTTTCCAGCATGCCCAAGAGCCTAAGCATACTCCCTCTGACACTCTGGGCTTCCTGGCTGTTCTCTGAAGACCCTGGGCCTCACCTCAAGCAACTGCTTGCTGACCTCCATGCCTAAATTTAAAGACATGACTCCTCTTCATCTCCCTGCTTCTGGCAACTGCCAAGATTTACGGCTTGTCTGCCCTGTTGTTTTTCTCTCAAACTCAAATAATATGATCCCCAAGCTTAAACAAAAAGAAAAGGAAAACATACATCCTTAACTATAAGTAAATCTACTAGGATGAATATGCCAGGGCTGCCTACTCTGAGTTCTTTGTTTTGCAAACATATTTTTGTTAATTCTTTGACAATTTCATATATCCATACAGAACATCTTTTTATCATATTCACCCTCCACTGCCCCCCTAACTCCTCTCAGATTCACCCACCACTTCCCAACCCCATCCCAATTTCACGCCTTTTTTTTCTTTTTTTCTTTTTTTCTTTTTTTTTTAATGCTCCAAGTGTGGTTTGTGCTATTCACATACTCATGAGTGAGTGTGGGGCCAGAGGTGTGGTTGACCTGCCAGGGGACATTAACGAAGACTGGCTTTTCCTCCTCTAGAAGCCACCACCTGCCAACAGCTCCTTCGCTCGGAGTGGGGCCTCACAAACCCTGCCCTCTCCACAGCATTAGTTCCTAACCAGAACCTTCCATTACTATGTGGACATTGTTTTTTGTTTGTTTGTTTTTCCCCAGCATCCAGAGCTTCTAGAGCCCTGCAATCCGCCCAAGAACCCTAAGCATTTGTTTCCCTGCAGAGGTCAGGAAGTAGATTTTTGCTAGGGGTGGGTGTGATGAGGAGCATGACTGAGGATGTCTGAGCTCAAATCTCAGAGAAGAGATTATAGGCAATCTGCTGGTTCACTGGTGACTTGGACTTCTTATCTGTGCCAAAGTAATCACTTGCAGAAGGGCAAACCTGTCCAGTGGGGGGAGTGGGGGGAGGGATTCTTCTCTATCTTTGCCGGGAGCTGGAGAGCTTCTGCCTTTGTAATCAGCTTCTAAGAAGAGGCTGCCACTCAGGCTTGTCTAGAAGGCCCAGAAAATGCCCGGATCTCACAGGTCCTGGGAAAGGGAAGAATCTAGGTGTGTTCTGATGCTGCCTTCACAAACCAGACAAGTTGAGCTCAGCAACTTTGTGGTCCTGCTTCATGGAATGATTCTGGGCTGGGATGCTCAAGTCCAAGGTCATTGGAAGAAGAGCTCAAGAGTGTCCAGTCTTCCGGACATTGTTCTTTCCCCTGCATTTATAGTAGGAGGTACTTTCAGTTGTCTCTGTCCTGTCCCCCTGCCCAGAACACATACCACACTTGTAAGGATCACATCTGTTATCAGAGGAGGCATTCCTCAGACACTTTTCCATCCACAGCTGATAGACCAAAGGGGTGATGAGCTGGGCCGGTTACATCCTTCTTCCTTAGGTATAGACACGAAGACCTGGAAGCCAAGTTGGCGGTACCCCTGGAGCTCAGAGAGATGATGACTGACACCAGGGTAGGGTGGCCATGTTTTGCTGTTGGGGCCAGTGAAATGGCATCTAAAAGTATAGCCCTGTGGAGGTCTGGAAAGCTTCTGAAGGAGCCTGGGAAACAGTCTCCATGAGCTTCTACTGTCCTCTTGTTAACTGCCCCTTTTTGTGTCTAAAAGTGTATCAGAGAAACCAGCATCCCTCTCCCCATTGTATATCATTAAGAGTAGAACCCCCTTCCCTGCAAAGGAGTGATAAAACCTAGAAGGTCACTCTTCCCTTCTCCCCTGACCCAGAGGCCTGGGAAGAAGGAAGGCTGCAGCGAGGCTAAGAGGAATCTTCCCACAGGCAGGCCTTGCTTGGTCCCCATTCCGCTGGTGACATCATGTCATACCATTTCACCACAGCTGTCCTTTCTTCATTGAACCTAAGCATCAACAGTTTCCTCTGGGCCTTTGTGTCCTCACTTCTGAAGCCTCTTACATCACACAGAACTAAGTCGTTCTGCTGGTCTCTGGCCTTGCTACAAGACTTTTGTTACAAGATGGTCCACTGTGGTTGATGGGTGAGGGAAGGTGCCCTCCACCCCATTTCCATTTCCACCCCAATCCAACCAAGGACACAGAAAAGAGGAGAATAAAGGGGGAAGAGATGAAGTCACACAGGGACAGCAGCTATCCCAGTCCTTGATAACATCGTACTTCCTGGCTCCTGAATCTAAAGAAGTTCATGCTCTGCCCTTGGGTGTGGGCTAGGCTTCACCCCACTGTGCTCCCTTCCTCCAGAAGCTCCTTCGAGTCAGTTCCCATTACTGGCGATCAAAAAGAGAGTCTTGGAAATCAACTAGCATTATCATCCAGATTAAGAGTCTACTAATGGTTATTGAACACCTATTTCGTTCAGTCTAGAAACTGTCATGATTAGTCTCACTTATCACCATCTCTTCGTCAGCAACATCATGCACATTAGCATTCAAAAGTGTTTATGAAGAGCCTGCTTTCCTATAACAACACTGAGCTAGACTGAAAGGGAGTGACACCAGCCACATCCAAGTCCCCTGACAGTTTTCTCGACAGGCATGCTGATGTGAAGACAGATGCATTGAGCAATAGATTAAGACAGGAAGAGACAATGAGCTACTTCCCTCATCAGGTAAGAAGACAGGAAGGGATGCCAGAGCAAACCTGGCAGATAAGCTGAGGGCATGCTAGGTCAGGGTGGAGAGAACTGGTCCCAGCTAAGGGAAAGCTCCAGGCTTGCTCAATTTGACCAAGAAGATGCAAAGAAAGGAACCCAAAGGAGTCTGAAAGAGTGGGTCTGGTACCTTGGCCAGTTTCAATGGTCAGAATTCAGAGAGGAGGGGAATGAGGGGAGACTGGAGCAGCTGGCAGAGGCGGAAGGACTAAGAGAAGAAAGGCCAAAAGAGTGTGTCAGTGCTGGTATCGACCCATCTGGCAGATCTCAAAAAATACCCAGCATGCAAACCTGAATGGGCAGGCGACTAAGAGGAAAAAAGGGAGAGATGAGATAAACCCCAAAGGGCAACACTGACTCACCAAGTGGTAATGGAGAGAGAAAGGGCTAGGAGGATCTGAGGGTGGGGGAAAGAAGATAGAAGAAAGGAGAGATCAGAGTGAGGGCATTGGGTGGGATCACAAGTCGAGAACACCAAGGGCTAAGCCAGGCAGAAAAGATACAAAGAAATCCCAAAACAGAAAACCGTGGAGGGTCCGAGAAAAAAAGCAGTAAAGCTAGGCTGCAAAGGAGGGTGGGAAAGCAATAGTTCATGAGAAGAGAGGGCTGTCCTGTACGCCTCAACACTCCTCTGAGGATGCTGCCATTCTTATCCTTGAAAGTTTTCTCTCCTCCCTCCTCCATATGGATAGTAGGCACCATGCTGTGTCATTCTTCCAAACACACAATCATTCTCCACCCCTCTCCACCCGCCCATCACTCTGGGTGAGTGACCCCAATCTTCTTGCCTCTATTAGACTGCTAAATCAGTGGTTCTCAACCTGTGGGTCACAACCCCTTCATCAAACTTCTATCTCCAAAAATATTTACATTATGATTCATAACAGTAGCAAAATTACAGTTATGAAATACAATGAAAAAAAAATTTTTTTTTTTTTTTTTTGGTTTTTCGAGACAGGGTTTCTCTATGCAGCTTTGCGCCTTTCCTGGAACTCACTTTGGAGACCAGGCTGGCCTTGAACTCACAGAGATCTGCCTGCCTCTGCCTCCCAAGTGCTGGGATTAAAGGCATGCACCACTACCGCCCAGCCATTGAAAATAATTGTATGGTTGGGGGTCACCACAAGATGAGGAACTGTATTAAAGGGTCACAGAGTTAGGAAGGTTGAGAACCACTGCCCTAAATGCTCTTTATTCTGGTCTAGCTACAATGATCACTCCCATATATCTTTAGCTTTGCAAAGATCTTATGAGATGACTTACATCCTCCTACCTGCCATGTGAACTAATATCATCATACTCATTCCAAGATCCATTCAATCATTAGGTACATAATTCCTGATAACTAGTCCCAACCTCATGCTCCTTGCTGGAGATTCAACCCTGAACACATAGAGCAATATCTGATCTATGGAACTTGGGGACTCAGCCGAGTCAGGTATTAATCAACCAATTACAACTATGACAAGAACCACAAAGGCGAAGCAGAGGTGCTATGAAAAGGTAGGACTGGAGACTTGGCTAAATTAGAGTATTGGGGTCGTAATGTTTCAGCTGACCTCTGAAGAAATGAGGGAGTTTGATGGTTCTGGTAGGGTATGTCTGTGATTCCAGCAGCTGGGAGTTGGAAGCAGAAAGAACAAGAGTTCTTAGCCAGTCTGTGCTATATAGCAAGTTCCAGTTCATCTGTCTGTGCTGCAAAACAAGACCCTATCTGTTGTTTTTGACAATACCTCAATTGTTCGATTTTACCAATAAAGACTCAGGATCCAGATGCTGGAAGTAAAAGCCCTAGCTTGGAGAGGCAGAGAAAGCACTCAGTTGACCTTCTTCCTTATCAGTTGTCTCTGAAGTCTCTCCTATCTCCTACTGTCTCAAACAAGAATCCTTCAATGCAATGTCCCTCCTCTCTACTTCCTGTTTGTCTCTCTATCTGTTCTCCTGACTCCCTCTAACTCTCTATGGCTTTTTCTTAATAATCTTATGTTCACTTCCTGTCAATTGGTTGCTTGCTCTGTCTCTTGTCCTATGGTTGACTTATTTAATCCTGTTAAAAATACTCAAGCAGAAAACTCTTGGATTAAAGGTGTGTCCTAGGGCTGAGTCACACCACAGCTAGAAACAGGTTTTTCCAGTAAATAAAGCAATCTCAGGGTTCACGGTGTGATCAAATACTGTGCAACACCAATCTCATATTAAGAATAAGAGAAGGAAGGAAAGAAAGGAGCAAACAATTCGAGAGGTTGTCAGGCTTGTACTTCACGGGGTCTGGATTCCAAAGCTCAAAGCTGTCTTCATCAGGTAGCATTCTAGCAGCCTTACCTCTACGTCCCTGAGAACACCATCTGATAGGATATACAGGGCTAGACACGATTAACATACCTCCAGGGAAGACTCCATAACCTGCCTCCAACCCCAGTGTCTCTGTGTCTTTCACCCAACCAAACCCCTCTGCCTGCACCCCCAAGTCCCACAATCTAGTCCAACCCTCCTCTGTAATACAAGCCCTGAACGTCAGTTGGCATCTCCCATTGTCCAGGCACAAGGGGCATTCTGACTCATTGCTGGGTTTACTCTTCCATTCAACACTTTTCAGCCTCTACTGTGCCAAGTAGGTAGACTGCTGCTGCTATTTCTCCACCCTGAAATGTCGTGCTCTGTACTTCCCACTGCTCTAAATCCTACTCACCTTGAGTCTTATCTCCTCTTCTTTCAATCCTTGGCATATTGCAAGAAAAGAGTAAGGAACCCCAAGTCAGAACCAGTGGTCAATTATTGCTTAAATTCTCACAACCTGTTGTCTTATCAGCAAAATGGGGACATAACAGAAATACTGACATAGGAATCAAAATGTCAAAAAAAAGGTAAGTTTCCATCCAAAAATCCTTCATAAACTGAGAAGCAAATCCAAAGAGTGAGAGACTGATTGATTGCTCCCAGTCACCAGAGGCCCTCTCCCCATATACACATTCATGCAAATAGCAGGAAGCACTTGTCCCCACTTAAACCCTGGTCTTAGTTTTTTCCCTCAGTTAGATTACAAGCCACCTGTGGGACAAATATACCTCTCACCTCTGTGGTACCTAGGGAAGAGTTCAGCATTCAATCGACACATCCAAGTAAAACTAGGACAATTGGTGGTCTGTGGATGTGATGAAGATGTTCTTGTCTCAAGTGGGCTTAACTCAAGGGCAAACATGCCAGATACTCATGCTCACCCCAGCTTTCACTAGTCAGTGGCTCCAGGTACTTTGTCTCACTAATTCCAAGAATGAATTTCAAGGACAATGATTGGTGAGTTCAAAAAGTTTTGTTATAAAGAGAAAGCTAGCAGAGCTCCCACACCGCAGAAGGTTCTCCAGAGGGTTGCTGTCGAAGTTCAGGCTCAGGTACTGTGGGAAAGGACTGGAGGCAGAGTTGCTACCACAAGACTTTTATCTAGGGCTTAATCAGGCTTTTTGCTAAGGAAGTAAATTGGGCTTTGAAATGATTTGGCTGAGATATGGGGTGGTGGTCTGATCAGTCCAGCTGGTCAAACCACAGAGCCCCGTGAGATGTCCTGCATCTCTCCATCCTGGTGACTAGATGGCCCAGCACACACATCCAAAGATCAGTGAAATATCTGACCACACATAGCTTCCAGGTGGCTCTGTTCACTCATTTTCTCTGCAGAAGAAGAAGAAAGATTTAAAACCAAGGACACAAACCAATGTCTCTAGCCAAAACATTTTTGACATTTCTGGTGATGAACCAGCCTGCCTCCATCTTAGGCCTAAAATCCCTCTTATAATAAAGACAAACTAGATCCATTCCTGCTTATGATTATTTCTGTTTCTCAAGGATCAAGCTATGCCCCCACCAGTAACCTTAACTACAAATGGCTCTGTACAGCCTGTTCCTAGAAATGGCAACCATGTCTTCAAAAAGTTACAACCACCTTGTGACCCTACCTTTGTTTCAAAAGGTTGTTATGACTACTATGTTATGCCCACCTTGAAATCATGTCTTTGTTTCAGGAGGTTGCTCTGACTAACTTGTTAAACTTGTGTTTTGTTCCTGTAACCCCGCCTATTTTGCCCACCGAATCCACCATTTGGAAACTCCTTACCCCTGAGCTATAAAAAAAAAAAAAAAAAAAAAAAAAAAAAAACCTTGTCTTCCTCATATCCAATGCTGACCTCTCAAACCCCATGGGGGAGGTCAACACATGTAAGCAAATAAAAAAGCTTGTATTAATTTGGCCATGATGACTTGGATCAGTGGTCTTTCTCCTTGAATCTTGGGGATAAACACTGGCCTCCAGGCAGGACATAATTGCTAATAGGACCAAGGACACGCCTGGCAGACCTGGTTGATCCAGAGGTCTCCAACTTATCTTAGCCCCACAAGCTTCTTTCTCCTAGTCTCGTCACTCGAGTATGGCTGAGCTCTCCTGAAGTATCAGCAGACTGTCCAGTGGTGATGACGGTGGAGTGGAGTTACTGACTGTCTGGGCAACGAGCCAGCTCTTCATGCCCCTAACCTCAGGCTACTCACATTGCAGAGATGTCAGGACTCCCAGATGGCACCAGAACCAGCAGCCGTTAGATTGATTTACAGACACTTGTTTTTTTCCCCAGAAATTTCTGGAGTTCTGTTCCCCTTGCCAGCCTAGCTGAAGCCTTTCTATAGCCCTGGGATTACAGCAATAAATTTCCATTTAGCCATGACAAATGACTCCACGGCTCCCTTCCTCATGTGGCCCCCACCTCCTTGTTCTGAAGTTTTCCTCTTAGCGGCCAGCTCAAGGGCCCCGCCTTTGTGTGACCCTGGCAGTCTACCATTCACAGTTGCCTGATGCAGGTGTTATTCCAGAGTAGACTGTGCCCTGGGGGGAAGCATCCAGCCTTCCCTAGGTGAAGTTCCTGCCGATGCAGGGCTCAGGCAGAAAACTGAATAATAAGAGGCTGGTGGCAGAGGGGAAGGAGGAAGAGGCAAAGAAAAAAAAAAAGTTCATTAGCTGCTTTGATTCAAGGGGAAGACAAGTGATTAAATAATTCACCCCCAAGGAAGAGGCTCCCCATCCTGCTCCTTTCTTGGCAGGATGCAGAGATAAATTTGTAGCGAACGAGTTCTTGCTCTGTCTTAACTGGGGCTGGGGTGAGGGGCTGTTGAGTAGGAACACCACATCTCTGCCAGCCAACTCTTAGCCATTTGTCTTTGAGGAGAGGGCAGCGCCCTCTGGCTTCTAAATTAGTTACTTGGAGGTATGCTGAGCCGAAAGGGGCAGACATAAAGCCAGGCAGGACTGAGGGGAGAGGAGAGAAGGCAGACCGAGGTTTGGAAAATGTACAAAGTAAGCAACCTTCATTCGCAAAATCCAAAGCCAACTGTCGCAGCACTTAGAAGAGAAGGGAGACAGCCTGCTTGGTCCTGGTGCATTCAGCCTGACTGACTAACCTGTTTTTATTGTCCTCTTGTTATCTGCCAGACAGAGGGACAGGACACAGGGGACAGTCCCTCAAGGTTCTCCATCGCTCCTGATAGGAAAAGGAAGTGTCAAAAAGTAACTGCCATCAATATAAGACTGGCAGAGCCAGGTGGTGGTGGTGCCCGCCTTTAATCCCAGCATTTTGGAGGCAGAGGCAGGCGGATCTCTGTGAGTTCGAGGCCAGCCTGGGCTACAGAGTGAGTTCCAGGGAAGGAGCAAAGCTTCACAGAGAAACCCTGTCTCAAAAAAAAAAAAAAAAGACTGGCAGAAGGTGGGGCTATGAGAAGGTGGGAGGAGGCTGAGGGCTTCTAAAGTTTCCCAGGGGAGGTGAGTGCTGCGCTGGTTCAGATCCCCCTAGGTCTGCTGCCCAGATGTTCTAGCACAGACTCCTTTGCCGGTTCCCAGCTGGCCAGCTCTGGCTAGCCTCCCTCCCATTTCCCCTGCCCAGGATCCTCGTTGTAGGATCCCTTGCTGGAGCAAGGCGTTGTCCAGCCCCTTCCTGCGAGAACACAGGTGAGAGAGCTTCTTCATACCCACTTCCTCAGCCCTGCCAACTTGCTGCCGTGTTTTGGTGAGTCCGAGCAACTCTCCAAGCATCCTCTTACAATCTATCCCTTGGGTTAAAGTCTTCAAATCAAGTCCAAGTTCAGACTGGGAGACAGGTATCCAGCTGCTCCTTCATTCTGGTGGAAAAAAGAGAAGCTACCACCACCCCTACCCCAGCCACCGCTGCTAGCTTTTCCTTCCCCCAGGTCCTTCACTCGCCCTTGACCAGGTACTCAGGAGACAGGAGCCACCAAAAGAGGAGAAAAGACAGACTAAACAACCGTGTCTCAGCTTGTTTCCCCCGACACCCGAAGTCCATCAGCTTCCACCCACCTTGCACTGCTAAGTACTTGAAGTCCTTCAGGCAAGATGCTGACTGCCCATTAGCCCACCCCTGCAATCAATAAGAGCTTGCCTCTCCCTTTGGTTAAGAGCAGCCTGGCCTCCTCCTTGGCCAGTTGCTACACTCATCTCCCATGAGCCAAAGCCCCATTAAAGGCTTGCCTGTAATGCACACACACTTGGCAGGGACTCATTTCTCTTACTTTACAGCCAAAAGACCCAAGTCTCCAGTAAACTCACCCACTTCCTACTTAACTAAGGGCTTCCAGAAACAAATTCACAGAGTAAGGGCAGATTTTCTTTTCTATAAGAACTCCATAAAGAAATAAAATTGGTAACTTTCAGCCAGGCTGAAAGAGAAGCTCCATGGTCACATAACCGATCCCAAATTTTCTTTCTTTCTTTTTTCTTTTTTTTAATTAAGAAATTGTATATTCATTTTACATACCAATCACAGATCCTCCTGTCTTCCCTCCTCCTGTCTCCCCCCCCCCAGACTCCCTGCCGCAACCTACCCCCTATTCCCTCCTCCAGAAAGGTAAGGCCTCCCACAGGGAGTCAGCAGAGCCTGGTATGTTCAGCAGAGGCAGGTCAAAGACCCTCCCCCTGCATCAAGATTGTGCAAGGTGTCCGACCATAAGTAATGGGCTCCAAAAAAGCCCACTCATGCACCAGGGATGCTGATCCCAAATTTTCAACTGTCACATGACGCCAACTCCTGCTTCCCAGGTAAGCACTGCACCTGGAGGTCTCCACAATTCCAGGAGAGTTTTGACTCAGCTGCAGTTCTTTCTATGAATGCACAGCTGAAGGATAAGCCTCAGCTGTCTAGATGAAGGAGGCGTCAGAGTGTCCCTTTCTGGTCAAATGCTTATCTGAGCCGGATTACACGTCTCCATTTTCTCACATGAAGTATGTGGGGTTCCTTTAGCCTCCACCTAGCAGGTTGCTCACATTATATTCCAAGATAGGAATAAAAAATTCTTAATGTTTCCAAATTGGTAGTCTCTTCCCTCTCAGTAGAAGCCAGAGGTACCAGTGGCCAAGTAAGAAGTGGGGCTTTTTCCAAAGTATGAATAGATGCTTCATGCAGGTGTTCACATGTGTACATGTGTCCATATTTATAGGATCGGCCATTGACTTGAATTCAACAAGGAAAATGGGGACTGCTGAGCAAACCCACTTAAGCTACAACCATTCCTAAGCCTAGAGAGATAGACTGCCATGTGCAACAGAGGAGGTGTTGATAACCATTTAGTCTGGTCCTCAGCTGAAAACAGTTTACAGTAACAGCTCCAGGAGCCAAGAGTTGAGGGAGTATTTCAAGGTCTCAACTTCTTGGATACTCACTTTCCCTAAGAATTAAAATGTACTAAGTATCTAAGTCCTGGAAGCCCAAAGGTGGGAGTGACTTAACCTCTGAGTCACCTGAGTCACAACCACTGGTTTTTCCAAGAGACGAAAAATGGATAAAGACCAGCAGGTGAAAACATTCATAATGACGTCCATCACTAAGTATAGAGTGGTCAGCTTCTGTGTGCTTAGTGCTCCTAAAGGCGCTTTGGCAAGCAGAGAGGGGAATCTAAACAGGAAAGCAAGTACGTGATGTGATGCCTCAGCCTGAATCACACCATAGATACTCATGAAACATTTGTAGCATTGCATCCCATTAAACCATGGTAATACCAACTGTCACTTACTGAGTGCTTAGTATGTGCCAGGGATCTTGTCCAAGGCTATTTACATGCATTTATCTCATTTGGTGCTAACCACAACTTCAGAAATGGACACTTCCACTTGCCATTTTTCAGATAATGCAACCAAAGGGCAGAGAGGCCAGACCCAAAGCCACACCCTCAGTAAAGGGACAGGGTAAGGATGCACATTCAACCACAAGACTGCAGAAGCCTTAGAGACACACATATTGTGTATGCAAATGGGGCACTTCCAGCTGCACTACATTTGGAAAATGGGTAAAATACTAATTCTCACTGGGGTTCTAAAAGTGAGGACTTGTCAGGTCAGGGCCAGTAGAGCCTCTGAACATTCGCTCTATCTTTGTGTAGCATGTCCGTATCCCTTTCCTTCTAAGGGCACCCTGAGTGAAAGCACTAATACACACAACCAAATGCCTTGCAGGAGAGCTCATAAAGAAAGTGTTTCTGTACCATCAAGATGGCTTTATCTGCTTGAAAAGGCAATTTAGGGATAGACTGAGTTAATAGAAAGAGGAGCTTGAAGAGAAGCTGGCAGTGGGCATGCACATCATGAGTAGCAGCTGCCACCACTAGAGTCACTGTGCCACCAACATTGGTTGCAGACGTGCACCACACTGGGGCTGCCACAAGCAGGGCAGGACTGCCTGGGAAATGTTTCGTGAGTAGCAGAGTCCACGTTAGACCCCAAAGAGTGACTGAGGTTTACAGGGACACAGACAAGAGATAGCACTCATAGCTAACAGAACCAGAAATGGGGTTCCAGCCTCCCAGTAAGCAGGGCAATGTGAGCCAGAAACATTTGCACTGCTTCCTTCGAATTGTGGGCAGGGGAATCGAAGAAAGGTCCTTGACTTGGGGCCACCAGCTCCAGAAAGGGCACCCTACCTTCCCGAGAGGTGGTAGGTTAGCAGGGTCTCAGCTTTTAGAAAATTGCTTGTGATTTGGGTGTGTTCCCCAATGACCCATATGTCACAGACTATGGCAATGCTATGGGAGGGGGTGAACTTTTAGGAGGCAGAAGCCAGTGGGACATTCTTAGGTCATTGAAGACATGCCCTTGAAGAGGATTGGAGGATCCCATGCCTCTTTCTCTCCCTCTCTAGCCTTCTGGCCATGAGGTGGGCAGTTTCCTCTGCCATATGCTTCTCACTGCCATGCATGCCACCAGAGGCTCAAAGCAGTGATTTGTCTAACCCTGGACTAAATCCAAGGGCCAAAGCAAGTCTTTTCTCTTCATAAATTCATCATCTCATTAATTTTGTTATAGTGCTGGAAAGCTGACTGTTACCAGAACTACAGCCAGAGCCTAGTAGGGCCACCCCTGCTGTAAGCCTGAAAAGGGCTTGGTGCAGCCTAAGTGCCCAGCTGAGTGCACAGCAGCCCATTCCTCTCCCTGCTTCCCTCAGCCTGGCCAAGCTGTGTGGGATCTGTGTGCTGTTTGTGGTGGTGCCCTTTTATTCTTAAACCTGACAGCTTTACTGGGTATTAAATTCCAGTGTAAGGCTGCTGCTGTTTGTGCTCCTGGGTGAAGGAAAAGACACAGGGCTTTAATGCTTTCAAAAAGCAGGACCTGAATCATTTATGAACGGGCACCACAGGAAGCCCCACACCAGGATTAGAACAAGTGCAGCTTCCAAGAGGAAGGAGTTGATTATGGAAGGTGGGGTGCTTGTCCTCACCCCAGCAGCCCCTAAGTCATGCATGCAGGATCACATGCACTGGCCCCTGTATCACTAATGAATGTTCCAGCAGCATGTGCTATGGTGAAGTGAGTCAGCCCACTACATTGGGATAGAGAAGACTCTGACACTTGTCTCTCTGCAATAAGAGGATTGCTCAGTTCTGGATCCCATGGCTTCTTCAGCTTTGGTTTTGTTCTGGTTGGAATGCTTAAGCCTCCTTGTGTCTCTCCTGGGGAAGCTGGTGGCAGGTGGGCTGCCCAGGTTGTGAGCTGACAATGGATTTCAGCTACTTTCCCAGGCCTGAGCCCAGGTAAGGAGTGGGCAATGTCAGAGCTAAATAGCTCCTCTCATTTCTTTTCCTCGAAGCTGGTAGCTCAAGCCTTTCATTAGAAAGGTTGGAATGGGACAGTAGAATGCTTGCTTTAGGCACTATAGCATTACAATACTGGAAGGGACAGCAGACAGCCAAACGTGACCAAGCCTCATGGACATTCAGAGAGCAGGTCTTTCTCCATACCCAAGCACCCCCTTGCCTCCCTCATGGCCCAGCAACTCCACAGATGTTCCAAATAGCACATGGCTGTCATTCACTCTTATAGCTGAAGGGATCTGGTCATTCCAACCACTGTGGATGACCCATTCTTGAGGTAATCAAGGCCCTGAAATACGGAATATGGCTTCTTGCAGAGTGATCTTGAAGGTGCTGGTGTTACTCTAGTCAGTGGCTGCCAGATCCCTCAAATATCCCATACCAGCTATGAAAATCCAAAACAGATCAAGAAGTCCAGGTTTCGGAGCACCAGGTAGGATTCTACACAGCTGGGAGGGCAGGTGTGCTACTTGCTTTGCTGGCCTCACAGAGCTGCTGGGCAGTCATGCTGGCGATGGCCCCTTGCTTGGCCTCTGCCCTGAAAAGTAAGGCCAGCTCTGTCACTAATAAACTATGGGGAGTGGGTTTTCATCTCCTTCGCTTCCAGTGTCCTCATCCTAGACAGGAAGGAGTTGGTTGAAGGCTCCAGTGATCTCCCCAGCTCTGTGGTCCTGGGTGAAATTTGTTGTGAAGACCATCAGAAGTTTCAGTCCTGCCTGGCATGAGGGAAGATGGGGTCCTGGTACCCAGAGTTGTGTGCTAAGGCAGCTACCCAGAGCCCATGCACTTGGGTGAAACAGGGTACAGTGGGGAATGAAATATCCAAACAGAACATCAACAGCTTCCCTCAGGGTCTAGGTCAGACTCACAGGAGTCTGATGACCAAGGAGCTTTCCTCATCTGGGAAGCAGGTTTCCTCCAGAAAAGAACTCCCTCCCCAGCCTGTCAGGAACAAGGCTCCTCCTCAAAGGTCCTAAGGACTGTCAAGTCAGTCTAGAGCTCTGGAGGTTAGAGAAGTCCTAGGTAGATCTAAGGGACAGTGAACAAGAGTGGGTGTTCCAGGGGTTGGAAGGGCAAGAGCAGAGACCCAGCCATGGTACAGGGCACAGGGGCTGAGAGGAGTTGTCTAGCAATCCCCAGAGGGCTAAGTAAACACAAGTAGCTTGTGCCCAGGGTCACATAGGCAAGAGAAAGCCTGTTAACTGAAAATAGAGTCATGCCAGGAAAGCATTATCCTGGGAGCCTGTGCCAATGGCTACCTGCAGCTGGCCCTACCTTACAGCCTCAGCTCATCTGGGATCACATCAGCTCAGAACTGTCATGAAACCGGGCCATGGGCCCAGAGCCATTTTCTGTGACATTCACAGGTTCCAGACAAATGACCATCCCTCTGGGGAGGATGGAGGTAGGAAAACAAGTTGTTTTGGAGTTTGAAGATATATGAGAGACTCTTTCCTTTACAATGCCTGAGTTTTTCCCATAGTCAAAGAAGGACTTGAGGTTGATAATCATAAGATGCCTTCTACTCTGACATTTTGGAATTCTATTATTATTTAAGAATAAATAAATAAGGTCATATATGGTATTCATCTTTATTTATTTGTCTGTTTTACTTAGTATAATGTTTTGTATTAGGTCATAACTATGTTAACCAGATTTATTTAATCACTTTATAATGGACACCATATCAAAACATCATGTTATATACTACAAATATATGCAACCTTTATCTATCAATATCTTAAAGCTAAGGGGAAATTATTTTTAAAACAATAAGTAAGGACAGAGTGGAAAAGGAGCAGAGAAGAAGAGGTGAAGAAGCAAAGTATGAGGAAGGAAAAGATCAATTTATGTCCTGGTGATTGTAGGGGAAGGTACTCCCCAGGTCCAGTCAGGCACAGGAGTGGGAGTCTGGCCTCTTTTCAAGACAGACACATTTTTCAGCATAGGACAGATCTCTTAGAGGGGCACTCTGTTGCATGATGGGAATTAACTTATCAAACCCAGAACTTTCCTATAAAGCCTTAACTAAGCTGTAGAGGCCCTGGGTCATTTGGTGTCCTTCCATTTAAGCCTGCACATTGTGCTGGGGACACCTGGTGCCCTGACCCTTACCCTAGAGAGCTCCAGCCAGCTGACTCAGGACCTTGGAACCTCTAATTGCATCATCAACAAAGGAAGCCAAGTTCTTGGGCCTATAACCATTGCCAAAGCCCTGTCACTCATGCCTAAGTTGGGCAGGGCCAGCCCAGGCAGGAGGATTAATGACCCCGATTGAATATTTTATAAGGGGAATATTGTGTATTTTCCAAAACCAAATGGAATGTCATTTTTCTCCCCAAGAAAGATGGAGAACGTCACTGTCCTCCTTTCCCATTCAGACCACATACTCTACGGCAAACAAGATGAATGAAACCAGAAGTTTCCAGGGGAGGGGGAGAAGCAAGAGAGAAAGACTACCACAGTTCCTCTTTCCGCCAGTCCCGTATCACATGGCTGCACATATCACCACCTGATAGCTGAACTCCCAGTACCCTAAGTCACTCCAGCTGCCTACCAGGGGTGTACCCCCTTCCTTGGCCACAAGATAGTCTCTACCTCACAGGGAGATTACATCAAAATGCCACCTAATCTGTCCCTCTTTTTCCAGGAAATACAGAGTATATAGAGAACATGTCTCCAACTCCTCCTTGTGTTCTTAGTTCAAGCTCTTATTTATTATTATTATTATTATTATTATTATTATTATTATTAATTTGTATGTGTGTGTGATGTGGAAAGAGCATACACACAGGGAAGTCAGAGGGCAACTTTGTGAGGTTTCTCTACTTCCACATTGGTGTGGCTTCTGGGCATTGGACTTAGTTTGTCAGGCTTGGGCTGCAAGTGCTTTTACCCACAGAGCCATCTCACCACCTCCCCTGCTGCCAAGCCCTCCCTTGCTTTAGGAATTCCTTCCTTCGGTCTAACTGAGGTCCATACTCTCTGAATGTTGACACTTGTGAAGAATGAAAGGTAAGCGGCCACCCTCCTTAAGGCGGAAATTCTACCTGTTCTCAACATGAAAGTTTCTGGAACCCAAGTGTTTCTGAAGCCCTGGACCTAACGTTGCCTCCTACGCCAGGCTCTCGAACACATCGCTGGCCTGTGTGAGTGGTACTGCTTGATTAGCCCTGGGGTGGTGAGAGGCTCTCTCTTTGCTCAGTACCCTCTTACATGCTGCAGGGCCACCCACAAGCTCGACTGCTCTGCATTTGCCCTGCAATCTTTCACGCCAGTTGACTTCTCATCTCCAAATCCCTTTTCACATTAAACACAAACCCACACACTCTGTCCCATTTTCCTTTGAAATAAATCATAAGCCCATGCCAGAAACGACTCAGGGTGTTCTCTGGAATTTGTAAACAGCATTAAAGTCTTGTGGGAAATGTCACAGAGTGTTGGGCTGAATTTATTAAGTAATTTCTCAGCTTAAAATATATCTTCCCAGCCCGCTGTCTGACAATGCTTACCTCTAATGGAATTTTATCCACTCTTGGTCACTAAGCACAGTCTCATCCAAGAGTTCAGATGCCCAAGCTCTCAGTGGGAGGGCTTCAGACTCACTACCAGGCCCCTTCCTTCCACAAGCAACTTGAGGCTCTGAGTGCCCAACCAGCCTGTGTTCTCAGGACATCAGTGTCCTGTCACCAGACAACATGCACATGCATGTGACCAAACCAAGGACCAAATACATCGCTTGCAGCTGCATTCAGCCCACACCAGTGGCAGAACCAGGGAGAGTCTGAGGAAAGGTCTTCACAATGGCCCTTGGCTCCAACTTATTCTGAACACAATATTTGAAATAGAAACCACTATTCTCCATACAAAATAGCTTAAAGACACATCCTTTAAATTGTCCTTCTCTTCTCCAACCAATTCTTGTCTTTAAGTCTCCCTTTGTAGAAAGGTTGACGTCATCCTTGGGTGCTTTTGACCTCTGGTCTTAATTGGCCAGGTAAGTTGCACATATGTAAAGAGTAACTGTTTTATTCAAATTTATAATGAAGAACATAAAGGAAAAGACTGTCCTCTTCAGTCCTTCCTAGATCAACTCCTAGCTGCTCTCTTCCATGGCCTCTGGCCTGTGTCTTCAGGGCCCATCCTAAGCAGGGAATAATACAACAGCACTTATCAGTCCAGACCTGCAACCGTAAGGAAGGAAGGCTGTCCAAGGTAGTAAACCCTAAGCCTCGCATGCCTCTGCATGTCAGTCTTCTCTACTGTGCGGTACAGGAAAGATAACACACTGCTCAAAATACCTGCAGTGTGGGCTGGCAAGATGGATCCATGGATGAAAGAGTTTGTCACCAAGCCTCATAACCTGAGCTGGAAGTCTGGGTCCCACATGGTACAAACTGCCCTCTCTCTGTAAATTGTCTTCTAACCTCCACACAGTCATGGTGGTATGTGCACATACACATACACACACATACACACACACACACACACACACACACACACACACACACACACACACATTTAAATGTCAGGTCTCTGGTAGTAAATATGTCCAGAAATGGCAGTCTTGGCTCAGCTCAAGCTGGACTATAGAAGGATTTCAGGCAGCTAGATAAAAGCCAGTGTCCCATCCCCGCCCCACCCCACCCCACCAAGAACCCATGAAATGGGTTCCTGCCCTCCAAAAGGAGTCATTTCCCTTGACTCTGCAAAAGGGACATATGACTCTCCATTGGCATAGACCTGTGGTTGCACATCAAAGCCCATGCTGACCTCCAGGCCCCTTCATCCCCTATTCACATGTCCGTGTTGTACATCTTGAAGCCCACACCAACACCTTGGCCCTTCTCAGTTCACAGGCCTCCTTCCTCCCAGATACCCACTTGTTCTCTATAGAATGGCAAGGTGTTTCCCACTGCCTCTACCAGTTCCCTTCTCTTGCAGATACCCCTGGTCATATTCAGTCTGCTTTTTTCCCTCTGCTCTGAATGTTATCAGGTGCCCCTGAATGTTATCTTTCTCTTATCCACAATAAAAAAAAACCTTCTCCCTAATCACGGTGCCACCATTTTAGTGTTTTCTTCACTGTGCTCTCACATACAATAAGTAAAATGTTTTTCAAAATATCTGGGATCCCACTGTTGGAATCTACATGACTTTGGACAGAGTCATGGCTAAGTATGGTTTAAATATGCGCCCAAAAGTTTCGGCATGCTGGAAGCTTGATACCCAATGTAAAAAAGTTCTAAGACCCTGCAGAGGTTGGATCTAATAGGAGGTGACTGGATCGACCCTTCCATCTGAAGAGATTAATGCTGGTTTTGAGAAGGTTGGGGCTCCTGGAAGAGGTAGCTCCTCCCCACACAGACTGTTAAAAAGAGCAAGAGTGACCGAGAAGTATTTGGTGCTTCCTTATCATGTGACTTGTATCTTTGCGTGTGCCTACTTTCCCTTCTGTCTCTCTGCCGTCATGGGGCAGCCAGGGGTCTTCAGCAGGTGCCAGCACTGTGCTATCTGGACATTACTGTGATGCAAACAAACTTCTTTCATGGTGTTATCAGAGTCAGGTACTGTGTTGTAACAACACAAAGAGGCAGGATGAGCTGTTTAACCAATTTCTGCTTCAGTATTCTTATCTATATAATCACGATTGTATTAGTGTCTACTTCCTAGGGTTATCTTGAAAATCAAAATAATTATGTAAAATGCCCAGAATAATGCCTGGTGATTATTCTTGAACAATTATTAAACATAGTAAGTAATCATTATTTGCTATCATTAAAATGTCTGTTATTATTTTACTGTCTAACTACTATATACCCTTTGCTGCTTTTCTTCAAATTGGATATCCCAGGTCCTCAGACTTTCTGAGATATTTGTTGCTTCAACTGAAGAATAACTTCGAGCTGACTTCTCATGCTGGGGTGCAGCTCCTTTTATGGTACCCAGGCTTTAAGGATTTTAAGACAAGTTCATCTCTCAAGGGCTTTACGTTTCCAAGGAGAAGATAAAAGCTGCCCAGCTTTCCTCCCAAGAGATAGTAAAGAGTCCCTTTTTCACCCAGACCAACCCAGGGGCTCTCCTGTGCTTGTGGAACCTGGAGAGCTGACAGTCTCTGGGAAACTTGTTTCTCTAGCCAATTCCAGAATGAAAGATGAAGCAAGGCTGTTGGCAGCTGATGGCTGCTGAGGGCGAGGGAGTCACTTTTCTTTGGTGATGGCCTGGAAGGGTCCCCAAGACCCATGATCATACATCCATGCACATATGGTCAGCACTAGTTGGACTCAGCGGTTATTTTTTAAAAGGAAAAAGATTTGAAGTTGGAAGGGAGATGTGTTGTGGGGTGAGGGGGAGCTGGGAGGGGGGACTGAGGGGTGGATATAATCAAGACACATTGCATACAGTTTTGAAATTTTCAAAGGACAAATTAAAAATTAATTTTCACAAGCTAAAGCAACAGTTAATTGGGATAACCACAAAACCCCTCCCCCAGGCCCCCAAAATTGAGTGAGGAACAAGAAATCTAACGCAAAAATATAAACATTCTAAAACCCACGAGCACAGGTTAAGAAGCCAACTGTAGAATTTGAAATTTGAAAGTTATATCTGTTACAAGTTTTTGTTTGTTCTCTTTTTTTCCTGGAGCACACTGCATTCAAGTGTGTCTTTTCTCTGTCCTAAGAATATATACCTACAGAACAGACGAGAAAAGCCAGGCATGGTGGCTTTTCCACACACTTGGAATCCCAATACTCTGGAGGAGAGGTAGGAAGATCACGAGTTGTGGTGAGACCCTATGAGGGAAAGAAAAAGAAGAAGAAGCAGGTAAGTGCGCTGAAAAAAATGTTTCATCTGGGGCTGTTTTAACTTGACTCAAGAGAGTACCCACCTTCTGCTTGATGACATCACCTTAGACATACTGCACTTAATTATACCATGATTCTCTTCACATTTTAATATAGGAAGATGTGGGTGGCATCCATTTCTTAAGATTTAGAAATCGGTCTAAACACACTAAAATGCATTAATAAACTCACGGTGGGTTAGTTATATGTATCCTAGTATTTTGGTTTGTTTTTTTTTTTTTTCCCCTCAGCCAATGACTTTCTAACCATGACATTTCCAGTCAGCCAAAAGACAAAATAAACCAGACATTTATTTATTTGCTTCATACTTTGTGTTTTTAAGTAAATGCAAGGAATTATGAGACCATTTAAAACATTTACTCTGCCTTTTAAGTCCCAATTAAAACACCAAAATGAAAGACTGTTCCTACGAGTTATAAGGAAGGCTCAGATGGCTGGGCGGAGGGACTGCTCAGAACCAAGAGAGGGGCCTGACCTGGGACGGCTACCTCTTCCTCAGGGCTGTAAACTCCAACAGTTAATGAGCAAAACCTTGGGAACAACAGGGAACAGGCAGACAGGAAGGAAGGTCAAGAGCAAACAGGCCAGGGCTGAGAATAAACCAGGGATTAATTATAAATGAATTAAACCTACCAGCACAAATTAAATAGGCAATTTCAGTTTGACATTTACAAGTATTTTTGTTAGTTACCATTTTTGGGTGTGTGTGTGTGTGTGTGTGTGTGTGTGTGTGTGTGTGTACGTGTGCGTGCACACGCACGTGCTCTCAGAGATGATCTATTTGTGTTTCCTTAAAATTTATTAAATTCCCATTTCTGGGGCCAGAGAGATGGCTTAGCAGGTAAAAGAGCTAGCCTTGAAAGTCTGGCACCCTGAGTTCAATCTTCAGAATGCACATAAAGGTGGAAAAAGAAGACTGACCACACACACACACACACACACACACACACACACACACACACACACCATGTATACAAAGACACACACTAAAAAAAAAAAAAACTAAATAAATAAACACACAGTTCAAAACAAAAAATAGAAGGAATTCTCCTTTTCTTAAATACATGTTTGTTGACAATTCCTGTGGTTGCTGGGGATGTAGCTTACTTGGTAAAGTTCTTGCCTTGCAACCATAAAGCTCCGGATGTGATCCCAACACCATGTAAGCTAGATGTGGTGGCTCATGCCTCTGATGTCAGCACTCAAAAGGTGAATGCTGGAGGTTCAGAAGTTCAAGGTCATCCTCAGCTACTCAGTTTCTGGCTAGCCTAGGCTAGGCTAGACCCTTGCCTTTTAAAAAGTCATGTGAGATTTGCTCTCTGTATAGTTGACTTTGCAAGTCTTAATCCTGGCAAGTTGTTCTCAAATCATGTTCTATATCCGAGTCCCTGGGAATCTCAGGCAATAAAGCTCCCATGAGCTGGACAGAGAACCACTGAAATGTGAGAGCGTAGTTCTAGACATCAGCTTGCTTTCTTCTGAAACTATCTGACCAGTGGTCTCCCTCATTGCTATCTCTGTTCATGCTTAGGAACCCATGAGCATCCAATAAAAACACCAGGTTAATATGGAAACAAAACCTGAAGATGTTGTTCTGACCCTCAAGTACTTACCCAGAGAACCTAACAGACTGCCAGGCACAGACCTGGAAGTTAATCACTCTCCCAAGGCAATCAATGCAGGCACCAAGGTGAAGATGCTGTACATTTGCAAACACGGCAGCACTCAGACCACTAAAGCTAGGGTTGGTGTGCCAGGGGAAACTTTGTGATGCAAATAAGTATTGAGCAAGCCCCGAGGGATGGGCACAGATGACTACTTGGAGGAAGGTGGGCAGGGTGAGAGAAGGCAGCAATGGAGGCTGCAGAGTAATGATCCGGGTTCCTCTTTGCTGTAGTAAGATGTTAATTAAAATTGCCTTCAGTTCCCACAGGCACTATCTAGTTAAAGCTCAAAAAGGTGGAATTAAAAAGAGAGAGAGAGAGAGAAAGAGTCCATAAAATTTAGTACCAACTTAATTTTTATTCATTGTGAATCAATGCAGAAACCAGAATAGACCTAACACATCGTTGTGGAGTGGAGTTTGGAATCACAACACATTCTTGGCTGGAATCAGAAAGGTAATAAAACTAAAGAGAAAGTTTCAGGTCTTCAGTCCCACTGAAGGTTGTAGTTCTGTCCTTGGCAGCTCCTTACAGAACATCTCAAGGAACAAGAAATCAGCAAAACCCAGTGGGTGCAGAGGAAATCATGTCTACATTCTCTACAGCATCTAAGCACAGTACCACCCTTGGCCTGGGTAGCCAGGACATTAGTGCTACAGTTTAGAGACCTGTATGGCATCCTCCTTACCCACTTGTAGCCCATCTTACATGGGAAGACTCCACAGGATTAAGAGATATACCTGTCCATCAGGATCTGGTGCTGTCCCTCACAGATGGTACTGTAGATAACAGGGACGCTAAAATCTATGCCCATTGTAGGCCTGTTCTCCAGGTCTGTATCCCAACATGGACAGTCTGCACTCTCAGGCCTAAAAGATGCTTTGGGGAGAAGGTATGGATAGAGCTTAGACAGGTAGGGAACATTTAGGAGGGAAGGAGGAGGGATGGAGTCAGCAAAGGAAACGAAAAAGAACTGCCTAGAATGCCTCTCTTTGCCTAGACTGCAGAATGCTGGGAAAGAACACCCAAGAGCCTCTACTTCTTGGGGGCTTGAGAGCCCCCCACCCAGCATGGTAGTTTGAGTGAGAATGGCCCTGACAGGCTCATGTATTTGAATACTTGGTCCTCAGTTGGTGGAACTCTCTGGGAAGGTTTGGAAGGTGTGGCATAACTGGAAAAAGTACGTCACTAGGGATGGGCTTTGAGGTTTCAAAAGTACACACCATCCCTGTTATCTCTCTCTGCCTCATTCTTGTGGATCAAGATATGATCTCTCAGTTCCTGCCAAGCACTGGGTCTGTCTACCTGCTGACATGCTCCCTACATGCTGACGTGGTAGCCATGGACTCTAACCCTCTGGAACCATGAGCCCCAAATTACATGCTTTCTTTTATAAGTTGTCCTTGCTCGTGGTATTTTAGCACAGCAATCAAAAAGTAACTAAGACACTCTTCCCCACATAAATACCGGACACTGCACATTCCCATGATAGAAGTGGGCATTTTATTCTATCCCAGGAGGGGAAACATGAGCCTCTCTCCATCCTCAGATCGTAATAAGTTGTGTTTAGGGGAAGGTTGGGAAAATGCCTGTAAATGCCTAAGCCAGCCTTTCCTGCCCCTCCTGGACTCCACTTGCTTGATTCCATCATCTCTTTTCCTTATTTAGGGATCCCAGATGAAAGCTCAAAGCTTTTCTACCCTGTTCTGGTCTGTCTGTGGATTCAGCGCTCAGGAAAGAAAGAGTATAAGGCTTCCTTGGGCCTGGGTTCCCCCAGGACACTCAAGCACCAGCTCAGGCATGTGAAGCTAGATGGTTATTATATTACGTATTAAAGTGTGCAATGACGTGCCATGGCTAATAAGGCAATCGAAAGTAAAGAGAAATTGGAAGCGGTTTTCGTTTAGGAGAGGAAGCAGCCAGAACAAGGAGTGAGACACTGAGGACAACCACCTGGACAGAACAACCTGGGCGGCAGCTGTTGAGGAAACAGCTGGAGAGTGTGCAGGAGGGGACAGATTGGACCTTGAGCCAGGAGCTAGGAGTTAGGGACTTGTTACTAGTGGGATGTCACCTAGGCCTTGGAGCACAGAAAGAAAATGGTCCAGAGGACCTAACAGCATCTCCAGAGGGGAGACATAACCTGCTTAGGAGTAAGAAACTGGAGTCTAGAGGAATGGTTCGACATTCCAAAGACCAAGAATGGCCATATGGTTTAAAGATCACCTTGTGTGTTAGACTTGGTTAAAATACAGTTATGACTCTGCTGACAGCTATTCCTATCTGCATATGCCTTGAAACCTGGAGCTCCTTCCCAGCGAGCAGGGCTCCGTGGGGATTAGCTGGATGAGCAGGAGCATGCTTGTGAGTCACAATGTGCTCAGCTGGACCACACAAGCCCAAAGACTAAAACCAAGTCTGAGGTTCCTAGTTCCTTTAGCCAGAGGCCACAGAAGTGCCCAGAGGGGACAGGCAGTTGCTGACAGAGGCCTTGTCCTTTTAGGCATGCTTTTATTGATCTAAATTGAATGACAGTTGGGCAGAGAAGGGATTAATTTATTTTAGAATTTCCTATCTCTGCCTTGACTTAATTGAAAGCAGCACTTGGGGATATGAAAAAAACTACACATTGAAATCCATAAAACTATACATTTGTGAAGTTGTGTGCCCAAAACTAGAGAGGTGAGTTAATATACAAGGGCATGGGAAATGGGAAAAGTGGAGGGCAGAATGGAATGCTTAAGTGGAGTCTTTCAAGAGAAGATGTTTTTTAGAGAAATAGCCAGCATGATGGGTCAGTGAGTAAAGACGCCTGCCAGCAAGTCTCACACCCTGAGTTTGATCCCTGAGACCCACATGGTAAAAGGAGAGAACAGAATCCCACAAGCTGTTCATGCAGGCCAGAGCACATGTGTGCACACACATACATACATACATACACATACAAATAAATAAAATAAGTATAATTTGTTTAATTAAAGAAGAATTAGGGAGACAGTTCAGCAGTTAAGAGCACTGGCTGCCCTTCCACAGGACCAGGGTTCAATTCCCAGTATCTTCATGGCAGGTCACAATCTTCCTGGGGCTCTATTCCCTCTTTGGCCTCCATAGGCATTGTACACATATGGTACACAGACATAAATGCAGGCAAACATTTATATACAGAAGTTATTTTAAAAGAACTTTTAGGTGAAAAAAGACATAGATATAGCAACAGGAAGGTTTTTTAATAATAGAAAAAGAAGAAAATTGGAGGCATGAGAGGAGGGGGAAGGGGAAGGGTAGGAGAGTGGGAAGGAGGGAGAGAAGACAGGAGAGGGGGAATAAATGGGCACGGGGAAAGAGAAAAGAAAAGAAAACATAGATGTTCTATAAGTAAAATATTCTCATCTGAAACAAGGGTGTCTCCAGTGTTTCATTCAACCACTTTGCTGGGTGTTTGGTTTTCAAACCAGCAGGCAATGTCAAACAGCTGTTTTACAGCTTCCGTCACTTTATGAGACCTGGCCTGCATTGTCTGACGGCAGGCACAGCAGACAGTGCACTGGTGGCCAGGCATTCTGGGTAGCAGATGGGCAGAATCTGCAGGCAGTGCACTGAAGAACGTGCCTGGTGCCCAGCTCTCCCTTTGGAGCAGGAACCTGAAACCAGGACCCCTGGGAACGCTGCTGGGAAGAGATAAGCAAACAGTCCCAGCAGGATATCTCTTTCCTAATTTCAAAAATCTCTAGGGATAATCTCCCCCTAGTGAAAACACTACAAAACACAGACTGAGACTCCAACTTGATGGCAGACCAGTTAATTCACCTCCAAGTCTCAGTTTCCCCATTTAGAGATTGTTGATAATATTCATCAGGGTTTGTGTGTGAATTAAAGGACATAAGAACATGGCACACAGCATGGATATAATTTATTCTCAGCTAATATGCTTTTTATTAATATTGGGGGGAAACAAACAAACCTAGATGCATGGATGCATGGGTGCCTGGGTGCATGGGTGTGTGGTTGGATATCAGAAATGAGATGGAGACAGAGAGAGAGATTCATGAAGCCCTTCAAATAAATTTTTTGTTTCCGATAAGTATAAAAAGGGACTTTTATGGTCCCTCCTGCTCTATGACAGTAGCAGAGCTACTTGGGAATCACAGAAGTAACTCTCTTTCCACTTCCCTTCTCAAATAACTCCCTATCAATACAGCTCTTAACGCTGCCTTCCATCTAAAATAGATAGCCATCATTCCAGGGGACCCCGGGGCCCAGACTTCCTCCTGAAAGTTACTGTACAACTTCATGGTATGTCTGCACTGGGGTGGGAGTGGGGGACTACCTTGATGGGAGAGTGTCTTTCTGTACACTGTGAATATGTGTTGCTCTGATTGGTTGATAAATAAAGCCTTTTAATATAGCAAGGCAACTTAGAGACAGGCAGGAAATTCAAAGAGAAAAACAGGAAGAAGGCTAGGAGAGATGCCAGTGAGCCGGCCAAGGAGCAACATGTAATGGGATGCAGGTAAAGCCACGGAACGTGTGGAGATACATAGATTAATAATTATAGGCTAATTTAAGATATAAGAGCTAGCTAGCAAAAGGCTTGAGCCATGGGACACAGGAAAACTTAGGGCAACACTCCCTGGGTGAGAAGATCTGGGGATCTCAGTAGCAGCACTGTTAAAGGGGTGAGGACAGCTTGTCTGCCTCTCTCATAAGATAACATGGTCAAGAGAGGGGTCAAAGGTCAAAGAACCTGTGTCCTAGCCACTCCTCCCAAGACCACTGTTTTCCAACAGGCACACCATGAGGTTTTCGCCAGTCCCATCAGTATCCTTATCTTCATCAGCAGCATCCTTGTCTTCATTGTCTTCAACCCAGAGCAAGCTATCCCAGAAGACAAGTGAGTCTTTTCCACAGGGCATAGGGAGTCCTGCCATCCTATCCTCTTAACTACTTGATTGCCTGAGATCATGGCCCAGGTCCAGCCTGCTTCAGGGAGGTCTCAGAGCCCGTTACCCCCACCATCTGTACCAGATCTACCCCCAACTTCCAAGGCCAAGATCGTGAGAGCTAAAACATATAAATCAAGCCAACAAACTGTTAAAACAAGTATACTCTATCCTTGTACCTCGACAAACACACTTTTATAAGCCTGGAAAGTTTAAATTCTTGGGCGCCTTGAAGTTCTACACTGGAAGGGGGGAAAGAAGATTTCTAGCCTGCAGCCCATCCCTACCTGTTTCCACCTTGAGCTCTTTCATCTTAAAGAGACCACACACACACACACACACACACACACACACACACACACACACACACTAACCTACATGCCCAAGCTCACTCCCACCCATTCACAGAGTCTGTCTTTAAAAGACTGCTGGAAAGAGGCTTATAAGGACATGAGATGCAGGCTTGGGACCACTTAGCAGGGAACTGCCAGTGCTGAGTATACAAAGTATATGAGGAAAGGGAGCCATGACCCTCCTATGTGTTCTTTTCTTATTGCTGTGAGAAAATCAACTTGAGGAAGGAAGGGTTTGTTTGGCTCGTGATTTGAGGGTCCAGTCCACAGTGGCAATGAAGGCATCATGACAAAGCATGGGATGCTGGTCCCACTGAGTCCATAGAGGAAGCAGAGAACAAAGATGCAGATGCTCAGAACACATTCTCTTTTGTATTCAGCAGGTACCCCAGCCCTTGGGATGCTGTTACCCACTTTGGGAGTGGGTTTTTCTCTCCTCATTCAAACCATTCTAGACACATCTAGGTGATTTCAAATCCAGACACACTGACAATGGATATTAACCATCACAGACCTTAAGGGGGTGTATCTTCTTGGATCTAAGAATTCTTTTCCCTTTGGGGATAGTAATGGCAGAGAAGGGGACAGCAAACAGACCCACCGAGGGGCACACTGTCCTTGCCATCAGCAGCATCCTCATAAGCTTCTCCCCCAAGTATGCCCAGTGCTATCCAAGGCAGAAGAGACAGCCCTCAGATTTGCTTCCTGCCTGGACCTTACTGTGCACCTCTGACTATGTCTTTTTCTTCTTTCTTTATTTGTTTCTTTCGGTTTTTCAAGACAGGGTTTCTCTGTGTATCCCTGGCTGTCTTGGAACTCACTCTGCAGACTAATCTGGCCTTGAACTCAGAGATCTATTGCCTCTGTCCCCTGAGTGCTGGAATTAAAGGCGTGTGCCACCACCACCTGGCTCTTGGGCTATGGACTACATCTTTAACAACTCCACCAGAAGCACAGAGACACTCAAGCCCAAATGCCTTGTGGAAAGAAACTGCAAGGTAGAGCCGGAGGAGACCTATGCTGAGTAGAGCTGGGATTCCTCAGCATACGTACACACAGTGTCACACACACACACACACATACACAATCACCACCACCACCAGATTTAATGGTGCTATTCTGCTGTGCTTTTCACAGTGTTGAGGCTCTTAATAGGCTCCCCTGGTGGGCCACTCAGGGCCCACGCTGCCTCAGAGCAGCTGCTGTGCTGAGGCAAGGAGCACAAGAGATCCTTTGCAAAGCACCCTGCCTGTAGCTTTCTCAGGAAGCCATCACAGCACGTCCTGGAACAGGCGTCCAAGGAAGAAGCACAGTGTCGTATGATTCTTCAACTTCACAGCTGCTGCCTGGATTCGAGGAAGCTGCAGAAGCCAGTGCCAAGCCACTCAGGAATCTTCTCAGGAGCATCCCCCAGGCTTCAGAGAGAGAGGCCGAGCCCAACAATGTGGGCAGGGGCCCCGCGTGTCTGGCTTCACTTCTAGCCTGGCGAAGGACTGGAGGTGTCCAGAGGAGGTCAGACATTTGGCCAGACCTCTGTTGACCTTGAGAGAGAGCTGTCAGCTGGAAAACTCGGGGAGAGATTCAGATCTTCAGGGTGAGGGGGACTCAATCCCCTACCATCACCACAAACAGCCACTATGGTATGATCATCACCAATGCCTCTATTTGCCCAACTGCTGAACAGAAAGGAAAGTACTTCCTACACTCAGAGCTGTGCCAGTTATCAGAACACTGAATATTTAGTTAAGAGTCGTGGGTTCTAGACCAGGATCATCAACAACATCTGGGACTTGTGAGAAATTTACACCCAGGCTTACCTGAGGAGGAACTCTGGCTACAGGATCCAGTGATCGATTTTCACAAGTTTTGCCAAGTTGTCCTGCTACAGTGTATGTGTGAGAACCTCTGACCAAGCTGTATACCAGTAAGCTCCCTCCAACCCAGAACTGCCCAGATCATCTAATAACCCAGCAGCTAAAGGGTCAGCACCTGGCATAAGAGAGGCCTCCAGGCCCCTGCCCAGCTGCCTCCATTCTGTGTGATCAGTGCCCATGTCATGCCAGTTTAAATGTTTTCACTAGAAGCCTTATTGTGGTCAGCATTCAGTGAGTCTGGCCCACAGGCACCAGGCAGAACACATGGCTTAAGAAAGATGATGCTCTTGCCCAGCAGTGGTGGCACACGCCTTTAATCCCAGCACTCAGGAGGCAGAGCCAGGCAGATCTCTGTGAGTTCGAGGCCAGCCTAGTCTATAGAGTGAGTTCCAGGACAGGCACATAACTACGCAGAGAAACCCTGTCTCAAAAAAACAAAAAGAAAAAAGAAAGGAAGAAAGGAAGAACGAAAGAAGGAAAGAAAGAAAGAAGGAAGGAGGGAAGGAAGGAAGGAAGGAAGGAAAGAAAGAAAGAAAGAAAGAAAGAAAGAAAGAAAGAAAGAAAGAAAGAAAGAAAGAAAGGTGATGCTCTGACATTATTTGAAGAGTTCTTGCTGTTCTTTAAAACCTTTGGGTGCACAGTGTGTCCTGAGCACAGCTCTATCTTCCTTCTGCTGAGGAGACCCAGGCTACTGCTAACTTCTAATGGTCAGCATACCTTCACTGGCCCTGACCTACCTAGAAACAGCATAGCAGTGGTTTCCCACCCTGCCCACCTTATTCCTAAAGAAAAACCTCAGCCTTGACAGGACTTGTCTCCTTGCAGTGTAACTCCCGACAAAAGCAGTGTAAGGAACGGTTTTCTCTGGCTCCCAGTTCCAGAGGATACAGTCCATCACGGCAGAGAAGACATGGCAGCGGGAAGCGGCTGGTCTCACTGCATCCAGTCAGGAAGCAGCATGAAGTGACTGCTTATGCTCAGTTTATTTGCTCCTTTCTATATTCAGTCTGAGGGTCTCACCACCTCAGCTAACCTAGTCTAGATAGCCCCCTCCTGGGCAAACCCAGAGAGTTGTTTCCATGGTGATCCTGACCCCAGAGAGTTGACAGTGAAGATTAGCTCCTGTGGTTAGTGTCCTTTTGTTCTGCTGTGTCCTGCTTGAATCTTGGCTGGCTGTAGTTTATAAACAGACTTTTTAGAGCAGTTTCAGGTTCAGAGCAAAACTGAGCAGAAAGTACAGAATGTGCTGTGTACTTCCCACCTCCGTATAAGCACAGCCTCCTTCTCTATCAGCATCCTTCACTGGAGTAGGAACATTTCCTTCAACCTGTAATTCTACCCTGCCATATCATTACCACCTAGATTCCACAGTTGATACTGGGTTTTGCCCTTGGTATGATAAAACTTGTGGGTTTGGGCAACTATATAATGACATGTGTCCTGTGTTATAGCACCACAGAGAGCAGTTTTGCTGCCCTACAGATCCACTGTGCTCTGCATATTCCCCCAACTACTGATGGCCACTTGTGTTTTTACTATGTTGTAATTTTGTCATTTGGGGAGTGTCCTAGGGTTGGAATCCTACAGTTGCCACCTTTCCAAGTTGACGTCTTTCACCCAGTAATTTATATCCACATGTCCTCCATATTGTTTTGTGGCTCACATTAGCACTGAATAACATTCCACTGTCCAGAACTACCCCAGCTTCTCCATTCATCTAATGAAGAGTATTTGGTTGCTTCCAACTTTGGACAATTATGAATAAACCTACTACCAACATTCAAGTGAGTTTTCTGTGTGGACATATATTTTCAACTAGTTTGGGTAAAGGCTAGGGGGTGTTCAATGACTGGAGTGTGTTTCCTTTGCAGGAAACTGCCAGGTCACCTTGCAAAGGGGCCATGTCACTTTGTGCTTCCCACAATGGTGCAGAAACACTCTGATTGCTCCACAACTTCACCAGCATTTGGTGCTGTCTGTGTATTTGGGCCATTCTATTAAGTATGTGACACATCTTGCTTTAATTTGTAATTCTTGAGTGATATATAAGGTTGAGCATTTTTCCCCATGTTTAATTGGCATCTGGATGTTTGGTGAGGCCTCTGCTCAGATCATTAGTCTATTTTTAATCTGTTCATTTCTTGATGGTTGAATTTTAAGAGATCTTTGTATATGTTAGTAACTGTCCCTTATCAGAAATATCTTTTTGCAAATATTTTCTCCTAGTCAGTGAACTGCCTTCTCAGTCTCTTGAGGTTGGCTGCTTTGCTTTTAATGTTTTGTTTCGCTTCTTTTTTTTTCTTATTAGTATGTGAAAGAGTGAATAGTTCACCCCTCTACCCTCTTGTGGTGGTTTGAATAAAAATGGGTCCCATAGGAGTTGTGGCCTTGTTAGAGTAGGTGTGGCCTTGTCTCTGTGGGCTTTGAGATCTCAGATGGCAGTCTCTTCCTGTTACCTGCGGATCAGATGTAGAGCTCTCAGCTCCTTCTCCAGCACCATGCCTGCCTGCACACCACCATGCTTCCTGCCATGATAATAATGGACTAAACCTTTGAAACTATAAGCCAGTGCCAACTAAATGTTTTCTTTTAAAAGAGTTGCTGTGGTCATGGTGTCTCTTCACAGCAATAGAAACCCTAAGACACCTCTCAAGGTCCACTGAAATAAACTGACAAAGATTAAAAAGAAGAAAAATCATTCAAGGCTAATAAGGTACAAAAGGGGGAAACCACAGCAGGGGAAATCACAGAAATATGATTACCTCCTCTCCTTATTTACAAACTTACATGCTCCTTTTTCTATAAAGGAAGCAGGAAATGGGGGTGTAAACAATTTTGAGAGCTTGAAAATGGTGGTTAGGGGAAATGAACGGTCTCTGAGATGGTCTCTGGAGTTGGGATGAGCCCAAGGGACCAACATTATCTTGGAGGGAAATCTGTCCTAGAGCAGTTAAGTTACCTGGCCTCCTTCACAAAGAAAGACCTGAAATGGATGGAAGGTGTCTGCTCTGAATGTAGATAAGGGAATTCCTGAGTCTCTCCCTAGCTTGGGGCCAGAGGAATAAGAATGTTTTAAAGGTCTTTCAATTTTCTTTATACCAGATTGCTCGGCATTGCAAGAAATGCCGTGTTTTCAGGGCAGTGTTCTCTGAGCCCCAACAGCGAAGACACAAAGTGGGAAAGAGTGAGTGTGTAGGGAGAAGCTGCTCTGAAAGCCTCCGGGCTCCTGACCTCAGTCCACCCCTTCCCAGAGAGAAGGCTCTGCCTCAGACAGGAACCCCAGCAGCAGCAGCAGCAGCCACATGTCCCAGAACAACCTTCAGCTCCAAGCTGCAAATGGTCACACTTTGGGGCCAATGGTCTCTCTGAACATCTGACCAAAGCATAAAATTCACATATATACATAATACATGCTTTTACATACTATCTCAGTATACTTTCAGACTCCCTGAGGCCCATTCAGTATTTGGGGACCATATTAAGAGGTCTTGCTAGAAGCAGAAGAAAAGGAAAAAACAGTTGAACTGCTAAAAGACAGCCTGGCAGAGTACCAAAGATTAAAGTGGAAGCCTTTCTCCTTTAATGAAAATGTCCCAAATTGTCCCAAATTCATAGTCCATATCCTCAAAGCCCCAAGGCCATTTCCTGGCCAGTCTCTTGCTCTTTTGAGATTTGTAGAAGAAAAAAAAAAAGGAAAAGCTTTGAAAGGTCACTCAGCCCTGATGGTACTACCTCGTACAACCCCACCAAACATAACGCACAGTCTACCCTCACCACATCTTGTGACATCCACTCCTCCCACACTGCCCTCCAAGGTCTTCCCACAGCTCTCCTCTGTTCCAAAGGTTCCATCTGCTGGGCATGCTACATTAGGCTTTGCTGGTCCACAAAGACAACTGGGATCTGGGTAAAACAAATGAAGAACCAACATTGTAAACTTTAAGGGGGCTTTGCCAAGAAGTGTAACAGTAGAGACCCCTTCCCAAGATGACCTCTGACTTTCCTTCCCTTTGCCTAGCATTCTAAATTCTTAAGAAAAAAATCAAAATTAAATGATTAAGACATTGCTAAATAATCTTTCTTTAGTTGGAAAAACAAAGCATAATCGAACATCTGGTGCCTTCAGAAACTATCAGCATTTGCAGCAACCCACCCATCCCTCATTCTGGTTCTGTGCATCAGCCAACACAAAGCATGTAAAGTGATTCAAGTCAGGTTGAACTTGCAGAAAAGTAACATGCTTGTCTAAAGAATTACAGTAATAGGGCTGCAGAGGGGGCTCAGTGTTGAATGGCACTTGTTGCTCTTACAGAGAATCTGGGTTTGAGTCCCAGATTCCCATCTGGTGGCTCACAACCATCTGTAACTCTAGTTCTGGTGCACACCACATCCTCTTGTGGCCACCACAGGCACCAGGCATGCATGTAGTATAACAGGCCCCTAGACCTTAGCATAACTGACACCATATTAGAGACACCATTCTAACCTTAAACCCTAGCATGTAGGCCCCAACACCTACCAAAACAGGAGCAAAGATGTATTCCATCAGAGACCTAGACTACAGTTCCAGGAAAGTCCCTAAGTGTTCTAACCTTGCTTTTTGGCTTCTGCTCTCTATTGCCTGCTAACTGAAGTATGAAATCCAGGATGTGGGTTTTGTGCATAAAAGGCAGAGGGCAGAAAGGCACAGAGCTGCATGATGTGGGCAAGTTCCCTGTGTAGCCACTGGGCAGCAAAAATGACTTTCTTTTCAGCTTTAAGAATGTCCATGTGCGTTTACCTCACAACATTTGTGCACATGCATATATACAGGCAAAACACTTGTATACATAAAATAAAAGCAAATACAATTTTTTGAAGAAAGATTGCAGTAACTAGTGCTAGAGGCAAAGCTCAAGCAGATAGCACTTGCCTAGTACACACGTAAGACCCTGGGTTCAATTCCCAAGAGTGCAAAGAAAAAATATTTCGAAAGAATTATTGGAATGAGAACCAGAAGTCAAGGAGGCTAATTGCAATGTTCTGTTGGAAGTAAAATTAAAAAGGCAATGCAGGCCCTGGATGCTAAAGACTCCACATAGCACGTAGTTGTCCCCCACACTACCATCTATGCCTCCTTTCCTGATCTATAGAAGTCTATTGTACCTGGCTTCCTCAGATGGACTTTGTAGAATGATAACAATAGCTCCCCCCTCCAGGGTGCCGGTCCTTAAATAAATATGGTTTCCTTCCCACCAAGCCTCAGCTCTTGAGTACTAGCTTTTGAGCAGTGAGCAGATGGATTTGGGTCCCAACAGAAATCTACCCAGGAGTTACCAGTTTATGGAACTGGATGACTGTTGGGAGGGAGAAAAGACTGTGACCCACCCAAAACAAGATGGTTTATAAAAACTACAGCTACTTCAGACCAAGCTCTCTGGCATTTCACAAATCCCAACTCACCTCTGGTGCTCCTGGGCGGGTAGAGAGAATAAATCTCCCATACATGAAAGAGGCCCCAGACCTCACTAGTACTTCACACAGCGCTCCAGAGAAGCTGGCCTGGGGCTGAATGTAAGGCTGAGGGTCTTTTCCCATGCCACTATGGGTGGAAATGTCAGCCTGTCTGTTCAGCCAGCTTCTCCATTAAGTTGAAATGGAGGGAGCTACCCTGTAAGAGCCAAACATTGGCAGTCAGACCTGATCCTCACGCAGAATAGTCTTACCAGTTTCTGTCCTGAGCTCTCCGGAGCCCTTCCTACCTATAGCTCTGCATCTAGTGCCAGCAAACCCCAGTTCTTGGCTCCCTTCTGGCCTTCTCACACTCTTGTCTGTCAGCTGTCTAGGCTTCCCTAATATTTCCAGGTCTAGGAAATACCAAGTCAGCAGAGGAGGTGCAGAGATCACCCTCCCTGCCTGCTGGCCCACCCTCTGGCTACGGTGGCAAGGAAGAGGGGAGGGGAATGTGGTGGAGAAGCCAGGAACTGATGATGGCAGGGAAAGGCTCATCAACAGTTACTCAGGTGTGAAGCTGGTGAGCCCAGGAAGCTAAATGGGGTGTGGAATGCATCCTTAATGTCTTTTCCGATAGGGAAGTCTTTACGTGCTGCCAGTCTAGACAATCAGGGAGCCAGAAGAGATGGGGTCTGTGTCTTCAATTTAGGATTCACTATCCCCATCCGTGGGTCATACTCCCCTCTGCTCTCCTGTTCTTCCTGTGTCTTCCCAGGCATTACCCAACTTGCCTGTCACAACTGCTCTGTTAGACCTTGGAAAAGACTGATGCTAAGGCCCCTGAAATAGACAGGGACAGAGAAGGGGAAGGACTAGACATTGAAGAAAGTTTTTCCTACCTATTTCTCTTAAGGAAGGTAGTTTTCAGATTTAGAAGACTACTAATAGTAAACTTATTGGGGGAAAAAAAAGCCCTACAAAGAATGGAGAGCCTATATATAATATATATAATTTAAAGTGTTCGAGAAAAGAACTTTCGAAGGCCTCAGAAAGAAAGACTGGAAATCTAGAAGTCAGCAATGGAATTTCACGGCACAATGCAGCTTCCTCACTCAGAAGGCATCCCACAAAATGTTTTGCCTTTTTGGACCTCAGGCACATGACGGATTAACTAGCCTTCTTCACTGAACCAGCTACTGGGCTAAGTACTGGAGATCAAATTAGTGACTGCCACATTAACTATGTTTCTTATGTACAACGGGGGATGGCCAAGGTGTCCGAAGAACTTTATCACACTGAACTCTCACAGTTGATCAATCCATCAGGTAGACGCCGTCATTATCATTTTAATCAAGCAGACGTTTCATAGTCTACATCTGAGAAATAATGGGACAGGATTTAGATCTACATGCCAAGTCCACACTCTTAACCATGCAGAAGAGTGAGTCATATCTCTCTTCAAATGTGTTTTGATATATTTTTACTTGGTTGCTCAGAAAAATTATAGACCTCTGTAGACCACAGGAATGGCTGTGAAAGTCTGCCTCTGTAAAAGCTTTGCATCTATGAAGGAAGTCAGCATTTGTGAAGGAAGCAGCAAGGGAATGTAGTCAGGCTGTTCTATCAGAGGCATCTTCCTTTCTGCCTGGAAAGGATCTTTTCACAGGAAGAAAAGAACAGAGGAAGACATCTGGCCCAGTGAGGACAGCCATGGGCACTGAGAGCATGGCAGCACATAGTGCATGCTCTGTCCCTCAATGTGACCTGCTACAGTCTGGGCCCCATTCCTTCCCACTATATAAACCACACAAACGTCAACTCCAGCCTTCATCTGAGTCTTGTGCTCTGTACACGGCTCTTGTAGTTTACATGTTAACAAACTCGGCCGGGCAGTGTTGGCACATGCCTTTAATCCCAGCACTCGGGAGGCAAAGCCAGGCACATCTCTGTGAGTTCGAGGCCAGCCTGGGCTACAGAGTGAGATCCAGGACAGGCACCAAAACTACACAGAGAAACCCTGTCTCCAAAAAAAAAACAAACAAACAAACAAACAAACTTGTCATGTTTTCCTGTTAATATGTCAACTGTCCATTTATTTATAAACAAAAATGATTAAATTCTCAAAGGCAGAGAATAAAATTCAAATTTTCCTAAACCAGGCTAGGGAGATGGCTCAGTGGGTAAAGTGCTCGATGCGCAATCCTGAGGACCTGAGTTCAGATCCCCGGCACTCACAAAAATGCAGGGTCCTGAGATGCACATCTGTAACCCAGCACTGGGAGAGGTGGCAAAGCTAGGAGGATTCTGGAGGCTCTCTGGCCAATCAGTCTAGCCCAAGCAGTCAGCTCCAGGTTCAGTGAAAGACTTTGTCTCAAAACCAAAATAACATGGTGAGTAATAGAAGTCACTCAACATCAACCCCTTACCTCCACATGCACACTGAACACTTTATGTTTTTAAGTTTAAGTTTTTTCCTAAGCTACTACTATATACTGCTTCTCAAGGCAAAAAAAAAAGAGAGAGAAAGAAAGAAAGAGAGAGGGGGGAGGGAGGGAGGGAGGGAGGGAGGGAGGGAGGGAGGGAGGGAGAAAGTTGTGTTTGAAAGGCACTCACTGTTTCCTTGGTGTCCTCGATCCCCACTGGCTCTTACAATCTTTCTTCCTCCTGTTCCACTTGGTTCCCTGGGTCTTGAGAGGAGGGGTTTGATGAAGACATCCCAGTTAGGTATTCCAAGGTCTCTCACTCTCTGAACATTGTTCACTTCTGGTTCTCTGCATGAGTTCCCAGCTGCTGCAGGAGGAGGCTTCTCTGATGATGGCTGAGTCAGACACTGATCTATGGACATAGCAGAATGTCATTGGAGTCATTTTACTGTTACATTCCTTTAGCAGAACAATAGGATTTGGTTTTATGAGCCACAAATCTTAAAACATTACTATACAGTCCTTCTGTGTGTAGATTTTCATTTCTGTGACCCCATATCTAACGGAAATAAGGGAGGAAAGACGGATTCCGGCTCATGGTTTCAGAGGACTTGGGCTATGGTCACATGGGCAGAACATCATGACAGTAGGAACATGCATAAGTTGCAGTCTTTTGCTTCTTGGCATCAGGAAGCAGGGGAAAGTCGCATTCAGGAAGTGGCCAGGGCAAGATGCACTCCCAGTGAGCGGCACGCTTCTTCCAACTAGCTCGCCTACCGCTGCTACTCTGACCTCCTCCCCAAAAGGCCCAATATGGTTACATTCCTAGTTTTCCACATGTGTGATCCATATACAGCCTTTGTATGGATAGCCAAGATTCTTCTGTTCAGCCCTTATGAAATGATACCTAATGAAAAAAACATCAAGTAAAGAAGATATTGACATTAGCACTTGGAAGATGTGAAACCTTAGGTTAGCCTGGGATTTAGACTGAACAGATGAAAAAGGTTAGAAAATATTTACATATCAGAAACAAAAATTTGGTCAAATCCATACTTCTTCCGCATCTTGTCATCATACAGTTGAGTTTCCATCTAAGTCTGCTTATGAAAAAATTCAAAGGATTTCTCTATCATACTGAATGGTTTAAGAGTTTTAAGGACTGCCAGCTTATAACCAAGAGACCATTGAAGTTTGCTGTCAGAGACAACATGTGTGAAAATGTTTGCAGTAGCCAACTGTTCACTTAAAGCAGCTAAGCTGTGTTTATCAAAGGAGGTTGGAATTGTCTCACCATCCTTGCTATAATTAATCCACCGCCTATGACCTCGCTGGTCTTGTTATAATTTAGCCAGTAAAAAAAGACTCAGCCGAGCCTCTTAAAATTAGGAGCGTGACTAAAGGCATTCCTTCTGTTAAAAGAAAATTTATTTGGAAAGTCAAATAAACAAGTGGTCCTGACAGATTAGCTTCAAACCACCATGCAGAATCTTGATTTTCCACGACAGCTGAGTTGTGTCAGGAGGTTTGATGAGACAGACCGCCTGAAGATCTTCCCCCTCTTTAATGCCTATCTTCAGGTCATCATGCCTACTGCTACTCATTCCTACTCACTCCAGGTCTCAGGAAAATATGCAAAGCGCATCCCCTCCACAGGCCACTGGCCTGACTCCTCATTGCTTCCCTGCAGGTTGGCCTGCAGATAGGCTCTGGAAAAGCTGCTGGGGTTGAGTGTGGGGAAGCTCCCTGGAGGACCCCAGCTGTTCTCTTCCCCAGCCTGCAGCCTCCCAGAGCCAAAGACCTGTGACTGGAAAAAGCAATTTGCTTTTCAGTGCATTTTCCCCTCCCAAGCAGGGACAGGGAAGCGGTGCTAGCTGCCGAGGCTGAAGGCTTTTGGGTTAGACACGAAAACTAATGGAATGACAGCTGGCAAGAGGCAAACCACACTGTCGTGCCAGCTGACTCCTGGGGGAGGTGGCTGGATGGCCCCAGCATGGCTGCCAGAAACCCATGTGGTGTCATCCAGAGTAGCCTCCCATGCCAGGCATGTTGGACCCAGGGGATGACTTCTCTCACATGTCCCAAAGCAGGCACCTGCTGAGATGTGGCCCCATATGACCCCAGGAAGACTTAGAGTGTGACAAGGTTTTGAATGATCTGTTACTCAATAGTTTTGTTTTGTGTTTGAGACAGGGTCTCTTGTAACCTTAGCTGCCCTCAATAGTAATGATCTTAAATTTCTGGCCCTCCGTCTCTACTTCCACATCCCAAGGTGCTGAGACTGCAGGCCTGTGCCACTGTGCTCAGTGTTGTGGGGTGCTGGGGATTGAACTCAAGGCTTCCTGCTTATAAGATCAGCACTCTATCAGCTGAACTACATCCCCAGCCCTGCAGCTCACCTGTGAACCCCTGACATTGTTGTCAGTTTGCAAGTTAAACAGGGAACTGGGTCTATCCCCAAAAGCCATTACCCCCACCCTCAGATTCCCAGGAGCTGGAGGACATTTGGACCCCCAGAGGTAGTCTGCCACATCCCTCTTACCACGAACACATGTAACTCCAGCTGAAAGCTCTGGGGAGGTGGTGTCTCCCCCCTCTCCATTCCCTTTTTTCCAGGCTCTAACTTCTCAGCTGTTACTTCTTTCTCCTCCTTTTTCTTCTTCTCCCCTTCCGACTCCCCTTTCCTTTGCTGATCAGTCCAAACTCAGACACCACAAAGTAAAAAGGGATCTAGCTGGGGTCTTAGATTTGGAGAGCTGTGGGCGTTCAGAGAAAGGCGGAAGTGGAAGCTTCTGTGGAACCGGAGCTCCATGGCTGACTCGGAAGAGCGTGTAAGCAGGGTAGAAATGTGTGGGAAGCAAGAGCCCAGAACCTCTTGGTAAGCGTCTCGAGCCTCTGGGCACCTTAGCTCCAGATGCCAACAGTCAAAGGGTAGAGAAAGGAGTTCCCATTCTTGGCTGCACTAGGATGTACTTCAGCCCTGTTTCCTAGCGGCCTCCCATTGCCTCACATCTGGTGGTCAAGGCTGCAAGGCACAACGCTCCTAAGTCAGAGAGACCGGGTTTGAGTTACAGGCTCTACTACTCACAAGCAGTGGGGTCTTGGCAAGTTCCTCTAGCTCCCTGGGTCTTGGCTTCTTTATCTGTAAGAACAGGAATCATACCTATCTCAGAGCTGTGAAGATTAAAATTCAAGGTATGGCAATGCCTGCCTATACCCAACATTAGGGAAGCAGAGACAGGAGATCCCCCAGGGTCTGCTAGGCAGTCAAAATAGCCAAAACAGTGGGCTCTAGTTTAAGTGTGAGACTCTTTTCTCAAAGAATAAAGTGGAGAACAATGGAGGAAGGTGAGGCCCATGACATTGACCTCAACTGGGATTGAGCACTGAAAACAATCATGTATAAAGTGAACAGACTTCTGAGTGGTTCCCAGGATCAACCAGGTCTTCCAGGGCCTGTTGACAACCAGTTCAATTTCACCCCCCTTTTCTTTAGCCCTAGAATGCTCAACCCACGAGTAGAGGATACTCAGACAGATAGCCACAGGCCTATCAGGTGCCCCCCAACCCCAGACCCTGCATTACATACTGCCACCCAGTGTCTGTTCTGAAATAGACCTGCTCTTCTGTGTGCAAAGGAACAGCCAATCAGAACTCTTCCTCCTAGAAGGGGGTGGAGGGTCTGTCTTAACCCATAGACCTTTTCACTTACACAGAGGCATGCTTAGTCAGATCACTGCATATGGTCCCAGGGTCTCCCTTGGTCTCTCCATCCTAGAAAAGATTTGAGGACTATATAAAGCCTGGAAAAAAGTCCCCAGCTGTGCTCTCCAAAGGTTTTCTAGAATAAAAGCCATAATAATAACCAGTAACACTAGTGTAACTCTTTGAAGTTTCTGAAGAATTTTTACCTGTTTAAACTCTGTCAAAAGTAGGCTAAATGCTACAAAGAATGACCCCAAAATTTCAGCAGCTTGACAGAATCAAAGTATTTCTTGTTCTCATCACAAGGCAATGCAGACAGAGAGAGATGAGCCTGGAAGAAAGGAAAAGCTGACATGGAGACAGGGGACCTAGACTCCTTTCAGGTGCCACTACCATCACCTAGAGCCCAAGGCTTTATCTTCTAGTGCTCAGGTAGGGAATGCGATAGCATGGAGGGCCACGGGAGCAGTTTCTACAGAAATGGGAATATCAGTTCCACCCGTGTTTATTGACAGAACTTACTTACAGGCCCATCCAACTCCAAGAAAGGCTGGTGCCCAGAAAGGAAGGAGCCAGAATGTGGTAAATGAGTAACTCTGAACTCTCTTTGCTATAATACCATGAGACAAGTACTTTCCCCCAGAGCAGGAAACTAAAGCTGAAAAGCTGTGCCCCATATACCAGTCAGTAAATGGATTTAAACCTGTATCTCCTTCCATTCCTTATCTTATGAAGAACTTTTCCTCCCATGGATACAAGCTACTGAGAAACTTATGGAGACTCAAGCATGGCCTAGTCCTGGCCATGCCCTCTTTTTTCTTCCCTGCCACCAAGTATTTGGAGCCTGAGAACCATCACTGAGTACCACCACCACCCCGTTACCTCCCAGTCAGCTTTAACTTCTTTACCACAGATGTGGGACCAAGCCCCTCCCCCTGGGGCTCAACTGTGGAAATAAAGATGCTCACAGGCTATTGCATTTCTGGCCCTGGGGAGAGAAAACATGATACTCTATTTCCAAGAGTGTACGGTCTAATGACAGAAACATAAACTGCTGTAACTTGGCTTGATTAGACATCAGCAGGTCTCTGCAAAGTGCTTCGAGAACACACGTGAGCAGGAAACTGATTTTCTCAGAGTCAGAGAAAGTTACAAAGAGCAGATCATGCTTGCCCTGGGCTGGGAGTCAGAAAAAGCTGGGCAGGGGAGATGAAGGAGGCATGGTGGACCAGAAAGGAGTATTTGCCCAGACGCAGACATGAAAAATGATGGACAAGTCCTTGACAGGAAATGGGGAATAATCCTAGAAACCTACAGAAGCCCCTGCCTGCTCCCTGGCTCTGATGGAGCTCTGGGAAGATAGAATATACTGAAGAATGCCGTTGCAGTCCCAGGGCTTTATGCTGCAGGCCTGAACAGCTGGAAGACCATGGCTGTTGTACCATTAACCACTGCTGTGCAATAGGAAATCTAGGCTCTTTACAAATGATCACTGCCACTCTTCATCAGGCGGTTGAGGGAAGCAAGTGTTAGGAGAGGTTAGTAATGGGTAACGGCAGGATCAGAACTCACCCCACCTGCTATACTCCAAAGGCCATTGAGTAAAGACCTGATTCTGCAAGTATGATCAAAGAAGACCCCAGTGCAGCACCCCAGCCTGAGGGATGAGGAATCGCCCCAGATTCTGGAGAAGATCTACCTCTCCCTTTCTTAATCATCAATAGTTCCTCTACAGAATGACAGGGATACTGTATTTCACAGCACTCCTCCCCATCCTCTGCCTCTTCGAGTCTTTTTGCTCCTTTTTTCACAGTATTCCTTAAGCCTTATGGAGGGTTGATACAGATACCCCACAGAGGGCTGAGCACTCAGTTTTCAGCACTCTGACCAGTCTCTGCATTAGCTTCTGCCCACTGCACAAGTTAAAAGTAGCACCAGTCTGTGGGTATAAACAAAAATATTTAGAAGGCAGTTTGACAACATGTCTAATTATTAAAACAACAGTTGTAGGTTCCCCACTTAAGGCCTATGACCTCCAGAGCCATGAGCTTTTGATCAGGTTACAGTACCAGGAATGAGCTCTTTTCTAGGGAGCAGGCCTTCAGTCTGATTGAAAAGTGATTTGCTATACCCATAACCACCAAACCACTATTGTACCAATGAGCACATCTTACCTGGCAGGTTAGTTTGTAGCACACAGGATTTACTGCTGAGTAATACCACTGATGATTTTTTTTTTTTCTCAGCAGCCTGCTTAGCATTTTCTGGATTTGTGAAAACTAACCAACAGGGAGGTAGTTTTCAGGTCAGTTCCAGTTTAATTCCTTTGTGTCCTGCAGTCAAAGTCCGTTATGTCTTCAGCAACAGGGTCTCACCATCTAGTGACGGTGGGCAACCAAGAGCAATGGCAGTAGCCTGTGTACCTCTAGAGTCCCCCTGACCAGTAACTCATTTTTGCAACACTTTTGGGGATATATACATATTAGGAGTCTGTGAGACCAAAGTCATCACTGTCTTCATTTTACTGATGAAGAGCCCTCACTGGAACCCACTAAAAACTTAAACACTGACCCATCTGTGAGTTGGGAGACTGCAGGTTGTGCCCACCAGGACATTAATGTCTTAAAGACTTACTTAGAACTCTGCTCTTGTTTGATTTCTTAACTTTAGAGTAAAAATTCTTCTAAAAATAGTACACTCTGTTGGCTGCAATCCAAAGGAAAGAATTTTGTTCACATCAAAACATAATGGTAATAATAAAATTAAGCTCAAGGTTCACTTTAGGCATAGATGAAGACTATGCATGGAGGAAATTTGTAAGCTTTCTAATAGCTCTTGACTAAAGCTAAACCCCAAGCTATAGAGATTCCAAGGGTTATTCAACACCAAGGAGCCAGGAAACTGTTCTGGTCTGAGAGTAGACGTCAAAAAAGTTATCATCATCATCATCATCATCATCACAAATTAATTAATTTATTAGTCAGATAGTGAAAACAAATGAGCCAGGAAGATCTTTTCCCCACTTACTAAGAAAAACGTCATCAGAAGAGGGCCTAGAAACTCAGCACAAGGATCACCGCAATGCTCCCCATCATGCTGTGGCATCTACCCCCGAGTTTCTTAACGGTGATATGATAGATTGGTATTGAAGACTGCTGCAGGGATCTCCAACTAACTTCTTTTCATTTTTGCTTGCATCTTGAAGGATACTGCTTTGCAAGTTTGATCACAAACACACAAAGGAATTCCATGCATGGTAAGTTTGATGGCCTTAAGGAGTTAGGAAAAGCATGCACATTAGCTAGGCAAATAGGGAAAGCAGCTGGTTCTCCTCAGTTATTTAACACAATTCTGCTCTGTTTGTAAGGGAGTAAGTTCTTCCTCATCAGGGAGCTCAACAAAACATTTAGTGAAGACTCTCTGTATATTACATTGAGTAGATACAGCCAGATAGTAATTAGTATAAGCAAACTTTGATAACAAATTCCCAAAGTGTACTTACAGGTCTTGTACTGTTTGGGGTTTCTTTTTATGGGGTCCTAGAAAAGGAGCTGGCTGCTAGGGATATAGCTTGGGTGATTTGCTGTGAATGGCAGACTTGTGTTATGTAAACTTTGTTTAGTATGTCTCTGTTAAGTGTGTCATTTCCCATGATGTATCTGATTCTAATCACATGTACATCCAATTAATAAGCATTAAATGGTAAATAGAATAGTCTCCCCAGTTCATTCAAAAGTCACAGTTTGCCTTATCTTGCATGCATCCAAAAATCCTCCAGACCAAATTGGTATCCTATCTCCCAATCCTGAATATACCCAGTGTAGTGGTTTGAATAAAACTGGCCCCCAGATCCCCATAGGGAGTGGCACTATTAAGAGTTGTAGCTTTGTTGGAGGAGGTGTGTCACTAGGGGGTGGGCTTTGCGGTCTTAGAAGCTCAAGCCAAGCCTAGTGGCTCACTGTCTCTTCCTGCTCCCCATGGATCCAGATGTAGAACTTTCAGCTACCTCTCTAGCACCATGATGCCATGCTTTCCACCATGACAATAATGGACTAAATCTCTGAACTGTAAGCCAGCTCCCATTAAATGTTTTCTTCATAAAAGTTGCCATGGTTATAGTCTCTCTTCACAACAATAGAAACCCTAACTAAGAAAGAAGTTGGTACCATGAACTATGTGGAATTTGGGAGTTTGAATTAGAAAAATTCAGAAAAAAATTGCTGAATTAGAAAAGCAATTGAGTGCTTTAAGTGGGGCTTAATGGGCCATAGTAGTAGGAACATAGAAGACAGTGGTGTTGGGGGTGATTTGAACTATGGGGGCCTGACTCAAGAGGTTTCAGAGGGGAAGAATATTAGTACGTGGCCTAGAGACCAGTCTTGTGATATTTTGGTGAACAATGTGGCTGCTTTTCACCCTTGTACGGAAAGTCTTCCTGAAGCTAAAGTGAAGGTTTTTGGATTAGCTCCATTTGGATTAGTTTGGCAGAGAAAAATCTCATAACAGCCTAGTATAGACTCTGTCCTATGGTTATTAGCATTCACTCTTATGAAAATCTATAATGAAAAGGAGCAAGCTGAGCAAGAAAAAATACAAAATGGAAAGATTGAGGAGAAAAGGGGCACCAGGAAGTGGAATGGAGCTAAGTCCTATGTTCAAGAGATAAACAGATTAAAGGAGAGCTAGATGTTAATTGGAATAAAGGGAGTGGAGACCTCAGGGCAAGACCCCACCCAGCTAAGCTTCCAACTAGTGAAAAGGAATTAACAGCTTAGGTCCAGGCTTGGTGGTGCCTGACTTTAATCCCAGTGCTCAGAAGGCAGAAGCTGGCGGATCTCTGAGTTTGAGGACAATCTGGGCTTCAGAGCAAATTCCAGGACAGCCAAGCTGGGTCAGGGAAGGAAACCATCAAAAACAGAAAGCTGATAAAGATGTAATTGAATGACGGGGGCCATCTTCCAGCCCCAGCAAGCAGCAGAACTTGGCAACTTCGGCCTCTTGGTTCTGGCTTTAGAATCAAGGATAGAAGAAAGAGGTTATGAAATCTCCCTCTGTGACTAAGGAAAGCCACTGAGGACAGGTGTGTGGCAGGAGTGTCCCTGTGTGGAGGCCCAGAGAGGCCACTGTGTGAAGCTATGAAGGTGAAGCCTGGTTTGCCTTGGAGACCCCAAGATGTTGGAGATGCCAGAGCTGTAGGATGCCTGCCAAGAAGAGCTGCTAAGAGGAAGTAGAACCAGCCCAAGAGAAAGAAGTGTGTGGAGATCAACAAAGATGAAAGAAGTTGGAGATCTGAAGAGCGTTTTGACATCAGATATGATGATGCAGAGTTTGAAGTTTGCTTGGCTGGTTTTCAGCCTTGCTTTGATCCTGTGTTCCTTTTGGAATGGTAATATAAATCCTGTGCCATTATATGTTGGAAGCTGTGATCTGTTTTTTTGTTTTGTTTTTAATTTTATAGGGACTTACAGTTAAAAAGATTACATGAACTTTAGACATGTAAACATTGAGACTGTGATAGACTATGGGGACTTTTGAAATCAGAGTAAACACCTTTGCATTATGTTATAGCTACAAGTCTATGGGGGCCAGAGAGTGGAATGTTGTGATTTATTTATGCCCTCCATAGACTCATGTGTTTGAGTGCTTGTCCCCTAGGGAGTGGCACTATTAGAAAGTGTGGCCTTGTTGGAGTAGGTGTGGCCTTGTTGGAGGAAGTGTATCACTGTGGGGGTGGGCTTTGAGGTCTCATATGCTCAAGCTATGCCCAGTGTGGCACACAGTCTCCTTCTGCTACCTATGGATCAAGATGTAGAACTCTCAGCCCCTTCTCCAGCACCATGTTTGCCTGCATACTGCCATGTCCCACCATGATGATAATGGTCTAAACCTCTGAAACTGTAAGCCAGCTCCAATTAAGCACTTTCCTTTATAAGAGTTGCCATGGTCATAGTGTCTCTTCACAGCAATAGAAACCCTAAGACAAATGCTAAGGAAAATAACTTATTTCCATTGCTTGAAGTGTATACATGCAGCTCTAGGAAGGAGGGGGTTTCAAGGTATCAACAGTTTGTTGAGAACATCATTAGGAAAAAGGTGTCATTATTGCCCAAGTCACATGGAGTCCCACATTGCTAAGCTATTCCTGTGTCTGCCAGTCTCACTCTTACGGGAGTTTCTATGTGTCAGGAGAGACAAAAAGTCAATAAATGAATGAGTAAATGAGTTCAGAAATGACATCAAATCAAGTCATGGCAGGAGATCGGAAGGAGAAGAGTGAGATGGAGATAGTTGGTTGATGGTGCAGCTACTACAAGTGGGAAAGAATAGCAAACGCTATAGTGAGGTAATCAGAGGCCTGAAGGGAGAGAAAGGATGCACATGTGAGTGAGAAGCAACTTCCCAAGAGCACATAGTTGATGGACAAGTGGGGGTGCCCAGTTAAATCTGAAATTCAGGAAAGCGAGAATTGTAGGGGGCACATCTAATCTAAGAATCATTGTTTATCTGAAATTCTATTTTAACTGGATGCCCTGTATTTTCATTGGCTAAACTCAGCAAACATAAGAGAGGGAACAGAAAATGTGAAGACCCAAGGGTGGGAGCATGTATGACATCTTCAAAAGACAGTATGGAGGGTGCGGCGGGTCATGTGATGGGAGAGCAAGCTGGAAGGGAAACAGGTGCCTGAGGCTCATGAGTCCCCTTCCCAACTTTCCCTCTTCTCATTCAGTGAAGAATCGAAGGGTTAATCCGAGTGTCCACCATTTTCTCATTCTATACGGAAAAACCTAGTTAATGCCACTGCTATCCACAGACCCCTGAGCACAGCCCGCGGGCCCACAGGAGCTCCACGGCACCGTGCATTCGGCTGCTTCTCTCCTTTTTAAACAGAGCAGAAGGAGAGGGAGAAGGAGGGGAGAGGGCAAGAGCAAGGAAAAGGAAAAGGAAAAGGGAAAGCAAGAGGGTAAGAGCGAGAACAGAAGGGGACAGTGGGAAGTGGGGGGCAGAGAAGAAAAAACAACCTCTCCTGATCTTCCTTTGACCCAGCACTCCCTGACAAGTCTGGGGTCTGTTAGGCGGGAAGGAAAGGCCTAGGTTTCTCTTGGTTCAGCCGATGCTATTGATTCTCTTCCCACAGTCAGACTGTTGGCAGTCCTGTGCCTACAGTCTGGGCTCCTGGTGCTCCAGCTGTCTACTTCAATCAACAACAAGAGTAAATACAGGCAGATGCTGATGACTCCCGGGATGCTTTATAAAGCTTCTCACAGTCTGCTTGGAAAGGAGTGTTTTCTGGAACTGATTCAGGATATGTGACCCCCACAAGCATCCAGACTGCAGCCAAGGAGACAAGGACGGCCTTGTCACAAAGATGTGAGAGAAGGAGGTTTGTTTTGTGGCTTAACACGCTATAGGCTTCAGTTTCCAATAGCAGTGTCCAATTCCGATGTCAACAGCTGACTGAGCCTGGATAGAGGGTATTGATTCTGGGGTTGGTGTGAAAGGCATAGACCTTCCAGCAGAGGTTCCCCTGTGACGTGCCTCTGCCCTTGGCTTTGTCCTACACAGCACTGCTTTCAGCAGCCTGAACAAAACCATAACATTTCAGTGTAGTGTGATATAGGAGAGACGCTGAGCCACCTCAGGAACAGGCTGAGCCTTTGGTTATTGTTTCTCTGAAATTCTATTTAAACTGGATGTGCTATATTTTCATTGGTTAAACCCAGCCACCATAAGAGAGGAGAAACAGAAAAATGTAAAGACCCAAGGCAGGAGGCTGGAAGGGAAGCAGATGCCTGGATGATTTGCTGAACCACTCTGAACTGCCGTTCCCACCCATATACATGTAAATTCGGTCCTGCCGCTTCAGCTCATTCTAAGGATCCATTGAGATGATCCATGCAAAACACTTGGCCCAAAGTCTGGCCCAAAGAACCTTGTCATCTGTAAAATGGAGACAGTAAAATTATACTTGACATTAGAACCTGAAACCCAACTGACTCCAGGAAAGAAGACTTAATTATTGGATAACTACCATGCACTCAACTAATAGATCAGAATTAAGACAACGGACATTAATAAGCCATGCAATTAAAAAACAATAACAGCACAGAGACTAAATATGAGCTTGATAACAATTCCAATGAAAAAGACTCAGGAGTTTCAATTAGCCACAAGCTCAGTTTGAAATGAGAAGGGAACAAGAAGCTTGTGCAGTGGTAGATTGTGTAATGATAATTTATACGTAGTGAGCACTGTGTCCCAAGTGCTACTTAAAGTACTGTACTTCGCTTACTCAATGCCCTCAGCAACCCAATGAAATGCTACTTTTATCACCCATTTATAGATGACAGCATTGGGCAGAGTACATGAAGTAAACGGCCTGTGGTCATAGAGTTTGCTAATAGCAGGGTTGGGACAGACTAATTTCCCTCTTTGCACAGTTCTTCTAGATTTACTGGGTAAGTGCTGAGTGTATTGTCAAAGCGCAGCACAGTGTCCTGCCCCCGTGCCGCCCCAGCCCTCAGCTGCTCCATGACAACTGACTGAGGAGGAGTCCAGAGATGGCCCAGCTTAGAGCTAAGCTCCTTCCCCAACACTAGGCTCAAAGACCAAGCCTTGACTTCAGGATGCCCATATCACTGTTGGGTGAGGGACTCTGGGCCTCAAGGAATGTCTGTGAATACTGTATTGCTCTTAAATTATCTCTTCTCTCTCCTCCAGCGCCCATCAGCCTACTCAGCTGAAGCCCAGAAGCTAACAGCTACCTGCCATTGAAAATATTACTACAGGGAGGGCTCACATTCCCCCAAACTTTGTATGCAGTTAATGGTCAATAAAAAAGGAGAGACATTTTCTTTGGTGGTGTAAACACTGGTAAGGGGCTCATGATTCTGTAATCAAACCCTGATAAAACTCATTAGGTCACAGAGGGGAAAATGAAGACATGAAAGGAGGAAGGGGCTGGTTAAGAACAGAAAGGGGGTCAGCAGGAGTGGGAGGAGCACTAGAGAACTTAATGGAGTCAGTGTGGTAGAAATATATTGCCGGTTGTGGTGGCACACACGGGTAGGATTTGCTGAAGAAGGCGGAGGCAGGAGGATCACCAGTTCAAGGCCAGCCTCGGCTACACATTTTAAGGGGGCTGGAGAGATGGCTCAGTGGTTAAGAGCACTGGCTGCTCTTGCAGAGGACCCAGGGTTCAATTCTCAGCAACCACATGGTGGCTCACAATCATCTATAGTGGGATCTGATGCCCTCTTCTGGCATAAAGGTATACATGCACATAGAGCCCGCATACAAAATAAATAAATAAAACTTTTGAAAATGTGTTTTAAAAATAAATAAATATATATTGTGTTCATGTATGAAAGTGTCATAATGAAGACTGTTGCTTTGCACAATTAATACATTCTAATAAACATCTTTTAAATGATGGTACCCAAAAAGGAGGCAAACTTGATGTCTTTGGTGCCTCAAATCTCCTTTAAAAATGCCTGATTATTTTGTACTCTATTCTATGTTATATCTAGTATTGTTTTAACATAGCAGTAGTATTTTAGGCAATTTAGCACTGAGTAAAACTGATGCCCCAAGTGTGATGAACCACCCCTACTGTTTCATATGACTCCAGCACACTATTAAACGTCCCCAGTCTGAAAAGCTCAGAAATACAGATTCATACTTCATAACATAGAGAGATGTCCAGGGTGTATCACCGAGGGATAAAAAGTCAAGCATTTCGACATCTTTCACATGCCTGGAAGGCTGTATTGCCTGTATATGTATACTAAAAGTTCACGGCTTATAAAATGTGGGAGCTTTTATCTTGCTCTTTTTTTTTCTAATTATGCTATATTATTTTTCTACTATGAGAATATGAAGAAATTATACAATTTGTAGTAAGTTTCTTTGGGGAAGGAGGTTATTTTTACTTGGGATTTTGTTGTTAGGAATCTCAGCTTTTTTAAGATTTTATTTGTTGAGGGGGACTGCCCATGGAGACTGGAAGAGTGTGTTGGAACCCTTGGAGCTGAAGGTACTGGTAATTGTGAGGGACCTGACTTGGGTACTGTGAAGTGAAACTCTTCCAGTCCTCCCAAAGAGCAGCACATACTCTCAGCCGCTGAGCCTTCCCTCCATCCCTGTTTTGGCTTTTTTTTTTTTTTTTTTTTTTTTTTTAGCGTTTCTCTGTGTAGTTTTTGTGCCTGCCCTGGATCTCACTCTGCAGACCAGGCTGGCCTCAAACTCACAGAGATCTGCCTGCCTCTGCCTCCTGAGTGCTGGGATTATAGGCGTACACCACCTCGGCCCAGCTGTTTTGGCTTTTTTGAGATAGGATTTCACATTATATCCTAGACTGGCCTAGAACTCACTAGCTAGCCTCTAACTTGAACAATCCTCCTGCCTCGGTGCTGGGTTTACAAGGATGAGTCACTTTGATGGGCTATTAGTTTTGCTTTTTAAGATTCAAGAGCTAACAGCTGCCTGAATTATTTAGACACCTCTTCAGCAGACTTGTTCTTTAAAAGCCTGACACCATTTCCCCCTGACACAGGGACACCAAGCCACAGAAAACCACAGTATATGAGACTGTACATTCTCCCAGCTCCCCACTTTGTCACTTCCAGCAGTGACCTGGAATTCCAAACCCCTCTCCCCTTCAGAGTTTGCTGTGAATTAGCCCAGAATCCTGTTTCCCAACACTGTTGAATTTTACAGCCAAAGGTTTCTGTATTCTGCCTATGCTGTCCCAGCCATCAACTCCAGTCTACCCAAGGCTTTGCCCCCGCAACATCTGTCTTAACACAAGTGATTCATACCACTACAAGCTGAGAAGTAAAGGGTTCCCCACACTGGACTGATTGTCCTCAAGCTGGGTGCTGGCTGACGCTTGTCATAACCCACTAGACATTTGGAACTTGTGGACTGGCCTGGCCCTCTTCTTGCTCCCAGAGATGCCTCTACTGCAAGCTCAGCCTCCTGTTCTTTTGTCTTTACCTCATTCTAAGGTCTCAAGCCAGATCCCACTACTGTCCTACTTATGAAGTCATTAAGCACACTTAATAAATTGCAGAATTATGTTGTGACAGGCACATGTTGAGTACCTTATGCATATGATCTTTTTTTTTTTTTTTTTCAAATGAAGTCTCGAGTGTTCTAGGCTGGTCTCAAACTCACTACGTAGCAGAAGATGACTTTCAACTTCTGATCATCCTGCCTCCACCTCCTGAATGCTGGGATTACAGGCATGTGCTCCAGGCTCCAGGCTTGATTTATGTGGTGCTGTGGACCAAACCTGGTGCTTTGTGTATGCTAGACAAGCACTCTAGCAACTGAGCCATGCCTCCAGCTCTGTGCATTTTCTTTTAACGTCTATGGTAAACCTGTGAGATAGATTTCACTAGCCTCATTTCACAGATAAGGAAACTGAAACTTGAAGTGCTCTAATAAAGCCTAAAGTAATGATCCAATTACCTTCTGCAACTTATTGAATCCCTCCTAAACTTAGCAGCTAAAGACAACTATTTCATTCAGAGGTCACCCAGACTCGGTTGAATGATTCTTACCTGAGACTGTTCATGCTTTTGCAATTAAACAGTTTTGCAGTTAAGGCTGCGCCAAGTATCTCAAGGGTTTCCTAACAACATACAATTACCTTGATGACTGCCTTTTTCTCTATTAAGAAGGGCCTTACTATGTAGCCCGGGATAGCCTAGAATGCACTATGTATCCCAGACTGATCCTGAGCCTCCAGTCCTCTTCCTTCAGGTCCCCCAGTGCTAGGATTATAAATATGTCTCCACTGCAGCCTCTTTTCAGTTTTCTTACATGTCTAAAGGTTGACACTGTATATGAACTAGGACTTCAGATGAGCTATCCAACAAATCTCCCAGACATAGTTTCACTAGGACATCTTCCCACTTGAGTCATTTGGGGCTTCCTCACATCATGATGGCTGAGTTCTAACCATGTACAAGAGCTATGGTTTACATCCAAAGTCTGTCTCTGTCAAGCTCATGTTGAGATTTAATCCCCCAGTGTAATGGTGTTTTGCTCTTTAAAAGGTAGGGCATAGTGGAAAATGATTAGCCCAGAGGTCATCATCTTCAGAAGAAATTAATGTAGTTCTTGAAGGACCGAGTACTTATGAGAGTGGGTTATAAAGGAAGACCACTCCATTTAGCCACTTCTGCCCTGTAATGGTTGGCTCCCTTCCTACATCTCAGTCATGTGACACAGTCAGATGGCAGCACCGTGGTATCAGACTTTCCAGCCACACCAAGATCGTAAGTCAAAGAAGCCTCTTTATGGGCTGGAGAGATGGCTCAGTGGTTAAGACTGCTCTTCCAGAGGTCCTGAGTTCGATTCCCAGCAACCACATGGTGGCTGACAACCACTTGCAACTAGATCTGGTGCCCTGTTCTGGCCTGCAAGGACACATGCAGACAGAACACTGTATACATAATAAATAAATAAATCTTTAAAAAAAAAAAAAAAAAGAAGCCTCTTTACATATAACAGGTATTATGTCATCACAGCAACAGTGAGCCAAGTCAGCATCTGTGGGAAACACATGAAGTGCCAGCATGTTGTGACTTACCCTCAGAAGTCACACAGCACTCCCAAAGGTCAGCCCAGGTTTCAGGGGAAAGAATATAGACTCCTGCAAATGGTAAAAGGAGCGTTGTCACACTGCACGAACAACATCCTGAATGGGACACATTGTGGTGGCCATCTTTAGACTATGCAATCTGCTATAATCACATGACTAAAAGCTTGGGCAGAGCCAGCATTTGAACCTAGTTTGTCCTAAATGACAGGCCTATCCTTCATTTGCTAGGATTTTTCACTGTAGAGTTAGTTGGGTGGGTGGGTTATTTTAGATTTGCGCGTGTGTGTGTGTGTGTGTGTGTGTGTGTGTGTGTGTGTGTGTGTGTGTGTTATTAGAAGCAACACCTCACCATGAAGCTCAGGCTGGCCTCCGGTTCTCATCATGACTCAGCCTCCGGGGTGCTGGGATTACAGGCCTCTACTTCCACATCAGCAAGCTTATGTTCTCAAATCATGAGAGTGTACTGCCAAGTCAGATTCATAACATTGCAAGCTCTAGTCTGTGATGGAGAACACAGCGCATCAGAGAGACACTAAACACTAAGTGTGCCCTGGAAAGGGAGGCTTGGGTATTGAGATGCCTGGGAACAGAACGACACCATACAATTTTACGAACAGTTGAGAATATTTAGCCTAAAGGAAAGGCCTAAAAGTGGTATGACGTCTTTCTTCAAATGTGTTAAGGGCAAATGTAGCTGAAAAAGGCAAGTCTTGCAGACCCTAACTGATAGATGCGGGGAGTCAGGTCCCAGCCTTGATGCAGTTTGGTGCAGGTAGCCTGATACTGACTTTGGATTCAGGCAAGCCTGGCTCACTTACTAACTGCAGCCTTCAGCAAATCACCTATTTTCCCTGGGCCCCATGATCCACACCTGTCAAACATTAATAAAGTTTACCATTGAAAACAAGGTCTCAGTGATTTGTATATCCGTAGTCATAGCAATGCTGTTCACAGTAATCTAATTGTAGGTGCAACTTCAGTGTCTACCAGTGGGCAATTAATTGTGCAAGCACAATGTGGTAAATGCATGCAGTAGAGGAGAATTCAGCCTTAGAAGGAAAGGGAAGGCTCAGGAGTGCACCCAAGGATAAACCTTGAAGGTGTTGTGTAAACTGAGATAAGCCCGGTTAGTGTTCTGAAATGTAAAAAGAGTTCTAGAGTTGGGTAAATGGTTCCCAACAGTATAACTGTACTTACTGTCTCTGAGCTGCACACTGGAAAATGGTTACAATGTGGCTAGGGACGTGTGGAACATATGGGTTCAATACCCAGTGCCCCAAGAACATGGTTAAAGCAGTATATTTCACATTGTGCACATTAAATTTTCATCAAAAGTTCCACGTTGGAAGAAACATGCAGAATTGCTCTAAAAATTAGAGATAGCGCGTGTACTGCCTGCTGCTCATTGGAGCTACTTAACAATAAAAGGACCTGCTTGCAAAAGCAAGCATACCAGGGCTGGTAAAGTGGTTCAGTGGGTAAAGGCTTGCTCCCTAAAACTGGAGCTCACATAAAGGTGGAAGGAGAGAATCAGCTCCACAAAGTTGTCCCCTGACTTCCACAGAAACGCCACAGCATTGTCCCCCTACCTTCCCCTCCATCCCCCACAACACACACACACACACACACACACACACACACACACACACACACTACTCTTTTTCAAAACCAAAATACAAATGTTTCCAAAAATGGATTGTTACACCAGAGAGAAAAGATTATAGTTGACAATAGCACTCTCTGGGTGGAATGAATGTTGAACTAAACACTTGAGTCTGTGGCTCAGTTGGTTCATCCGAGATGAAGTCTGAAGCCCCAGCTTTGAAGACTGATCATTGTCTTCTGATGGGCTTAACCAGGGCCTCCCTGGGACCTTGGCAGAACTGGCTAGGGAACAACGGGAGAAGACCAGGGAAACAAGGAGCTGCTGCAAGGGTAGCACTGGACCCTCGAGGAGCACGGTTGAGGCAGCAGGTGTCTCCAGCAGTGAACAGAGTTAGAAAGAAGATATCACTTCAGTTCTAGAAACATCGACCTAGACCAGATTAACCCAGGCATGGCTTCTGCAAGCAGACTCCAGTCTAAGAGAAGGACTTGGTAGGAGTTGGGAATCCCAATAAAGAAGGAACACACACACACACACACACACACACACACACACACACACACACGAACTACTGATTACAAATCAAGAAGCTAAGACTCAAGTCAGCAAAGAACATGGCAGCAAGAAGGAAGAGAAGAAAAGAAAAGAGAAGCAGGCTAATTTTGACTCCCCATTTATTTGAATGGTCTGTGTAACGCACACCAATGTCCAGGGATGATTTTAAGTATTTCATGAATGTTCACTAGTTTAAGCATCATGATGTTCCTATAAAGTATTGTCACACACACACACACACACACACACACACACACACACACACACACGTTAAGTGTAAGGAAACCCATGCAGAAAGACTGATTTAAACCCACAGCTACCAAGTTGTAGAGTCACGGACCCTAGGGCTGCAGCTCAGTTGGCCAAGTGCTTATCTGTCACGCAGGGTGCCCTAGATTGATTTCCAGAACCTCGTAACTACATGCAGTGACTCACACCTGTAGTCCCAGCACTTGGGAGTTAGATTCAGAACAAAAGTCAAAGGCCGTCCTTGGCTACAAAGAAAGTTTGAGATCAGCCTGGGCTACATAAGACCCTGTCTCCAAAAGGGTCAGGGAAGGTTGATGAAACAGCTCAGCAGTTAAGAACACTTGCTTCTCTTCCAGAATTTGGATCTCTGCATGAACATCAGGCAAAGGCCTGTAATTCAGACACCACGGGATCCAGTGGCCTCTTTAGGCACCTGCACAGATGTGGCATACACTCACACAGACACACATAATAATAGTCATAATTAAAAATAAAATACTCATAAATAAAAAATAAAAATATTTTTTTAATTTGCCAAAATCAGGTTTGAGCCCAAGAAACTTAGCTCCAGATACATAGCCTTTACCATTTCACCTCCCACCTAACTGGTGCCAGTCAGTTGTACACATGCACCGTGTAATTCAGCTCTGCAGTGAGGGTTCTTATACTACGGCCCCCTACCCAGAGGAAGAAGGCTGAGGCACAGAGGAATAGAGAGGCTCCCAGACATCCTTCAGCCAGCAGAGAACTGAGTTGGGCACTAACACAGCCCGTCAGCTCTCCCCAGCACAGCAAGTTTGATAGGTTCCAGGACACATGCCCAGTTCAGGTGCTAGGTACCAGCTTTGAGTCGCAGGACCAGCTGAACTCATTCATTACACCTGGAGGCATAGCAGATCAACTCTCAGGGTCATGGCAGAGTCTCGGTACCCTCCTCCAATCTGCCACTTCTTCCTTACAAATGCAGCCGTGCCTGGCTTGGTGTCCCAGTGATAAATCCCTGTCTCTGGTGGCAACCCTCCCAGGCCCCATCCCTGCCTGCCTTTTAAACTGCAAGCCCTTTTCCTGGCTCACCGGGGAAAACCTTGGAAAAGAAGGAAAGAGACTGTGGGTTTCCAGAACATTAAACTTCCATTGCCACTGCTGCCTGCCAATCTCCATGCTAATCACTTGAAGAAAAGAAAGCCAGTGCACCTCTGAGGGAGCCTGAGCAGGCCCTGCTCTCAACAGCACTGCCTGCTGAGAAATCCTTGTCTTTCCAGCAGGAAGGGACCTTGGAAGGTCAATGTGTCCCTTCTCCTGCCCTGCCTCCAATGCGCTTCAAGCAGAAAAAGAGGCCTGGCGTGGCCAAAGAGATGTTTCTCTCCCCATATTTGGTGGCAAAAATAACAACCAGAGTTGATTCAAACGCCAGCGCTATTCAGCGAGTACTATCTCCGTGCCAGACTGATCAGATAGGCCTCCATCTTGTCACTGCAGGTTGTAATCAGAAGCTTGAGCAGCAAGGGCCAAAGAAGGCATGCTCCTGAGATCTGAGGGTGTAAAGGCTGACCTTCTCCCACTCCCTCTCCAGCACCTCCACCCCGCTCTGCCTTCGTTCCTGGGTTGGCTGACCGAGGGAGGACTTTGGTCTGTACAGGACCTTCCCAATGAAGGCTCTATAGAGTTCAGCCAGCAGTGGGGCAGAGTAAAATAACCATAGAGTTCTGACTGGGTTGGATGTTTGTTTTTTCAAGAAAACTGCATTGAATTTAGAGTCAATAGCATGGCTCAGCAGGTAAAGGCACTTACCATACACACCTAGCAACCAAGTTCAGTCTCTAGAACCCAATAAAGTTAGGAGAGAAACATCTCCACCAAGTTGTCCTCTGGCCTCTCCAAATGTGCCATGGTGTACACAGACACACAGACACATACACACACACATGCACCACCAACAATAATAATTTTTAAACTACATTTGGTGAGTCAGTTATGGTTTTGGGAGGATTTGGGTGTTTGTTTGTTTCGAGACAGGGTTTCTCTGTGTAGCTTTGGAGCCTGTCCAGGAACTTGCTCTATAGACCAGGCTGGCCTCAGACTCAAAGAGATCCACCTGTCTCTGCCTCCCGAGTGCTAGGATCAAAGGCGTGCGCCACCACCGCCCGGCTTGTTTTTACATTTGATTAGGATCTCTATGTAGCTCAGGATGACCTGGAATTCACAAGCCTCCTGCTTTCACCTCACAAGTGCTGCTTCCACCACACATGGCATTGGATTGGGTCTTTGGGGGAGGGTGAGTGGAGGATCCGAATTCATAACCTCATGCTGGTGTGGCAAGCACTTTGCCCACTGAGCCATCTTCCCAGCTCTGGATTGGGTCTTCAAAATGAGTTTGGGAAGTCATTCAAACTCAGTGAGTCCCAGTTTCCTTATAAAGTGGGATTTATATATATACCATGTACTTTATGAATGTTCATTCCATCCCAATCTCTTCACCATGCTGCTGTATTCAACAAGAACACATTCTCTAAGAAGTCCATGAAAAGGTGTGAGGGATGGGACCTTTAATGTGCTGTTTGCAGAGTTTTAAGTTGGTGTGCCCTTTTGGGAGTGTGAACAAGCTTATACTCATACTTTCTTCCAAAGTCTTTCCAGGAACTTACCTTGTACATAAAAATGTACACACTACCACAAGGGTCATTATAAATCATATAATCTTCCATTTTTTTCATATCAAATACATAAAATATATATATGATGGATACCTACACTTTGAAGAATGGCCATAATAAGAAAAAAAAATCAGGGGCTGGAGAGATGGCTCAGGGGTTAAGAGCACTGGCTGCTCTTCCAGAGGTCCTGAGTTCAATTCCCAGCACCCACATGGTGGCTCACAACCATCTATAGTGAGATCTGGTGCCCTCTTCTGGCTTGGAGGCATACATGCAAGCAGAACAATGTACATATAATAAATAAATAAATCTTAAAAAATAATCAGTCAAATACCCAACCTCTCCTTACAAGTCAGACCTGCTACTACATGGCTATAATCCCAGCTACTCAGAAAGCTAAAGAAGGAAGATTGCAAGTTCAAGGCCAGCCTGGGAAAAGTTAGTGTGATCCTGTCTCAAAACGGTTATGTCTCAATGGCAGGATGTTTTCCTAGCTTGTAAAAAGCCAAAGGTTCAATCTCCAGTGCGCTGGCTAGTTTTATGTCATCTTGACACAAACTAGAGTCATTCAGAAGGCAGGAACTCAATTGGAGGAAAAAATACTTGTGTTTTTATATCTCACAAAAAAAATTAGATAAGAGCATTTAAAATTAATGATTTTTAATTTAACAACAAGTTCATTTACTATCATTTTAGACAACCAGTATTTAAACATCTGCCATTTACTTACTCTCTTCATTATTTATTCTTGTGCTTTACGTCTTCTGGGGATGTTTCCTTCCTTCCTGGTGTGCGTTTTACTAAGTTCCTTTAGTAAGTTCTCTTAGTAGCCAGTTGTTTAATATTTTAAAACATTTTCATCACCTTTATTTCACTGTCACATTGCACACACTTTTGAGGGGTTAGAGCACTGTTTCTCAACCTGCGGGTCAAGACCCCACTTGGAGCCACTCGTCAGATATCTTGCATATCAGACATTTACATTATGATTCATAACAGCAGCAAAATTACAATGATGAAGTAGCAACAAATGTAATTTTATGGTTGGGGGTCACCACAACATGAGGAACTGTATTTTAAGGGTTGCAGCATTAGGAAGGTTGAGAACCATTGGCTTAGAGTTTAGCATGATAATACAGAGTTTCACCTCGTGGTACAAAGATGCCATCCCATAGTCCTCTTGGCTTCCACTGTTTCTGCTGGAAGACTAGCAGTTGTTAGAATTCTCATTGCTGGGTGGGCAATGTTCTCTCTGCTCACTTTTGCAATCCTGTCTTCGTCTTCAGTGTTTCCAGTTTTCTACACAACATGAAAGTCAAGAATCTGGAGCAACACAGTTGGGTTCTCTAGCCCAGGGGTCTCTCTGGAAATGGATGTCCAGATGTTAACAGGAATTACAGTCACCTGAGATTTGGTGGGCCAGACAACTGCCTCCAAGAGGGCTGGTGCAGGGCAGTTACCAGGATCTCTGATCTTAACACGTAGACTAGTCCATTGTTGGCTTCAGTGTCTCCACAAGGTGGAAGCCGGCTTCTCCCAGAGCAGGCAAGGTAAGAGTGGAAAAGAGGAGGGACACATGTCTTCTGTGCTTTACTCGCTGAGATCACACAGCTCCACTACCACTTTACTGTTGGAAGTCGGCCAGTCGACTCAGATGTAGGGGGATGGGGTTCCACTTCTTGGAAAAGGGAGTGTGAACGCACTTGTGAGCTATGGCAGGGGCCATGGCAGAGGCCTGAGGTCCCCAACGTCTTTGGTCTTCCTAAAGGAACCCTGCCAGTACACAGTTCAGTCAAGTTAATACACCCTGGGTAATTATTGATCGTTAAAAGTCAAGAAAAAAGAAAACAAGAAGGAGAGATAGGGGAGAGACTGAAGTGTGATGATTTCTCATGGCCCACCTGGAAGAAGTACCATGTGGCTGGACAGCTCAGTGAGTATTCATGAGCCTCACTTTCCTTCTCTTCTTTATTCTTGGTACCCTCATATTGTAGCACAGAAACATTTTAATATATCTTCATTTCAAGTTCAGTGCTCAGAAACTTGACTTAAGAGAAAAATTGTTTAGATGTTATCTTTGAGAGAAAGTTTCTTGCATCCCAGGTTAGCCTACAACTCACTATAGAGCCAAGGCTAGCCTCAGACATGAAGCAGTCCTCTAATCTAAACTTCAGGAGTACTGAAATTACAGACAGGCGCTACCACACCTGGCTTAAGACATGAACTTAAAACCTTGAAGTTCCTAATATGAGTATGTGCAACTTTTTGATAGCTCTGTCTATCTGCAAAAACTATTTGGATTTCCAAATTCCCTTCCTGGACACTGCACCACCACTCTGGCTCTTCCTTAATGGTAACTGGTACACAGAGAGCTTCCTTGAGCTTGAGACAATCGCTGGGAAGAACAAAGCTCTGACCTCTGTCTAGATAGTTCATCTAGCCTGGTTTCAAGACTTTTCCACAAGTGATGCTGACCTATCAGGATGACACACATCCAACATCTACAACTAAAGACTGCAGTTCTGGTCCTTCTGCTCCAGATGCAAAGTCTCCTGGCCTGTGAACTCTATGTTCCAACCCTAGGCCTCTATGGAAGTGCCAGTGCCTCAGCCAGGGCACGAAGGATTTCTGAGTCCAACTGCACAACCTTCCTAAGCCACATACAAGATCTGCCTGAGTCCCACCTAACTTCCCACCTCCCTTTCTTTGTCTCCTGGGCCAGGTTAAGGAGAATAAGGGTCTGGGGCATTAATCCCCATGTTCTTGAGTTCCTTCATAGCTACCTGGATGTTTCTGCAGAGTCCTGTGATTTAGACATTTGACTCTTCATAAGGAGTGGAGAAGAGGAGGAGACTCTGATTTCTTTTGTCCTTCTGACCCCCTTTCCAGTTTATGTGGTACTGGGGATGGAATTTGGGGCTTTGTCCATGCCAGGCAGGTGCTCTACCAACTGAGTGACGGCTCCAGTCCCTCTATTCTGTTCTTTATAGAAGCTGTCTTCTCCCATTATAAGGATATTAACGACTTTAGAATTTTCTCTATATATAAAACCTTACTTTTAAGACTTTTGCCCAAGTGAACCCCAAAACAAAGAGTTGGCTTGGAGATTTAAAAATAAACAATGGCTTCCTTTTTTGAGGTGCTTTCTGACCTCTCTGATGCACTAAAAACCCCTTTGCTTTCATGGGAGGAAAGCAAAATATTCACCCAAAATGCACTCAATCTGTCCCCTTGAAACAGGTAAGATGCTTGCTCAGAAGTGACCTCGTTGCCATCAGTTCTTTATCGAGACCACCAGCATCTTGCCTGTAAAGTACACCCTCTCTTCTTTCAATCACAAATGCTCAATTTTCCCTCTTCTTGAATGGCTCAGTTTGGACTTATTTTCCTGGTTTTGAGCTTAGCACTTCTCCCAGACTGTAAGCTCCGGTACTTACCCTTTGAACACAGAATAAGAAAGGATTTTTTTTCCAGTGCCATTTCCTAAGAAAACAGAAGTAGAATGCAGGCACATCCTAAGTCATGCTAAGAAATCATATATGAGAAGTCACTTCACAAATTGTCATGCCTACATAGCTATCAAGTCTTAATGTCATGGGAGAAGCTGAGAATGACATTTTTCTTTTTCTTGCCCCCTCTACATACTTGCCTTTGTGAGAACGTACATCCCAGAGGCCAGGAAGGAGAACCTTGGGGTCAGACGGCATCTTCTTCAGTCTTTAGTGGAAAAGGGTGGCACCAGAGGGGGCACCTGTGGCAAGGCATCGCAGACACACCTCATCTGCCTCGACAGCCACTGGCTTCTGCTGGCAGAGTGTTATTAGAAAATAACCATGTTTAGAGAGGCCCATCTCATAGTGTGAGGTGGTAGCTCACCAGAACCTCAAAGCCACCACTGGTCATTTCTGTGGCCCTGGGCAGAGAGCCACCCCGGCTGCTGTCCAAATTCTCTCTGCTGAGTAGAAGAGGAACTGATTTATATCTCCAGCAGGTATGCCAGAGAAAATTCAAATTGATCAAAAATTAAATATTCATAGGACATTATTCATTAAGATTCATCTCACCGAGTGGATGAAATGAGGCAAGGGAAGAAATTAGCTTGCTTGAGAGTGTCAAAGTGATTATGTGATTAAATTGCAATTTATAATTTCTCCTTCAAAAAAAAGTGTTACTTCATGATTTGTGTTTTCTCCTCCCTTCTGTGGCCCCTTGTTGTCTAGACCTGAGCCAAGGACACTCAGGGTTAATAAGAAACAAGAAGACTCCAAACCCAGGGTCTGGGATCACGCCCTCTGCCCTCCATTACCCACACTGATTCCACCCAGGGCCTGGGATCACACCCTCTGCCCTCCCCTCCCCACACTGACTCCACCCAGGGTCTGGAATTGCTCTTCCCACTCACCTTCTCCATGCTGACTCCACAAAAAGCCTTCCACCAGCCTCAGGCTTCTGTTCTGCTCTTGGTGCCAAGGTCAGGAACTCCAGAAGCAAGTGACCACCCGCCAGAGGCGATCATGCCATCTCCACAGCGCCACTCAGTGGACAGTTTCCAGACCTGGCCACTGCCTTTCTTTCCTCCACATGAAAAATCATATGAATGCAATTCGGCATCACAATCCTTCTAGCTGTCCTTACAGGGTTTATCTAGGGAAGTCCCCCCATACACACACCTCCAGCTAGTGTCCACACTCTGAGAGTGAAGAGAGGTCCTTCCCATATCTGGGTCTCCTCTCCTGAACTTCCAAAACTCTCTTGAGGCAAAGTCCGGATCAGGTGGTCGACTGAAGAAATTCCCCCACTGAGAAAGCTCTACCTGGAAGCCAGCAAACCAGCTCCCAAGCTCTGCCAACAAAGGCCCCTGGGGGAAAGATGGTCAGAGTTCAAGAACCCAAGAGGTTGAGAAGCAAGTGAGTACACATTCTCTCCGGAAACCCACCTCTAGGGCCAGGTGGCATATTGTGTCCTCCACACGCTACTCTAGGTGACTCTAGGCTAAGCCTGAATCTAGGGATGATGCAGAGGCCGCTAGGCAGCATTAGTATCCCAGCCCTTCCTGGCCTGACAACCCTGTGGAGGGAAACAGAGGAGCCCTGAGGAGCAGTAAGTTCCAACAGCCACAGCTCAGCTTTTATCTGTTTTAGACATGATGTTTCTGTGTGCGATTTCATTTCAAGAAAAAGCTTTGCTGCTAAAAATAATTTTAAAAAAACACTGAATTAGATGACCCCTTCCATGGCCCTTCCTGTCCTGGAGCCTCTGATGCCCTGACTTCAGTGATACAGGATCAAAACGTTCTCTGAGCTAGACAAAGGCTCTCGTTCATATAAAGAAGCTTTGTCTGCCTGCCTGCCTGCCTGTCTGTCTGTCTGTCTTCCAGACTCTAGCTGAGCTGGTATGTATGGAAATGGAGACAGATGGAGATCTGTATTTATCTTCCTCTGTCTTTCTATCGCCTTCCTCTCGGCCTTTTGCTATCTCTCTTACTCGCCGTGTCTTGCTCTTCCTACTTCCCAATAAAGATTTAGAGGCTGGCTCCAGCAGCTGAGAATGGCAATATTAATTCCAAGCTTGTTTCCAAACACCATAGAGGCCTGCCCGGGTTAATTAGTTGCACAGGCTTTTCTTCAAGTGAGCGAGCCGGCAGGGTTTGTTTTTTTGTTGTTTTTTTTTTTTTTTTCCAGAGCTCTGTCACTGCATTTATTTGTTTGTTTTCTGTTTTATTTGAAAATACATTTATCTGACAATAAATAACATCCACCATGACTAGAGCTGATAAAGACAGCCCTAGTCGTGGTGGATGATAAATGAACAGCCCTTCCCAAGGGCTTGGAGAAGATACATTTAGAAGGCTTCTTGGCCAGGTTGCCCTACCCTGAAGGCTGTCTCCAGCCCTTGGAAGAAATGGACAGGCCAGGGCTGAAGGAGGGGGCTGCAGGAATGTGACAAGACCAGGAGTATGGGCTTATAAGTAGATGCCCACTGGAGAAACAACTACAGATTAGGGAATGGGAGCCTGAAGGTCTCAGTCAAGGACATGAGGATGCACCTACAACACAATAGGATGAAGCAGACCTGTCTCTAGCCCCAGATAAGCTGTGCCGCCTTGGCTGCTCATCTCTGTCCCCTCGGGCTCCTCCACACAAAAATGAGAATGATAATCACACCTTTCTGCCCAGACTGCTTGCAAAAACATAAAGGAGATGATGGAAGTGAAAGTACTGTGCAAACAACCGACTCTCTTCCAGACGGGAAATGTTCAGGTGGACTCGCCTGGAATATAGAGTCAGATGCTGAGTCTCCCTGGACAACTGTGACACACTAAAAAGCGGATTGGTGAGAGAGCCTCAGCCTTCTGTCTACAGGGTCTGGTGCTGAAGACCAACCCAATGGCACAGTCTGTGGAGTCCTCCCAGGCCTCCGTCAGCTCTTGCAGAAGCCATAGCTGGGAAGATTTTGTTATTCCAAACAAAAGAATACTGTGCTGTGTACCTCGCTCTGATCGACAGGGCTGTCAGTGAAGGATGGGGGAGACAAGGGGCAGAAGGGTGTAGCATAAAGCCAAGCAGGCAGTCTGTGCTAGCTTGACTTCTGTTGCTGTGGTAAAACCCTGACTGAAATCAGCACAGGAAGGAAAAGCATTACATCATCTCACAGTCCAGATCACAATACAACACTAGGGAAATCAGGGCAGGAACTCAAGGTAGGAACCAGAAGGCAGGAACTGAAGCAGAGGCCATGGAGGAACACCATTTACTGGCTGGCTCTCCATTTTCTCAACCTGCTTTCTTATGCAACCCAGGACCGCCCACAGGGTGATACCGCCCATAGTGGACTGCCCCCCCACACACACACATAAATTGTTAATCAAGAAAATGCCCCACAGGCTTGCCCAGAGGCCAATCTGATGGAAGGCGTGGGTTTTTTGGGGGTTTGGGGGGTTCAGTTGAAGTTCTCTCTCCCCAGATGACTGTAGTTTGTAGCAAATGGACCAACAACAGCAACAAAAATCCCAGCACACACACAGTCCTAGCTATGATAGAATGAGCCCAGGAGTCAGATCATCTCTTTGTGCCGCTTTCTAACTATAAAGTTTAGATGCAGTGTTTGTGTCTTCGTTTAGTTTTTTCATCTGTAAAGGGGATAACGATGGTCCCTAACACACCGGGTTGTGGTGTGAGAACCGGGTGAAATGGAGTGTAGAATGTGCTCCAGACATGTGATGGCATAATGCATAGAAACTAAGATACACACAAAGACACTAAGTAGATATGAAGCCACTGCCAACCGAGAGCCTGAGGCACACAGTGAAGGAAAACTACAGAGGGATGGGATTTACCTAAAGAATGCTTGCAGGAGGAAGAGCACACTAAACACAGTCTTAAAAAGAAGACACAAAACTGCACGTTTGTACCCGTACTTCCAGCACTGAGGCAGGAAGATTGCCATGAGTTCAAACCCGGGCTACATGAGTTCCAGACAAGCCTCAGTTAGAGAGCAAGACCCTGTCTCAAAGGGATGATGATGATGATAATGATAATGATGATGATGATGATGATGATGATGATGATGATGATGATCGCCGTGACCGTGAAGATGGGCAGAAGAAACAGGGTATCCCTGCAGACTGCCTCAATCTGCTTCCCAAGTTTCCCCACTGTGCAGGAATTAGAGCCAAGAGCCAGCCAACACCAGAGTTACCAACAGTCACCAGCAGATGGCACCAGTCACCACCACACAGGGCTGAGGGAACACCAGCATGCCACACCCCCAAATGTACCAGCATCCAACCCAGCTCAGAAACAGGTGACTTGAGGGTGTAAGCACCAAGACGAGGCGACCTCTCTCCCCTGTGGAGAAGCTGATGGGGGTGCTTTCTACCCAAAGTGAAGGGAGAGAGAATCCAGACTAGTGAAGGCAGCAGAGGCCCCGCACATCCCCAGAGGCCTGGAAGTCTGAGATGTAACCCAGTGCGCTTTCCACTCCACTTTGCCACTGTGGGGAAAGAGAGCAGAATACTTGATGCTCCTGGCCTAGGGAGCTCCATGACTACAAACAGTGCTTTCATCACCTTTTTTATTTTATGGTGCTAGGGACTGAACCCAGGACCTTGCACATACCAAGCAAAAACATTTAAAACAAAATTGTTGGTGAGGGGTCATGTTTGTGTGTGAATGCAGGTACACCCATGCCACAGTGCACATGTGGAGGCTGGAGGAGATCGCCTTCTCCCTTGTCTGAAACAGCCTCTCCTTTGCTAGTGTAAAAGCCAACCTAGCCGGCCTACCTCCATGGCCACCTGAACAAAGGAAATGGGCCTACAGACACATACTACCACGCCCCTCTTTACATGGAGTCTGGAGAGTTGTGAGGATTTGAACGTGGGTCCTTACACTTGTGTGTTAAGTGCTTTTACCCACTGAGCCATCTTCCAAGCCCCTAAGCAAGCACTCTTGAATAGAAACTGGCACTCATCTGAGGCCTGGAGGTTCAGAAAGCAGGAGGACCACTGACTTCCAGCCAGAAGCCACAGACAAGTCTGATGCAATCTGCCTGAGCAGAAGACACAGGGCCCTGTCCACCCAATCTCACAGAGCTGCTGGAAAGCATCCAGCCGAACCTGGGGCTCCATGGGGTGATGCACAGAAGTCAGCAGAGTGACCAGATTTGCCTGTCTGCTTCTAAATTAAGAGTTGGATACACATGTCAGAGATGGAGTCATTGGGAGTCTCTATTACTGGTGAGGCCAAAGACAAGGTACATCTAATGGGTGAGAAGAGGAAGATGCAGTCCTGGTTTGAGAAGAGAGCTCAGGAAAAACTCCAGCAGTACAATAAACATGTTATTAAAAAAAAAAAAAACCTCCAGCAGAGCCAGGTTAGACCAGGAAGGGGTAAAGGACACTCCCCGCTCCCTGTAAGTCATGCAAAGAGGCTTATCATTCCTCATCCTGCCCCTCTGCCCAGGGGCCCTGAGACCTCACAAAGGAGGGTGATGCGTTGCCTTTAAAGCAAACACCATTTCTCAACCACTGCTCCATACAGCTGTGGACCAACTCCAGCATGTGTTGAAAGGGAAGGAGAAAAGCTGAGATCACACTTGCAATGCAGTTTTTCAATGTAAAAGATTGTGACTTAATTAGCATAATAAGACCGCTGTAGTAAGTGAAAGTTCCTGAGAAGTTATGGAAACAGACAGATGGTAAAGGGAGCTGCTCCTCAGCAGGAAAGAGACCTGGCACCATACAGGTCGAGCACAGGCATCAGCTAACTGGAATAACAAAACTGCGTCATGTTCACGCCCCAGTGAGTCGAGACCATCCAGTAAATCAAACCCAATTATGTACATGTGAGAAGTAACAGGACCTTGGAGACCCTGTCCGCAGCATGGTCAGCACCCCGGTGAAGAGTAATGATTCACAGAACACAGCCCTGTCTTAGCCATTCAGGCACTGTCCTATTTCCCAGGGCACATGAGGCAGGAGACTCTGTCCCAGGCTTTTAAGGAGACACTTAGAAGGAACCAATGGTCTCTCCTTACGAGGATCCTTGGTGGGATGTGCTCTAAGAGATACAGTCTGATTATCCTCTCTGGTATATTCTAGAAAATACTAACCTCACCTCATGGGAAGAGGGGCTGGTGGGCCCATCTGGGAGGGTCAAAAGCCAAGGAGGTCCTGAGTCTCCAAGCTGAGATCTGGGGAGGAACAAGTCAGGAGACACCACAGGTCCTGGGACACGGAGCCAGAGGTTGGGGAAACTGCCATTGGTGCTGGGGAGGAACTGGAGCCTTAAAAGAGCAGAGTGGGAGCTGGGTTAGAGAACACAGTGTCTGCTTGGTTTATTTCCAGCTAGCAAAGGGGAACACTGAATAGCGTCTGCACTGTAACAGAGAATGCGCTCGGCCTTGTCTGCCCTCCCGTTTATTTGGTTTTTTGAGACAGGATCTCACTCTGTAGCCCAGCCTGAGCTCCCAATCCTCCTGCCTCAGCCTGGGCTCCCAGGCATGAGTCCTCACACCCAACACCACCCTTGTCTTAGCCTCCCCACGGCCCTGTAGGGAAATGTTTTCTTCATCTTACAGATAGGGAAAATGAGACAGAGAGGTCACCCGAAGTCACGTGTTGCTGGAATTTGAACCTCAGGTCCGTCTGTAGGGCAGACATGGTGATTGCATACCCATATGGGTTCACAGCACTGACTGGTCTGCCCCTAAAACTATTGGCTTTAGCTTCTTCAGAGGCCCCCTCAGCTGTTGAGACACAATCAGACTTCTCTTAGGGGTGTCCCCTGCCACTGGCTGAGCAAGATAATAGCGTGAGACTGTAGTCCTTTCCTACCTACCAGGAATTTCTGTCCAGCAATTTTTGCCTGACACGTACCACCTGACTGGCAGGGACCTCCATGGGTCTGCATGCCCCACTGAGAGCCAACTGGCTGCCTTGCTTTCCTTCTGTCCTTCCATAGCTGCCATGCCCCTGTGTGCACCTAATTCTGTCTCACTCAGCATCGGGTTCAGAGGCCTCAGCTGGGACTCCCCAATACTCTGGCTCCAAAATTCCCTCTCTTTCTGACATTTCTTCCTACTTCTCATTGCGTGCTCCATCGGTAGCTGTAACTTGACTTGGTCCAAAGCTTCTAAACTAGAAAGAATTAGGGCAGTTCCCAAAGAGTGACTTAACCTTGGTGATTAGATGCTAATGCTCTAAGACAGTGGCTAATGAGCCTGTGCATGCCGAGGGCAGAATGGAATGGGTTGAAAGTGAAATGTCACCTGTGTGTTCATGTGTCTGAACACTTGCTCCCCAGCCAGTGGTACTACTTTGGAAAACTGTGGGAATTTTTGGAGGCAGAGGTTTCCTGGGGGAAATGAGAGCTGATGTTGAAGTTTCGCATCGCAGCCTAACTTCCTGTTGGATCTCTGTTTCCTGTTTCATTAAGGTGTGAGGAGGCGGAGTCCCCGCCACCTGCTCTCAAAGGAGCCATCTGCCGCCATGCCTTCCCAGCCATGGTGGACTGTTATCTTCTCAAACTATAAATGCCTCCTTCGTTAAACATTTTTTTAAAAATTGAACAATGAGGCTGGAGAGGTGGCTCAGTAGCCAAGAGCACTGAGTGCTGTTCCAGAGGACCCCGGTTCAATTCTCAGATCATGAATCAAACGTCTGTAACTCTAGTTCCAGGGGATCCAACTCTATCTTCTAACCCCTTTGGGCACCAGGCACAAAAGTGGGGTACAGACATGCAGGAAAAGCACTCATACATATAAAAATACTTTTTTTATTTTAATTGAACAAGTGACTAACGTGCCTCCATACTTAGAAATGTGTTCCCAACTTTCTTCCTTTTCCTCTTATCAATCCCATTCCTTAAACTACAACAATATAGAATTGAGCCAGGTAGCTTCCTTATATGCTGTGCTTAATGGGGAAGCTTTTTGATACCTGGATTTGGCTGTAGAAAGCAGATAGTCATAAGCCACAAAAAATAACCTATATAATCGGAGCTTCATCAAAAGAAAAGCCTTTTGTGCTTAAAGGATCCCATCAAGAGAGTGAAAAGACAGCCCTGAGAATGGGAGCTGTATTTGCAAACTATGCATTCGATAAGAAATTAGTATCTGCAATATATAATTATCTCCCACAATTCAACAATAAGAGGATAAGAAACTCGATTAAAATGATCAAAAAATTGAACATTTTTCCGAAGAAAATCTACAAATGGCCAATATGAACCTGAAAAGATGTTCAGCCATGTTCACCATGGTGGAAATGCAAAGCAAAACCACAGTGAGTGGCAGGGCATCCAGCTTAGTGGTAAATCACATGCATGACCAAGGGGAGAACCAACTCCTGCAGGTTGTCCTCTGACCTCTACACACGTGCACACAGAAAAAAAATGAATGAGTAAATAAATAAATAAAAAGGAGGAGGAGGAGGAAGGAGAAGAAATCCTGATGACATGACCATTAGTGTGACTATAAATTTTTTAAAGACAAGGCATAGTGGCTTATTTTTCAATCTCAGCACTTGGGAGTTTGAGGTAAGTCTGGTCTATACAAAGTTCCAGGTCAGCCAAGGCTATATAATAAGACTCTGCCTTAAAAAAAAATAATAATAATAATAATAATAATAATAATAATAATAATAATAATACACAGAGGCCCAGGGTCTGGCCTTGTTGGAGACTGGGGGCCATGCTGAAGCCAGGGCCATACAGATCTGAGTGACATGTGCTACCACCTGGGACCACGGTGTCATCCAGGCCTGGGCTGCTGCTGAGGATTATGTCTGGGTCCATGGCCCTATAGTAACCAGAGTATGTGTTGATGTCCATGGCTCCTGTTGCCATAAGGGGCCATGCAGATTCTGGGGGTCTTGGCTGCCACCTGGGGCCTTGTTGACATCTGAGGACCTTGCTGGCGCCAGGCCCATATGGGTCTGGGTGGTCTGCACTGTCACCTGGAACAATGGTGATATCCAGACCTGGCTGCCACTGAGGACCAACCTATGACCTTGTCGGTGTTGGGGGCAGGGGGACCAGAGCCATTCTGATCTGAGTAGCCTGTGCTTCCACAGGATCCAGGATGTTGTGTGGGCCCAAGCTGCTGCTGAGGGCCATATCTGGGCCCATGGTCCTGCCGCAGTGGAGTCTGTGTTGATGTCTGTGATCTAATCATCAAGGTTAAGTCACCTCAAAGGGCCACAGGAACCATGTGTGTTGAAATCAGAGGGGCACGATGAGCTGGCCTTACCCTTTACTGGTCCCGGCTTAATTGTCCCTGCCCTTCGCTGGACACACTGCAGCAATAGAGCAGGCCCCAACCCTCATGGGAGAGCTGCCCCACGCCACTGCCACCACACTCAGGAGAGATGGCACCATCCCTCATCACAGGTGAGGATAGGCATGTAGGCTTGCTGACTCTACCCCTCACCTGAGAGGGAGTGCCTGTTGGCCTGGACTGACCAGCTCAGCTACCACCCAGGCCCACAGCCTGGCCTGAGGGTGGCCGACCCTAACATCTACCTCACCTAGGACCTGCTGGAGGTTGTGAAGGGACTGGTCCTGTTGAACAACCCCCACAGGATCTCCATGACTCGGAATGGCCACAGGGTTTCTGAGAGGAGTTTCCGTGAGGATCCAGTGATGATGGTATACCAGGAACCAGAGGTCTTGAAGCAGACCAATGACTCATTGCAATGAACATTAGCAAATAAAGCTGATGGGACACAAGGTGACACAGCACCTCCCAGTGCCACCAGACCAGTGAAGAGGAATGGGAGAGGTGAGGAAGATGGAGGAGCAAAGAGGTTTTTGTTCGTTTTTTGTTTCCTTTTGTTTGTTTTTATTTTTGTTTATTTGTTTGCTTGCTTTGTTTTGGACTAGTTTGATTTTTTTTTCTCTTTTGGGGGGGCACTTCAGGGGTGAGGGAAGGATATGGAGGGACTGGGAGGTGAGCAGAATTAGAGTGCATGATGAGAAATTCTCAAAGATTCAGTAAAAAAATTATGGTAAATTAAAAGTAATAATAATAATAGCCAGGCAGTGGTGGTGCACACCTTTAATCCAAGCACTCAGGAGGCAGAGGCAGGCGGATCTCTGAATTTGAGGCCAGCCTGGTCTACAGACTGAGTTCCAGGGGCAGGCGGATCTCTGAATTGAGGCCAGCCTGGTCTACAGACCGAGTTCCAGGACAGCCAGAGCTACACAGAGAAACCCTGTCTCAAAAAACAAACAAAAAAAAATGTAATAATAATAATGATAATAACAGGCATTAAGACATCAGAAAGCATGAGAGGAAATTGGAACCAATTATAAAGCAGGGTAGCCACTTTGGAAAACAGTCCAGGCAGTTGATTTGACTATTAACACTAGAATCTTTATACTGCTTCCTTTTGGGTTGCTGTGATCAAAAGCACCTGACACGCAGCTTCAATGGAGAGATGTATTGTGGGTCCTGGTTCTCGAGGACTCTGCCTGTCAAGACATAGAACACATGGCAGAGCAGTTTCAAGTCACTGAAGCTGGCAGGGGTGGTGGAGATGCAGGCTGCTCACATCATGGTGGACCAGGAAACAAACAGCACAGGAATCAGGAATGAGATGTAACCTTCAAAGCCCCATCTTCTGTAACCAGGAAGGTCTCACCTCCCAAATGTCCTTAGCCTTTCAAAAGAGCAACTATCACAAGCTATGGAAGGAGCATTCCAAGCATACATATGTGGGAAACATTTCAAATTCAAACCATAACAGTTACCATATGACCCATCAACTCTACTCCTAGGTATGTATCTAAAAGAACAGAAAACTTATGCAAAAAAAAAAAAAAAAAAAAAAAACAACTTCATACACAAGGTCCAAAGACACACCACTAAAAAGTAGAAAAAAGCCAAATAAATGTCCAGCAATTGATAAACCAAGTATCAACCCCAATACAGTATTCAGAATAAAGAATATCAACCCCAATCGAGTATTATTCAGCCATAGACAGAAATGGAGTTCTTATACATTATACAACACAGTGAACCTCAAAAGTAAAGTGAAGAAGTCAGATCCAAAGGCCACACACTGAATGATTCCACCTTTATTACATGTCCGGAATGGCCGATCCTTAGCTACAGAAAGTGGGTTCACACGGTTGTCAGGGACTGGGAGGGGAGAAATGGAGAGTGACTGCTCAGTGGGTCTGGGGTTTCTTTTCAGGGTGATGAAAATGTTCTGAAATGACATAATGTTGATGGGTTCACAACTTTCTGAATATACTAAAAATTACTGAAATGTGCACTTTTAAAGGGTAAATTTTATGGTATGTGAATTATATCGTAATAGAAAATTTTAAGCCAATAAGTTAGACATTTTATATTTCTCTAAGGAGACCAAACCACTTCAAATTTGGTGTCTCAAGACATGACCTTTGACTGATTTCCTCCCACTAAGTTGATGGTCTTTGACAAAATATCCATCCTTGGTCTAAGAGGGTCATATTTCAGGCAGACTTGTACACCAGGACAAGAACCAGGACCACTAAAGCCATTAAGACTTTTAGTTTAGAAGATCAAAGAAGGAAACTAATGAGATACATCAAAAAGCCAGGTACAACAATTAGAATAGATCATTCAACCAGAAACAGAAATCTCAGTGAGTGTCCTTGAGTCAGAAGAAGGCAGCTCACCAATAGGCAACCCATGAGACAAAGGATCCTGGCCTTCTGGGAAAATTCCAACCTGATCCTAAGATTTTGCCCAGCCCACATTGTGAGCAGACTTAACCTCAAACCTCAAGAAAGGCCTGAAGCTATAAAGTTAAGATTAAGGCTTCATAATGAATAGTTGATATGGTTCATTGTGTTTATAAGATGGCCAAGTGTCTTTGGTTTTTAAAAAGTAAGAAAATTAATGACATAAATATATATATATATATATATATATATATATATATATATACTAAACATACAAATGCATGTGTGAATGTGCACGTGTGTGTGTGTGTGTGTGTGTGTGTGTGTGTGTGTGTGTGTGTGTGTGTGTGTGTATAACTAGATTTTGACAAAGAATAAAAGAATTTTCAATAAAGGGTATTCAAATATTTGGATGTTAATCATGCAAAAACTAAAGTGAATTATAGTGTGAATCTTAAAGGGTCTTGTTAATAAAAACAAACCTGAGCCAGCCACAGTGAATTTTAATCCTGGCCCTCATACCATACCATATATATTACATGAATGATAAAAATTAAAATAGATCACAGATCTGAATGTAAAATCTAAAACTAAAAACAAGCAAGCAACAACAACAAAAAAAAACCTTCTAAAAATACATAAAAGGGGGCTAGAGAGACGGCTCAGGGTTAAAAGCACTGGCTGCTCTTGCAGAGGTCCTGAGTTCAATTCCCAGCAACCACATGGTGGCTCACAATCATCTATAGTGGGATCTGATGCCCTCTTTTGTCATAAACGCATACATATACATAGAGCACTCATACATTAAATAAATAAATAAATAAATAGATCTAAAAATGTATATAAAAGAAAAATTTGTGGCAAATATGTCTTAGATGTGTCATCAAAAACACAATCTATAAAAGGGAAAAATTAATAAATTGGGCTTCACCAAAAAATCAAAATATTTACTCTGTAAAAGATACCACTAAAGCCAGACAGTGATGGCACACACTTTTAATCCCAGCACTACCACTAGAGAATGAGCAGATAAGCCACACACTGAAGAACTCTTTGCTGAGCATATACATGATAAAAGCTTATATCTAGAAAATCAACCAAACTATAAACTCAGCAATAAGAAAGGAAGCATACAAAATTTTTTAAAGTAAAATAGATTTGAACAAACACCTTCACAAAGAAAATAGATTCAAAATAAGCTCAGGCGAAAGTGATCAATACAATTAGTCATTAGAAATACAAACTGGCACACCATGAGGATCTACCACAAATCAACAGGATGCTTACAGTTTTTAAAGGCCACACATGTATTGATGGAAGAAAGAGCAGCTGGAACTTTCATAGTATGAACAGTCTGAAAATAGTTTGGCAGGTTCTTCAGAACTTATAGATAGGGGGCTGGAGAACCATGGTGGCCCATGCCTGTAACCCCAACAATGGAGAGGAAGAGACAGGCAGATCCCTGGGACTCACTGGCTACCCAGTCTAGCCCACTTGGCCAGCTTCAGGTCAGTAAGAGATTCTCCTCAAAAAATAAAAACAGGGGCTGGAGAGATAGCTAAGTGGTTAAGAGCACTGGCTGCTCTTCCAGAGCACCTGGGTTCAATTCCCAGCCCACAAGGCAGCTCACAACTGTCTGTAACTCCAGTTCCAGGGGACCCAACACCCTCACATATACATGAATGTAGACAAAATACCAATGCACATAAAAAATAAAATAAAATAAATTTAAAACAATAAAAACAAAAACAAGGTAACAGGTCCTGGGGAATGGCACTCAAGGTTGACCTTTCACCTTCACGTTTGTTTTACACACTTGTGCACCTGCACACACCCTAACATGTACACATATCCACACACAAACAGTCATACTCAACAGAGGCCTGTAGCCTCAGCGCTTGAGAGACTGAGCAGAAAGATCATTGAGTTTCTGAGATGGCATTCCTTTTGAAGGTGTGAACAAGTCATGGAGAGTAGCTTGGCTGGACTCTACTCAATATGAAAACTTTTTGTTGCTTCCCTTTAGAAGGAATGAGCTGCCCACAAAAGAGCTATGAGCTGGTGACGGGAAGGTGAGCGGGTGACACAGTCCAAGAAACGGAAGGTCCTTGGCTAGAAAACAGCTTTGAAAATGTCGTTAATCTCTTCTGAAGACTCTGGAAGCATCGCTTAAAAATCTTAGTTGTGCTTTATAGCATTTTACGAGGAGAAGCCATACCGAACAGCAGCATTAACAGGATGGGAATTTGAAAAGGCTTTGGGCCTTGGCCCTTGATAATGTCAAAAGTGCCCGATAGCTCTGGTGAATACTGTTGGGGTTGCACTAGAATCATGTGTTTAGCTATCTCGTCTCCAGCCTCAGAGGCAGTCATTCTGATCCTGGCACTAGATTATCTGGGGTCAGATCTCAGATTGCTTAACAGTGAGGTGAAGCTGAATGTGTTACCTTTTACTTCTGTGAACCACAATTTCCTCATCTTGAAAGTAAAATAGCACCTGACTGACAGAGTTAATTTTCAGGATTAAATATGGCAATACATAAAAAGCACTTCAATGTCTGACCCATCAAAATCGATTGATAAATTTCAGTAATTAGCTTGAGAGCTGCCTCTGGGGTAGAGTTTAAGTCTTGGAGGCAGTTTCTGAGGTTTCTAGTTCTCCAGTGGCACACGAAGTATACTTGATACACTTTGGCACTTTGGTACTTGGTATGGCCTCAAATACAGCTGGGTGGATGAATGGGTCTGTAAATGACTTAAAGCCCTGCCATTTGGTTCCTATCATTTTGTTCCTGGATTGCTTTATTGCTAGTGTGGTGGGGGCATTTTACTACAGCATGCCTGGTTCTTGACACCACTAACATGGCCCTCCTTCCCACCGTAACCACATCTGCCACTACAGTCAGTTTGCAGTTACTGCAGTTATGGTGCAATGATTATGAGCAGAGAGGCTTGATGGAGCCACACCTCTACCTCCGTACTGCACCTTGCCACCATGATATGAGAAAAGGGCTAGAATCTGACAAAACTGTTGAAGAGAAATGCAAACAGAGAGCTGCCTCAAGATTTAGGTAGTGGGGCTGGAGAGGTGGCTTGGTGGTTAAGTGCACTGGCTTCCCTTCCAGAGGACTTAGGTTCAATTCCCAGCACCCACATGGCAGCTCACAACTGCCTGTAACTCCAGTCCCGCTAGATCTGATGCTCTCTTCTGTCTCTGTGGGCACCAGGCACCCAAGTGGTGTTCAGACCTATATGCAGGCAAGCCATACATAATAGATAGATAGATAGATAGATAGATAGATAGATAGATAGATAGATAGATAGATAAATGAATGAATGGATGGATAAACAAATAAACAAATAAAATTTAAACTTTTAAGCCAGGTGGTAGTGGTTCACCCCTTTAATCTCAGCACTTAGGAGGCAGAGGCAGGCCGATATTGTTGAGTTTAAGACCAGCCTGGCCTACAGAGTGAGTTCCAGAACAGCCAAGGGTACACAAAGAAACCCTGTCTCAAAAAACTAAAAAAAGAAAAAAAGGATTCAGATAGCACCCTTGCCACCTGGAATCTATCCTCAACCTAGCTCTCAGAACAATCCTGCTAAAATCTCAACTGGGTAATGTCCACTTCTCTGCACAAATCCCTCCTCCACTGGCTTCTCCTCTTGCATGGAGCAAACCCTAAAATTCTCACATTAGTTCAGGGGCCATGTCCACCCTCTCCCAAAGACCTCATGTCTTCTAGCACATGCTACTGCAGCCTTTTTGTCAGAACTGGCCTTGCCGCAACCGGGACATTCCCAGAGGGCTATGGCTTCATGTCTTTGCACTGACATGTCCCTCTCCCTGCTGTGCTTTTCCCCAGAAATTCATCAATTCTCTGTTCAGGGACCATCTCATCAAAGAGGCATTTTCTGTCCACTCTTGCCTAAAACTCCATGAGAGTGAGGCCTTTATCCAGTTCTCCTCCCTCCCAACAGCTAGCCCTTAGAGCAGCACAGCAGATCAGTACTGATTAAGTGAATCAAACCCCCAAGGTTCACTTGGTTTCTGCTTCTTCTCTTCCGGAGCTAAATCTTCCCCAAGGGGAGACTTCGCCAGCAGTGAACTGTGCCTGAAGATGGCGGCTGATGCAGCAGCAGAACAAGGAACATTATAGCAAATCCTTGGAGCAAAGAAGAGCGGCAGGCAAGAATTCTCTGCTGGAAAAATTGAGGGTCCCCGGCTTAGCACGATAAATTGTGTTTGCCAGTGTTTCCAAGGCAAGATATAATGCATCAGTGTCCAAAGAAGCCTAAGTCCCCAACACATGGCTTTATTAAACAATGAGTACAACTAAAGGAGACACAGGAAGAGATAGAAAGAAAGAAGAAGAAAGGAAAAACCTATTGCAGAGGGGTGTCCAACCTTTTGACATTGAAATATGGCATTGTTACCAATGAATGTGTTGGGCCACATTTTCTTTTTTAGATTTATGTATTTGATGTGTCTGAGTATTTTGCCGAGCACGTACCTGGTGTGCTCTCAGAGTTCAGAAAAGAGTGCGAGATCCCCTTAAACTGGAGTTAAGTCATCTTGTGGGTGCTGGAAATCAAACCCAGGACCTCTGCAAGAGCAGTTGGTGCTTGTAACTGCTCAGTCATCTCTCCACCACCACTTTTAATTAAGTGCACATTCCTGTTTAACAATATTCCTGTCTGGCCTGAAACTTGCTTTGTAGACCAGGATGGCCTTGAACTCACAGAGATTCACCTGCCTCTGTCTTCCACATGCTAGGACTAAAAGTGTGTGCCATCACACTTGACCACATTCTTGGGACTCACGTGGCCCAAAGGCTGAAATTTGGACTGTCAGGATTGTTGATGAGGCACTCCTTGGAATATGCATTTTAAACAAGATCCTTGGGCAATTATTGTTTTTTTAGTTTTGTTTTAAAACAGGATTTCACTATGTAGCCCAGACTTGCCTTGAGTTTACCATGCAGCCCAGGCTGTCCTTGAATTCTCCTATCTCTGCCTCCTGAGCACTCAGTTTACAGGTGTGCACCACTACATCCAATTTCAAACAGTTCTCTCCTTTTCTTCTCCTTCTTCTTCTTCTTCTTCTTCTTCTTCTTCTTCTTCTTCTTCTTCTTCTTCTTCTTCTTCTCTCTCTCTCTCTCTCTCTCTCTCTCTCTCTCTCTCTCTCTCTCTGTGTGTGTGTGTGTGTGTGTTGTTGTTTTTTTTTTGAGACAGAGTTTTTCTGTGTAACAGCCCTGGCTGTCCTGAAATTCAGGCTGCCCTCAAATCATGAAGATCAGTGTGCCTCTGCCTCCCAAATGCTGGGATTAAAGGTGTGCACCACCACCTCTCAGACAGGTAGTTTTTACTACCAGCTTAAGAAGAGTCTTGGAAAGGATCTTAGAGTTTTAGTAAAGTGTGAGGCTACACATTAAAATGGGAAAGACATTACAGCCAAAAAGATCTGGGTTCAAATTCTGCTTCCATTGCTTATTATATGTATAGCATCCTGCTATTATTCCTGAGATCTTGGGTGTCCATTTCTAGTTAAAGTAGAAAGCTATGAACATGTTATTAGGATGCTGAGATGGTTAAATATGTAGAAACTGTACCTGGAACATAGTAAGTACTTAATAATGGCAATTTGCTATTATTGTTTATATTATTTATTATTACTCTGTGTGTGGAGTCATTTCTCTCCTTCCAACTTTGTGTGGGTTCTGGGAATCAAACTCAGGCGGTTTGTGCAGCAATGCCTTTACCCGCTGAGCCATCTTGCCAGTCCATTCTTACTAGTTTTTATAGCCTCTGTATTTTCTGAGTGCTTACAAATCTCTATAAAATGATCTCTCTCAACTAGGTAGCAAGGAGGATCCTAAGAGGGACAAATGGATTGCCCTGGGAAGGGGAAATAGATGAGATCTTCTGGGTAAACTGGGGGTGCGGGGAGGGGAGGGGGAAAGAGGAGGGGATGGAGACATGAGGGATTGGGATGATCAATATGGGGAGGGACGGAGAGGGAGAGCAATGAAAGAGATATCTTGATAGAGCGGGCCATGGGGTTAGGGAGAAACCTGGTGCCAGGGAAACTCCTAGGAATCCACAAGGATGACCCCAGCTGAGACTTCTAGCAGTAGTGGAGAGGGTGCTTGAACTGGCCATCTCCTGTCATCAGATTGGTGACTACTCTAATTGTCATCATAGAACCTGCATCCAGTAACTGATGAAAGCAGATGCAGAGATCCACAGTCAGTCATTGGGCCAAGCTCCTGGAATCCAGCTGAAGAGAGGGAGGGAGGATTATATAAGCAAGGGGGTCAAGATCATGATGGGGAAACCCACAGAGACAGCTGACCCAAGCTCATGGGAGCTCACAGATTCTAGACCAATAGTTAGGGAGTCTGCATGGGACAGACCTAGGCTCTCTGCATGTGGGTGACAGTTGTGTAGCTTGGTCTTTTTGTGGAGCCCCTAGCAGTGGGACCAGGATCTGGCCCTGGCACATGAGCTGGCTTTATGGAACCTATTTCCTATGGCGGAATGCCTCACTCACTCAGCCTTGATGCAAGGGGAGGAGCTTGGTCCTGCCTCAACTTGCTATGCCATGCTTTGTTGACTCCCATGGGAGGCCTTACCCTTTCTGAGGAGTGGATGAGTAGAAAGGAGGTGGCCAGAGGGAAAGGTAGGAGAGGAGGGAGGGAAGACTGTGGCTGGGATGTAAAATTTTTTTAAAAATAAGTTAGAAAATCTCTCTCTCTCTCTCTCTCTCTCTCTCTCACTCACACACACACACACACACACACACACATACACACACACACACACAACGGCATCACAGAGTGAAAACATAGTCCAAAAAACCTATTCTTGACCTAGAAACCCTCTCAGATCCCTTCCCTAGGGATCCTCTTAGCCCTCTAGAGTAGACCAGGCGACATATTTTGCTCTTAACTACTAATATTAAATCATTAATAATAAATTACTGTATCTTTGGAGTCTGATTCACTCTACCAGAGTTTTCAAACATATTGTTTCAGGACCGAAGCTTGAGAATGTACCAGAACAGATTCCCCAGTCGCAGTGAGTGGTGTGTCTGTGAGAATGTTATGGCACCTGGATTCAGACACGGCAGTGTGCACAGTCATTAGGAAGCAGTCCTGATCATCAAGACCTTAGGACTCCAAGCCTGAGGACAGAGGAGAGAGAGGCAAGGGTCACACCGCCCTGTTGCTTCCCCTCCTGCCACTCCGCATTGTCCCAGCAACCCGTGCTGCTCAAGATCGCCAGCCTTCCGCAACTCCACACTCCCACCTGCTGGAAGCTGCCTGGCACAGCTGGGCTATTCACAGCCTGCTCTGACTGCGGCTCCCCAAGATTCACTGCAGGGCGCATGAAGGGCTGCTTTGGGAGCCACAGCGCAGGCTGGAATTGGGAGAAGCAACTCAGTTGCTTTCTGACTCTTATTTGAGTCTCCAGCTATGCTGTTTTGTGAATGCTGCACACTTGGAACTTTAAATTCTCCCAGCTTGTAACCAGGGGCGGGGACACAGCCCTGGCTTCTTCCGCCCTGGCCTGCCTGGGTGAAATGGATAGAATGACAAACTGCCCACTAGGCAGGGTAGAAAGAATTGAGATGTTAGACGGGGAGCTGCTGCAAGCTTCCTAACTAAGGGGATAAAAGCAGAAGCATCCCCAGTAAACAGATGGAGAAGGGAAGACCCAGAAAACCAATGTAAGCAGCCATAGGGAAGAGGCTCAGATTCTTCCATTCTTCACCCAGTTCTGTTGACACAGCTCCCACTCGGACTGATATGGACAATCAGACCTTTGCAGAGCCAATCATCCTTCTGTCCATCTTCTTATCCATTTGGCTTCTGGATGCGCTCTTCTGTGGCCTTGGCAACCTCCTTCTGATTGAAAAGAAAACAGCAGCCTCCAAGAACTTCGCCTCCTTCCTCTCCCTCCCATTGCTTAGTCCTAACCTCCCCACCCAAGGACACTGGCATCCTCAAAGCCCTCTTCAGGGAGCTGCTCTTTCTCCCACTCGAGTTCTGTTTTCCTGCCCAAAAGGGAGTGCCCAAGGTCAGCACCCTCCCAGCTCACCTCCCACCTCTGCCAGATCCACACTGTCTCTCTTAATGCCTCACTCAAAGCACTCTGTGTGTAGATTCGTCTTTGCCTCTCCTGGTCCTTACTCCTGACCCTGGCCCACAGCAGCTGACAACTCCCCCATTGATCACTGGGTATCAAATGTCACCATCATCCAGAGACACACTGCCCTGATACCTTGTCTTCTCTCAGTGCCCTCCTCTTTTCCGGTAACTTTCCACCTTCCTCCTAGCTCCTCCTCTTAAGGCCATTAACGACACACACCTCTCAAATATGAACCATAAACATCTCAACTTCGACAACACCCTTCCTCCCACTTTCCCACTCCTGACCTCCCTGGCCACCAGCACTTCAATCCTTTCCCCGTCTCCAATCTAAAGCTGAGCATGGTGGCACATTCCTTTAACTCCAATTCTCGGGAGGCAGAGTCAGGCAGATTTCTGTGAGTTCAAGTCTGCCCCAGACTACCTAGTGAGACCCAGTCTCAAACAAGCAAAAGGATCCAAGCCTCTTGGCAGTATCTTGAATGATGCCGCATCTCATCCTCAGTTCTCTGGCTCCCTTTTTCTTCCACTCACAAGCCCTAGAAAACCCTGCCACCACCACCACCACCACCACCACCCCCCGGCAATTCTACCACTGCCTGCCCTGCACTTAAGCCTGGACTTTGGAATCCTGACAGAAAGAACCTATACTCTTGTACAAACTGGTCACTCATCATTACCTGAACTACCTGATTCTCCTGTCTCTCACCGGGCTGCTTAGCCTTCTCCTTGCTGAGTAAAATTAAAGTCAATGGTGGCTGGAGAGATGCTCAGCAGTTAAGAGCACTTGTCCTTGAAGAGGACCCAGGTTCAGTCCCCAATATCCTCATAGCAGTTCACAGCCAGGCTGCACATGATACACAGACATACATGCAAGCAAAACACTCGTACACATAAAATAATAAGAATAACAAGGATGATGAAGATGATGATGATAAAGCCAAGAGCTCCCTCAACACTACATCTCTTTTCTTCTTCTCCTTCCTCTTGCATTCTGAAGATGACCCTCTCTCTGTTCAGAGTCAGCCTTTCAGCTTGTGCCTAAATCCTCCTCTCCCATGCGAGAGCTCTAACTCAGTGATGGAATGCTTACTTGGCATGTTCGCAGTCTTACTGTGTCACTCCCCCTTTGAATGCTCTAGCAGGGTTCTAACCACCAACATCCAAGGACATTTCCATAGTCAACCTCTTCAGTGAAATTCAAAGCATATTTTTTAACTTTGAATTTTTTATTTCATGCATATGGGTGTTTTACCTGTATACATATCTGTGCACCACACATGTGCTTGGTACCCACAGAGGCCAGAAAAGGGCAGCAGATTCCCTGGAACTGGAGTTACAGATGGTTTCCAGCCACCGGCTCTACTAATCATCGCTGGGTCCTCTGGAAGAGCAGCCGGTATTTTTAACTTCTGAGCCATCTCCCCAGGCCCAATAATTTTTATCCTTACCCTTTTTCATTTGATTCTTTTGAAGGATATAGTCCCAAAAAGAGGCTGTAAGACAATCACAAAGTGTTATCACCTCCTCATACCCCCGGGCCACAGCAGCAGAAAGCTAACTAACAGTCAAGTAGCTGCTTCTCTACAGGGCCCAAGTCGAGAGTGGGTCACACTGATCAGATCTAAACAAGTCACAGCCAGAGCCACCAGAGGCAATGCACCCACCATAAACACAAAGCCGGTGTTCACTGCTTAAGTCATTAAGAGTAGGATTCTGCACAGCAGAAAAAACTAAGAGACCACAGCTAGATAAATTATTTTTTTAACTTATTTTTTTATTGATTCTTTGGGAATTTCACATCATGCACCCAATCCCACTCATTTCCCAGTCCCTCCATATCCACCCTTCACCCCTGGAGCACCCCCAAAAATTTTTTTTAATAAAAATATTAATTAATTAAAAAATAAAACCCACTTCACTCCTCCATCTTTCCCACCTCTCCATCACCTCTTTGTTCGTTAGTTCTTAGTGGCGCTGGGAGCTGCAGTGTGTCACACAACATACCTTATGTTCAAACAGCTTTGCTTACAGTTGTTTATTGTGATGATTTATTGGTCTAATTCAAGGCCTCTGGCTTTGGGTACACCGTCAGTGTTGAACCCTCACCAAAACTCCTCTTGGGTACCCTGCTGTTGCCCCAGGTCATGGAGCTCCTACAGCTCTGGTTCCATAGGACCAGTCCCTTCACTTGCTCCAGCAGGTCATAGATGGGGTAGATGTTAGGGTGGGTCAACTCAGAGAACTGGATGGGGGCCTGGGTGGTAACTGAGTTGGTCAATCTAGGCCTCCACTGGGACCACCCTGGCAGTGCCAGCTCTCCTGAGCCCATGAAATCGGGTTCAGCTCTTCTGTGCCCATGGTGAGGGGTGGGGCCAGATCTCCCAGGGCTGGTATCACTGGGGGCTAACTCTCCGGTGGACGGTGGGACCAGCTCTCTCGATGCAGCAGCCAGTGAGGGGCAGGACCAAATCTCCCAGGGCCAGCAAAGAGCAGGACCAGCTCAGCACAGCCCTCGAATTTCAACACGCACTCAGTGATAACAGGCAACACAGACATTAACATGGACCCCAGCTGCAGTAGGACCATCACAGATCCAGACATGGTACTCGGCAGCAGCAGCCTGGCCCTCAGACACCAACATGGCCTCAGGTGGTAGCCTATTTCCTGGACATCCTCACGGCCTTCAGTGGTAACAGGAACCACAGATATCAACACAGACCCTGGTTGAGGTAGGGCCATGGGATAAATTATTTTTTAATGGAGGGGGTTATACAAATTGCAAATATCAGGAATGAAAAGAAGAACCAGTAGATCTTAAAATGATGCTTAGTACACAGATTCCCTGAAAGACAAATAACCAAAGCTGACACAGGAGAAATAGAAAATATGAGGAGCCCTTTATCCACCAAGTATATTGAATTTTTTATTTAAAAAAAAAACTTTTATACAAGGCTGGGGTAAGCATATACTTAAGATACAAAGCTCTTGGTTCAAGCCACAGCCCCTCAAAACAAAAAATTTCCACAATGAAATCCCTAATCCAAACAGCTTCACTGATGAATTCTACCTCTCTCAACTGAGGAAGAGGTAATTTAATTTGTTGGTAGTCTTACACTGATATTATAACCTAACAAACACATAACAAGGAAGTAAAACTAGGTCAGTGCCTCTCAGGAATATTGACGCACTATTCCTAATAAAACATTAACAACTAGAAGAAGCAATATGTAAAAATGATTTTTGAAAAAAATTTGTTATGATTAAATAGAGTTTCTCAAGAGCACAATATTTAGTCAAATAATCACCATGGTTTGCTACATCAAGAGAATAAAGGAAACAAATCATATTATGATTATCTCAACAGATGCAGAAAATGTATTTGATAAAAACTTGACAACTGTTCATGGCAAGGCTCTCAACAAACAGGATAGAAGAGAATTTCTTGACCCAATAAAGCACCTACAGAAAGCCTACCAGGGGTCTGGAGAGATGGCTCAGAGATTAAGAGCACTGCTTGCTCTCCTGAAGGTCCTGAGTTCAATTCCCAGCAACCACATGGTGGCTCACAACCATCTGTAATGAGATCTGGCGCCCTCTTCTGGCCTGCAGGGATATGTGCAGACAGAATACTGTGTACATAATAATAAATAAATCTTTAAAAAAAAAAAAAAAAACACAGAAAGTCTACCGGTCATGTCGCATCACACATAATGGTGGGGCATTGAATACTCTCCATCCTAGCATCGAGAACAGGCAAGAAAGCCCTTTCTTTACACCTCTATTCTACACTGTCTAGAGTTCCTAAGACAGTAAGAGACAGGGTGGCAGAGACCCAGAGAGACTGCAAGACTGGGTCTGCAAGATTTGAAGCATTTTGCAATCATAGCATGATGGTAGTTGTAGGGACATCTCCAAGACTGAACAATACAAGCTCAAACATCAAAATCACTCTTTTTTTTTTTTTTTTTTTTACTGTGTATATTATGTGTATGCTAACAGTTTTTGTTTTAGGGAGTGTTTAATTGAGCCACTTACTCCAGAGTCCCTAAAAAAGGCTACACAGATATGGAAGGCAGGGTTCCTTGAGCTTTCTTTCAGGTTGGTCACTCATTGCCGCGAAGGTCTGCCTGGGGAGGAAACAGAACACGTGGACATGCTCTCACTTGTTTTTCCCATCAACGAATAATTGTAATTTTTAAACTTTAATACCATTTAAAATAGCACCAGGACTTCTAATCCTGACCAAGATGGATTAACAGTAACTAGATGAACACTCCAACCTGAAATAACTAAAACTCTAGATAAAATGCATGAAGAAATTTCTCAGACAGGCAGCTTCTTCAGGCTGTGACAGGAACAAGTTTCCAGGTGTTAATCTAAGACAGGAATCCCCAAATTTTCCTCCATTCAAGATGACATGCAGGCCAGGTCAGAATTCAAAGATGAAAAATATAGATAGCCGGGAATCTGGGGAAAGTCTCCATCAATGCTGACCCACATTCACATATGTAGCTGCCTGGGCGTTCTTTCGCCCAATCCAGATACCAAAGATAGCCAAGGAGCAGCTCTCTAGATGTTGAAGGGCCTGAGTTCCAGAGTCTCGAATCTAAGCTTCCAAATCCAGGGGCTTAAAGCGCTAAGCCTCAAAGATGAGAGGTTTACAGCTCCCACGCTCTCTAAGCTGGAGGCTGATTGCTCCAGGTGCTCAAGGCAGAGGCTTGCCGCTTAGGGTGGCTGACACTTGACAGCAATTGGTAGAGCCCTGCGCTTTAGGTATTGGGAACTCCCAGCTCTCGACAGCTCTCTCAAACTCTTCTGGCATCTGGGGCTGGCAACCCTCATAGCCTCGACTCCTTCTTCCTTCAGCTCTTCACAACCCCTCATCTCCCGCAGTCTCAGCTTTTTCTCCATCATCTCTTTCTCAGTACTTCCAAGGTCCTTCACAGTCTTACGATTTTCAGTCTGCAACCTCGCGAGCTGCAGCTCAGAGCTTCGGGCGTCTGAGCACTTAGCTCTCGCTAGCTCTCCGTGACTCTTAGCTTCCTACTGGTGCTGTGGCTTCGAACTTTCGTTATCAAGTCCTTTAGCCCCTGGTGACTCTGGAACTCTTCAGGGGCCTCTACTGCTGCTGCTAAGAAAGCCCGGGTTTTTGTCTATTCTTCGAGCTTAGCCTGTTTTACCCAAAAGTAGGCAAAAGACCATTCAGAAGAAGCCTTTTCTGAGACCTAACTTTGCAGCATGTGGGAGCAGGGAGTGTCACATGGAGGGGGGGGCGTGTCAGTGCCCAGGAGAAAAACCTCCCTGACTCAGTGGAAATGAGAAAACTGCACGAGAGAGAGCAAGTGCATGCTTGTGCACAGACTATAATTTCATCACTCACAGCCCAACTTGTGCGCCATTTGTAACTCCACCAATCACAAGCCTTGCATGTGGATTAGTCACAAGCCTTGTTTGTTAGCCAATCAGAAGCCTTACACTGCACCAATCAACAGCTTTTGCTGGGGCACTGGGGAAGGGCCCCCTGCTATCCTGAGGTGAAGAGCTGTCAGGTGAACAGATCGCCTAGTGTCCACCCAGGACTGTCTCGTTTGGAATGAGGTCTACTGAAGTTGGTGCAAATTGCCTGGAGTGGTCTTGCCTGGAGTACGGTTCCCAAAGCAGGAGTCACCACTGCAGTGATCCTTTGCAGGTAGAGTCAAGTGTTTGCTCCATAGCCCTGTTGCTGCTCCTTACTCACGGCAGCCGAGGATAAGGGAAGGATCTGCCAGCTGCCAAACACAGGGTCAAAACAACTCAAACAGTGTTTCTCATTTGAAGAAAAATAAACGTTAAAAAGTGCTTACTGGCCGGGCGGCAGTGGCGCACGCCTGTAATCCCAGCACTCGGGAGGCAGAGCCAGGCGGATCTCTGTGAGTTCGAGGCCAGCCTGGGTCTACAGAGTGAGTTCCAGGAAAGGTGCCAAACTACACAGAGAAACCCTGTCTCTAAAAACCAAAAAAAGAAAAAAAAAGTGCTTACTGTTGGGGCGTGGAGAGACCACTCTGAAGTTAAGAGCATCTGTTGCTCTTGCAAGGACCCAGGTTCAATTCCTAGCACCCATGTGGTGATTCACAATCATCCCCTTAACTCCACTTCCAAGGGATCAGATGACTTATGTGAACTCCAAGCACACGCCTGGTACATACATACACATAGGAATAATATTCTCACATAAAATATATAGAACTAATTTTTTTTTTCGAGACAGGGTTTCTCTGTGTAGCTTTGGAGTCTTTCCTGGATCTCACTCTGTAGCCCAGGACTGCCTCTAGATCTAATCTTTTTTCTAATAATTTATTTTTATTTTGTGTGCATTGATGTTTTGCCTGCATGTGAATGAGGGTGTCACATCCCTGGAACTGGACTTGCAGACAGTTGTGAGCTGCCAGGTGGGTGCTGGGAATTAAACCCGGGTCCTTTGGAAGAGTACTTAGTGCTCTTAACCCCAGAGCCATCTCTCCGGCCCTGTAGATTTAATCTTTAAAAAAAAAAAAAAAATTAAGCCAGGTGGCAGTGGCATACACCTTTAATCCTAGCACTCGGGAGGCAGAGGCAGGAGGAGCTCTGTGAGTTCAAGGCCAGCCTGGTCTACAGAACAAGTTTCAGGAGAAAACCTGCCTTGAAAAGAAAAAAATTGAAGTGCCTATTCTCCTGCTGCCATCTCTATCCCCGGAGGCCTCCCTCCAGACCTTCTCTACTCATAAACCAGCTTTGCCAGTAAGTGCACCTGCCACCCCTGTAGTCGAATTTCTAAACAGTCTTAGTAAATAAGAAACACGGAGCCAAATACAGGGTAGTAGCTGAAGAGATCAGAGAACTAGTGAAGAGCCATGACTAGCCTTAGCTTACCACCTCGCTGCCATCACTTCCCCAGAGAGCTTCTTCCTGCCTAACCTGCGCTTTTATTGCCTTCCTGTTCTGCCTTCTCATTGGCTCTAAGCCCAGCCACATGACTTCCTCGTCACTGCCTGTCTGTATAGACCTCCAGGTCTCTTTGGCTAGTACTGGGATTAAGGGTGTGTGCTACCACCGCCTGACTTCTGTTTTATGGCTCGCTATGACCTCTGATCTCCAGGCAAACTTTATTGATTAACATACAAATAAAATATCACTGCATTTCAGCGCAAATAAAATATCGCCACACACCCCTCACTAAAGAAGCTTCTCTTTGCAACAGATGGAGACCATTACTGAAAAACACAACTGGTCAAAATGCTGAGAACAACTGGCCGTGGAGTGGTGAACTCCCAAAGCTACATCTACAGCACAACCCCCACACCTAACGCTTAAGGAACACTGGGGAAGAGGAGGACGCAGAAAGAGCCAGAGGAGCAGGAAATCTGCTCTGAGATTGTGCCTCCCAGAAACAGCAGCAAAGCCTCAATAATTAGGCTATCTAAACAAGGGCAATACCAATAGACATGGAAGAGAGACATTTCACAAAGGCCCATATCTAGAGGAGGAACCGTGGGAAACTAAGGAATGCCATGAGCAGGACATAAGCGTGCCCAAATATTAGCTCCTTAACTGGTTATCCAATACCAAGTGGTCAACCCTAAAACTGTATACAAATAAGCAAACATAAATGGATGTAGCAGGGTGTGTGTGTGTGTGTGTGTGTGTGTGTGTGTGTGTGTGTGTAAAACGATAACAATTAAAGAAAAAGAGGCCATAAATTTGAGAGGTATTAAGGAGGAATGGGCAGGAGAGGTAGGAGAGGGTTGGAGGGAGGAAAGGAAAGAGGGGAGTAATATAACAATATTTTAATAATAATAAAGATGTTGTTAGAATAATATTTAAAAGACAAAATTAAAGTGTTTACAATAAAGATCTATCATGACATTAACATTTTAACAGTATTTATAACTCCTAGCCAAATACCTAAGGAAGAGTCTTTTGATTTGTATAAAAAGCACTCAAGATTAAAATAAAATTATATTTGAAAGGAGTAGAGGAGGAAATCCTCAGGGTTCGCCTACTTGCCTGCTGGCCTATTAACCTTCATGGAAAACCTCATAATCTACAAGTCATCACTTTTCTGAGGCTGATCATTACCTCAGTGGTAGAGCAATAGTGGTCAGAGACCCAAAATTGCTCTGGTTGTACCCAAAGAAAGTAAATTCAAAAGATCAAGTCATTTCCAGACGCCTAATTATATCACAGATCAAAACCCAAGAGCATTGTAGAAATACAAACTATCCTGGCTGGAGAGATGGCTCAGAGGTTAAGAGCACTGGCTGGCAGGGCGGTGGTGGCGCACGCCTTTAATCTCAGCACTTGGGAGATAGAGCCAGGTGGATCTCTGTGAGTTCGAGGCCAGCCTGGGCTACAGAGCGAGATCCAGGACAGGCACCAAAACTACACAGAGAAACTCTGTCTCTAAAAACAAAACAAAACAAAAAAAACAAAACAAAAAAAAAAAAAGGAGCACTGGCTGTTTTTCCAGAGGCCCTGAGTTCAATTCCCAGCACTCACACGGTGGCTCACAACCATCTGTAATGAGGTCTGGTGCCCTCTTCTGGCATGCAGGTGTATATGCAGGCAGAACACTGTATATGTAATAAAAAAGAAAAGAAAAGAAAAAGAAATAGCAAATATCCAACACCACAAGTCAAAATACACAGTATTTGTAATTCAACCAAGATGTGGTTTTTAACAAGGATGGCCCTTATCTGCTCATATATTTGAATGTCGTTTCCCAACTGGTAGACTGTTTAGGAAGGATTCAGAGCCATAGAGTTGTTAAAGGAGGTGTGTCACTGAAGGTGGGCTTTGAGGTTTCAAAGACGCACAGCAGGCCCAGTGTCTCTCTCTCTGCCTACAATCAGGATGTAAGCCTCAGCTGCCACTCTGGGGTCACGTCTGCCTGTGTGCCACCATGCTCCTGCCGTGGCGATAGCGGACTCTCCCTCTGAAACTATAAGCAAGGCCCCAGTCAAATACTTTCTTTTATAAGCTGCCTTGGTCATGGTGTCTCTCCATAGCAGTAGAACTGTAACTAAGACACAAGAATTATAGTACACACGAATAAACAGGAAAATATATAATCAATTCGTAATAGAGATAAAGAGCAATGAAAACCGGCCTAAAATGGATGTAATGGGTGGAATTAGTAGACAGAGATATTTAAAAAGATATTAAAATGACATCTCATATATTCAAGAAAATAACAGAAACAATCAAACACATTGACTAAAAACATGGAAAGCTGTTTTGTTTTTATCTGTCTGGGTGTATGTATATGCACCACGTACAAGCTTGGAGCCCACTGAGGCAAGAAGAGGGCATTAGGTCCCCTGGAACTGGAGTTACAGACAGTTATGAACTGCCATATGGGTGCTGGGAACAAGTCCGGGTCCTCTGAAAGAGCACCCAGTGCTCTTAACCACTGAGCCATAGCTCTAGTTTCAAGAATACATTTTTTTAAGTGTAATGGAGTCAAATCTACTGCATGACACATGGTGTTATTAAGCTGAGCTATGGCTCAATACTAGAGCACTTACTTAGCACACTCCAGGCTCTGAATTTAATCCTCACACTAAAAAAAAAAAAAAATTCATCTTGTTCTCTTGTCCTTTTGTCCTTTCCTCTCCTCACTTCCGCCTCTAGCCCTTTCCAAGAGAAGGGGTGAGGACGAAGTTGATGCCCATCTCTGAATGGCACATAAGCAGCTTTCTTGCTCCCCTTTCCCTCTGGCAACATGGCTACCACCATAGCTGCCAGCAATTGGTATTTCAGACAGATGTGTCCAGCTGCAGAGGTGCTGTTACACGATGGCACATCTCCCTGGGAAACCAGAAAAAAAGGAAAACTGGGTTTAAAAGATGTATTTTCTCCCTCTCCAGGTAAGCAGGAGAAATAATGGAATTCAAATAGGAATGACCATGTGAAAAAAACTTCTGCCCACCAGGTGTTTATCCCAGTTCATAAAAACAACTATTTGAAGGTAATGAAAAACCACTCCCCGTTGGGGAAGCAAATGGAACCACACGGTTCTGAACAGTTTGAGAGAGAGCAGCAAACCCAGGGAGCGGACAGCAACTGCATGTCAAACAGGATCAGCACAGATTCCCTCAGGATGTCTTCCCAGATGAGGCCGCAGGGAGGCCTGAGACTCTGGAAATCCACCCACCCACCAGCAGGCCACATGCCTTCCATTGTCAAACACACAGGCTGCTCTGCTTCTGTGGGATGTGGGCAGGCACATCTACCCAGCACCTGAGCATGCATCTTCATTCCAGATCCTGATTTGACGCCCTATTGAACTTCCCTGCCCAGTTCGTTCTTTCTTCCTCCATTACCCCTGACAATAAAGACACAGGCTTTTCCGGTTGGCAGAGTTTACTGCTAATCAGGAAAGTAAAATAGGGAATAAGACACTTATTTACCTAATGACCCTTTATATGTGTGTGACCAAATGCCCCTCTTTTGAGAGCAGCCCTGGCTTACACCTGCTCTCCTGACATTGTTAATAGCATCCGTTCACTCTCAAAAGTATTCATTTTAGTCATAAAGCAGAGTACATTATTTTTTTCATATAGCACTTACTTTATTCCAAGATTAAAAGTATAAACCTCCTTAATCTGCAAAGCAATCCCGTGAAGTAAGAAATATTTTTAAAACAGCAAAACCAAGGGAGGAAGATTTTTTTAGTAGCTCGCCCAAGGTCTCCCAGACAGTCAGTGTCTGAGCCGGGATTTGGACTGAGGCAACCTGGCTTCAGCGTTCTTGCACTTCTGGAGGTTTGATGGTTAATCATCACTGTCAACTTGTCTGGATTTAGAATCACTTCTGGATGTGTCTGTGAGAGTAATTCCCTGGGGGCTTAACTGAGAAGGGAATACACACCCTAAATGTGAGCAGTGCCACACTGTGGACTGGGGGCCCATAATGAATAAAAAAGAAAAAAAGAGAAAGGGAGCTGGAGAGATGGCTCAGTGGTTAAGAGCATTGGCAGCTAGCTCTTCCAGAGGACCTGAGTTCGATTCCCAGCAGCCACATGGTGGCTCACAACTGCTGATAACTCCAGTTCCAGGCGATCTGATGCCCTCTTCTGACCTCCATGGGTACCAAGCATTCATGTGATGCACATTCATACATACAGACAGACAAAACAGACACATAAAATTTTTTAAAATGTTCTTAAATGCCCTTCCTCCCTTATGTTGTTTTTGTTAGGTATTTTGTCCCACCAATGAGAAAAGTAACTAATACAGAAAATTAGTACCATGGAGTGGGGTTGTCCCTGTGATAAATCTGACCATGTGGTTCATAGGCCTTTAGAAATGGCTTGTGAACGGAGTGTGGAAAGGTTTGGAGCTGTGGTCTAGAGAAGCCCTAGAATACTGTAAGCAGGGCTTAATGATGTGCTCTGGCAGGGATCTGGGAGATCAGAACACTCACAGGAAGCAGACAGCAAAGACTGTACTCACAAGGTTTCAGAGGGGAATAAAGACTGCTGGGATTGGGCTAAAGACTATCTGTATTATATGTGGGGAGTAGGGGAGGGAGACTTGCTGCTTTGAGTCCATCTGCTGAAAATGTGTATGGGTCTCAGTTGAAAGTTAACGGACTAAGTGTTGATGGAGGAAACTTGCAGATGGCAGAGCATCCAGGCAGGGGGCGTAGTCATTGCTTACAGTTCTTAGTGAGATATACAATAAGAGAGCAGAAATAGATAAAAAGCACACAGTTTGTGGGCTAGAGAGACTCTCCAGGGTTAAGAGAATTGGTGGCTCTTCCGAAGGACCCGGGTTCCATTCCCAACACCCCTGTGGTAGCTCACAACCATCTGTAACTCCAGTCTTGGAGATCTGGTGCCCTCTCCTGGCCTCCAATGGCACCAGACACACATGTAGTGCACAGGCAAAACACCCACACACATAAAAACTAATAAATAAAACTTTTGAAAAGAAAGAAAAGTGTACCGTGTGGAGAGGAAAAGCACGTGAGCAAGTTTAAAGTTGCAGACAAGGCTTAAGTGGGGAAAACTAAGAGAAACCCCCCACCCCCGCTGTTCGTCAGAGTAATGAGAAAGGGAAGGCCCCACCCTCGAATGAAATACAAATCCATCCCAAAAGAGAGAGCCTGAACTGAGAATTCCAATGACAAGGGAAGTGTTTTCTCAGGGTTAGACCTCGAGGCACAGATAAGGCACTACAGCTCTGGCACTACCGAAGGCGGCCAGACTCCATGAGCTGGCAGCAGAACTTAGCAGTGTTGTCCATGTGGTTTTGCAGGCATGCAAAATGCAATAATTAAGGGCTTATGAATTAAAGTTTAAACCAAGGCAAGGTCTAAGAAAGTTGGTGAGGCCAGGCACTGTGTAGCAGATCAGATTCCCTGCAAGGATGCCCTGACCAGCCACGGCATGAAGCTTTGAAAGTGAAGCCTAAGTCGCAATGGAGACCCCAGAATATTGGAGCTGCCAGGACAATGAAATGATTGACAAGGAAAGCTTCAGACATGGAAAAGAACAGGCCTAAGAGTACTATAGGTGGGCAGAGCTGGAGGGTAGGATAATCAAGGCCGTTGGGGCCCAAATGATCCCATCATGAGCTCCAGATGCCAAACATAGAACTGTAAGTTTTGGTGTTTGCCCTGCTTGGCTTTCATTACTGTGTCTCTATTCTTTCCTTTGGGGATAGGAATATTTATTTCTGTGCTATCGTATATTGGAAGTATAAACTGTGGTTTGTTTTGATTTGATTTCATGGGAGCTTACAGTATGAGATTGCTGGAAGAGACTGGGTTGGAGGCTTTTTCAACAAAGTTAGAACTGCTAAGATTTTGGGAGACCCTTATAAATGTACTAAGTCCACTTGCATTGAGAGAACTACGACGGCCTGAGATGAGGTTGGGACGACCCTAGTAAAAGCGATGTGTTTGGATGTGAAGCTGACTAGGGGTAGAATTGTGCTCATTGATCTTCGTTGTCAACTTGGCTGGATTTGGAGTCACCTAGGAGACCTAGCTCTAGGTGTGATTTTTAAAGTGCTTTCCAGAGGTGTTAGGATAAGGAGGGAAGATTCATCCTGAGCACAGGTGGCAACGTCCCTGGGGCTAGGGGTCTGGACCGAATGAAAGGGGAAAGGAGAAAGACGCTGAACACCAGCATTCTCCATTCCCTAACTATATGTAACCACCCTGCCATGATCCTGCCCGCATGCCTTCCCCACCGAGATGCACTGCATCCTCAAACCAGGAACCAAAACAAAACCTTCCTCCCTTTAGCGGCTCTGTCAGTTAGGAGAAAAGGAACTAGTATGCATTCTCAACTCTAAGAACTTCCGGTCTTTAAAAACATCTTTTAGATATTAAGCTCCTTTAATAATGACAGCCACTCACAGAGGATGGGGAAGGCTGGATAGGAGATCCGACAACACGGTGTCCCCCATTCCTGTTCCATCTGGGGCCCCCAAATCCTCCATAAAAGTCAGCTATACATAAGTCTCTTGTTAATGGATCTCTGGGCTATAGAGGACGAGGACAGGGAGCCTGAACGTCATGTGATCTGCAGCAAGGAAAATCCCAGCCAAGGCCGAGCTAAGACAAGGCGAGGAGTCAGGTGACTTTTGGGTAGCAGACTGAACCTCGAACTGATGTGAGAACACGTGCAAAACAAACCCTCAGATGTATGGCACACACCTATCATTTGCTTTTCAAAACATCCAGTCTCGCTTTCCCTAGTGACAAATAGAGATGATAGATAGGTAGATGATAGACAGGCAGGCAACAGGTAGACACACAGAGACATAGACAATAGCCAGTTATGATTATAGATAGTTATCTTTATTTTCATTTGAGGTTGTAGCTTTTCACTGCTCTTAGTCCAGATCTCCTGGTGAAGGCCATGACATATACCAAACCATGAAAGCTGCCCAATCACCAGTACTGTAATCCCAGCACTTAGGAAATGGAAGCAGGAAAATTGCTAAGCCTGGGCTACATACGAGTTCCAGGCCAGCCTGGGCTACATAGTAACACTCTATCTGAAACAAACAAGCAAGCAGACAAACAAAAGGAATGAACACACGGACTAAGCCCAGTCAAAGATGCAGTGAGATTTTTCTCCGTCTCCTGGGAAAGAGTGGGTGACCCCTCCACTGAATGTGGCAGGTCATGAGATGGGATCCAAGGTGCCCAGCGCCTGTGGAGGAAGAAAGGATGACCGGGAACAGAACCAGCACACAGGAGACAGAGTTGCAAACTACACAAAGATAAACTCAACCTTGGTAAATTTTTGAGGAGCTAGATCAAGCCACATCTGAAGTCAGATTTCACAGACTTTTCCATCGTGTGAGCCAATAAAAACCTTTTTTCCTTTTGGCCAGTTTGGCTGGAGCTTTCTGTCCCTTCCATCCGGAGGAGGTCTGATTATGATGTAAGATAATGATTTCAGTTCTTTTCTTTGGGAAGCATGAGTCCCGATTATGGTGTAAGATAATGGTTTGAGTTATTTTATTTGGCACACGTGACTGCAAGAAAGCAAGACTTCTTGGGGTCAGCAAATTACACAAGTCTAACTGAGGGTCCTGGGTGCTCCAGGTCCCAAATGGGTGTGTGTGTGTGTGTGTGTGTGTGTGTGTGTGTGTGTGTGTGGCTATAATGGAAATAAGCATTAAATAATCGCTTTAAGAGTGACAGGGGGACAAGAGGAGGACACAGTGGCCACAAGAAAGTGGGACATGTAATATACAAACTCTTTCCAAAGAAACAGAAATCCTGGTCACTCTGTTCAGGACAGATGGGGTCTCTGTAGGGCCCAACAGGAGCAGTGAAGCAGGAATTGAGGGCATAGATGCTTCCAGCATGTGCTTGCTCCAAAGGGCACTTACTAGGAAATTGCCTAGAAATGAGGATACAGCCAACAGCCATAAGCGGCCCATTACTCTCCCTACAAATATGTCTCCCTTTTGTGAGCAACAAGAACCCATTCAGCCAACTGTGTGGTGCTTCAGCTGAAATAACAGACTGGAGGAAATGCCTAATTGGCTTTCATCAAATCAAAACTGTGGAGCAGCTCTGTCCCTGGCCCTAGCATGGAAATGATTTTCTGCTTAATGTCAGGCCATGTGTGGAGAAGAGGGGAATAAAGAGAAAATGAAAGGGAGACCAGCCTTTGGACCATCTTTAACCTCTCTCTAAGGCCATCGCCCACAAGGTTCAGAAAGGGATTTAGCCTAGGCATGGGAAGCAGAAAAGCAAAAGCATAAAGGTAAGAAAGGGCTGGGAAGACAGATTCAATGGTAAAGTGCTGGCCTTGTGAGCTTGAGGACCTGAGTTCAAATGTGGTGGTTTATAATTCATTCCTCTGACGAAGAGAGAGAAACCAAAGGCTCCCTGGGACTCTGCCAGACTAGATTAATTGATAACTTCCATGTCTGCAAGAGACCCAGTCTGAAAGGAGGCAACCAATATACCAGAGGATAACACCTGAGGTTATCCTTTGTACGTGCGAGTGCGCACCAACACACACACCACCACCACCACAACAACAACAACCACACATATATATAACAAAGGGGCAATTAATAGAAAAAATAGTCAGCCAGGTATGGTAATACACGCCTTTAATCCCTGTAGTCAGGAGGCAGAGGCAGGTGGATGTCTGTTGAGTTTGAAGCCAGCCTGATCTACATGAGTTCTAATACAGCCAGGGCTATGAAGAGAGATTCTCAAAACAAAACAAAATTATAGTCAACTAATACCTTCTCCCACCTGTCTGACTGTACAAAATTTACATTTAGAAATAGTAAGTGGGGGTGTGCATTCCTTTAATCTCAGTACTTGGGAAGCAGAAGCAGGCTGATCTCTGAGAGTCTGAGACTAGCCTGGGCTACACAGCAAGTTCTAGGTCAACTAAGGCTATAGTGAGACCCTGTGAAAAGAAATGAAAAAAAAAAAAAAAAAAAAACCCACACAGTTTACCAGCTCATTGCTCAGAATGTGTGGTGATAACAGTTGTTTAACAATTTCAAAGATGACAGTGAAAAGGGAAATGTGTGACTCACTCAGAGACACTAGGCATTATTCAAGAGATCTATGACTAATGAGTGTTTGGAGGGGGAGAGGGGAGCTAAAAATAATCCGGATTCTTGGGAACCTCTCGGGATGGTTTGCAAACCCTGTAATTTCACTATTTCCAGGAATTTCCCCTCTCATTTCTTTCAGGCCCTGTGAGCTTCGAATTCTGCACCCTGGCACATCACCCTCAGGGGAAGATGTGGGTTTCATCAGAGTCCTCTGGGTGCTCTCCCTGACATCAATACTGTAGTGCATTCTCAGGGTCCCAGGGACTTCTGTCTAAACTTTTTCATTGCCATCCTACCTCAGGTCTGGAGAGCTGAGGAAACACATGACCCCAGACCTCTGGTCCTCAGAAAGGACCTTAATAAGTAATGCAAAAATCCTCTGAGTCACACTGGACTTGCCTAGGGACTCACTTCTGTCACCCAACAGAAGTGAGGCAAGAGAAGACTGGAGGGCCCTGCTCTGTGACTCCAGACAAGCTGTTTAGCTATTCCTTTTTCAAAGTATTGAAATCTGTTACCTTAAATGGACTTTAAAGCTTTGCTGTGATAAGAACCAACACAATGTACCCGTTGTGAAAGAGACAGTAACAGGCGTATGATGTTGCGTTGTTACCACGTGACCTTGAGCCAAGCAGCCTCTGAACTTGCTTTTTCTCTCCAGCGGCTGGAAATACTAATAATTGCCTCTCGGCGTGGCTATGAGGATTACATATGTGAAGATTACAAGGTGTATATGCAAAAGGACTGGACCGGTGTCTGATAGACTCGATATTTGTTTTTGTTTTCCCCTTCCTCCTCTGAGACCTGCCTCCACCGCAATCCAGGATAAGGGTTTTGAGCCTCTATCATAACCACACTGGCCACACGTTCAGCTAAAAACCAAATAATCTGTTGTTGGAGTTGGCTTTTTGAACTGCCTGCAGGTCTTTAGAATCCCCTACCGGATGGGCTTTCTGCCTACACCCATAAAAGGAGAAGCTATCAGCACAGCGTGGAGACCGCCAGGCAAGAAGCAAACAGTTGCAGACCTCAGCTGTCAACACGAGGGGGAGCAATAAGCTCGGGAAATCGGCAAGGGCCACACCCAAAAATCTCAGCACTCTCCTGGTTCCCCGCCGCTTAGGTCCAAGCAAGAAGGATTTGGTTCCCAGAACCATACGCCAGCTATCAAGCATCTGTAACATGGTGCACATATAGATCTTATTCACTGAAAAATCTCTCCAGCCCCAACAAAATAGCCACCATTAACAATGTGTTATTCCCTCCTTTTCTAAACTATTATATGAAATGAATTAAGAAACTTACACGTGTGTGCATATAAACAAATAAATGTATTCCTTTTGGCTGTTTGAAAAGAAGGAGGAAGAGGAGGAGGAGGAGGAGGAGGAGGAGGAGGAGGAGGAGGAGAAAAGGATTAAGAGTTGACCAGAGGGCTGGAGAGATGGCTCAGCCCTTAAAGGCTAGGCTCACAACCAAAAATATAAGAGTTTCCCAGAAAGAACTTTGTGGAGACAAAAGATGCGAGCAGAATGCAGGAATAGGGATAAAACACCTTCCCTTTGGCTTCAGCCTAGCACAGGGATAGAGAGCATCTCGGGTGGGTAAGACATTACTCTTCACAGTCAAGTCACTCCAGCTTCTTCATCTAGCTCGCCCAGCATCTCCCCATATGCTCTGGGTCACAGCTAAAAAGACTACTTATTACAGAATATTAGAATCCTGGGTGTTTATTTGGAGAGCTTGGGACCCACAAGGAGAAAGGTTCAGAAAGGTCTCCAGGTGGTTTACAAAATCACATGTGGAATTGATGGGCTACTTTCACGTGTGTCTTCTTACTGGATATTCACAGGGTGGAGTTTGGGGCAGAGGTGATCATCTCATTTTAAAAGTGAGAAAATTGAGATCTGGGTAAGCGCCCACACTCTGGCTACTATGCCCCAACACCACTCACTATCTGCTCCTCTCTTGTGGCCCTTGGTTTATTTTTATGCTGTCTAGGAATCTAGCCTAGACCCTTGCCTGTGCTAGGCAGGTATTCTATCACTGAGCTATACCCCAACCCTCTCCCGTGTTTTAAAATTAGTTCAAACCACACACATAAATGCAGGAAAACTACTCGGCTCCAAGTATTCCATAAATCATTTTAAATTTTTTATTTTATTTTATGTTTTATGTGTATGAGTATTTTACCTGTGTGGATGTCCATACACCATGTGTATTCCTGGTCTCCTGGGAGGCCAGAAAAGGGTTCAGTTCTCCTAGAACTGGAGTTGTAAGCTACCATGTGAGTGCTGGAAATGGAATCCTAATCCTCTGGAAAAGTAGTCTGTGTTCTTACCTGCTGAACCATCTCTCCAGGTGCCATAAATCAAAAAGTGCCAATGCATTTACTCGTGTGTGTGTGTGTGTGTGTGTGTGTGTGTGTGTGTGTGTGTGTATTGCCACGATTTGCATGTAGAAGTTAAGAGACAATATGTGGAAGTTCATTCTTTCCTTCCACCATGTGAGTTCCAAGAATGGAACTTGGGTCACCAGGCTTGGCAACTTTGCCCACTGAGCTCTATCTTGCCAGTCCCACAAATCAAAAGGACATTGCTGCACTCTCTATTTTCCTAACCCACTGAACATGGTGGAGATCTAGTAATTAAGAGGGTATGCGTCCATATTTATCCCAAGATTCCTCAATTTCGGACCTATTTGTGTTCACTTTCCAAATCTGCAAAATGGGAATATTAATATTCCTCCAAGGGCATTGACACAGATGCTTTATGGAAAGTCACTCCACAGTGCCTAGCACATAGTTTAATAGTTAATCAATGCGGGATATATTCATGTTTTTATAATCACACCTGTAATGATATTTAATAATCCATCTATTTCTTTCATGCTATTTACCAAAGTGGAGTTAGAATTAAGTGGAGAGATTACTTTGTCAACTAGATTTGTACTGAGTTGGTCCTCTAAAAATTACTGTCTACCCAGAATTTCAGAATGTGGACTAGTTTGGAAATAGGGTCTTTGCAAATGTCATGAATTAAGATGAAGACAAGCAAAGCATAGTGGTACATGTTTATAAATCCACCTATTCATGATTTCCAAGCCAGCGTGGTCTATATGGGGAGATTCTGAAAAAAAAAAAAAAAAGGCACAGTAGAGCAGTCTCTAAATCCCATGTCTAGCGTCTTTCCTAAAGAGGAGGACACACAGATACAGGAGAGAAAGGGAAGGCCGCCAGGTGGTGATGGAAGCAGAGACTCAGTGATGCAACTGTAGCCAAGGAGTGCCAAGGACTGCCCGGAGCCACACATAGTCATAGGATGGATTGTCTTCACAGCCCCCAGAAGAACATAGCCTGTCAACA